>NW_027590249.1:300000-594669 GCF_964213995.1 Mustelus asterias
AGGGCAGACCAAATTGACAGGGGGCAATCCTAATTGACACGCGACAGTCCTCAGTGACAGGGGACACTCCTCATTGACAGGCGGCACTGCTCTAAAGCAGGGGGCACTCCTCATTGACAGAGGGCACTCCATATTGACAGGGAGCACTCCTAATTGACAGTGGTCACCTCATTGACTAGGGGTCACTCCTCGTTGACGGTGGGGCACTCGTCATTCAGGGGGGGAGTGTAGTGCTCATTGACAAGGGGACCTCCTCATTAACAGGGGCGTCCTAATTGACAGGGGTCACTCCTAATTGACAGGGGGTACTCCTAATTGATAGGCGACAAACCCCATCGGCAGGGGACACTCCTCATTGACAGGGGGCACTCCTCATTAACAGGGAGCACTCCTCATTGACAGGGGGCATTCCTCCTTGACAGGGGGCACTCCTAATTGACAGGGGACACTCCTAATTGACACGGGTACTCCTAATTGATAGGGGGAGATTTTAATTGACAAGGCGCAATCCTAATTTACAGGGGGCACTCCTAATTGAAAGGCGACACATCTCATTGGCTGGGAACACTCCTCATTGACAGGCGGCTGTCCTCATTGACAGGCAGCACTCCTCATTGACAGGGGCACACCTCTATGTCAGGCGACACACCTCATTGGCAGGGGACACTCTTAATTGACAGAGGGTACTCCTCATTGACAGGGAGGACTCCCCATTGACAGGGGGCACGCCACTCCTAGTTGACAGGGGGAGCTCCTAATTTACAAGGCGCAGTACTAATTGATAGAGTGCAGAGCTAAGTGACAGGGGGCACTCCTAATTGACAGGGGGCATATCTCATTGACAGGTTGCACTCCTAATTGATAGGTGCCACGCATAATTGACGGGGGGAGCTCCTAATTGACAAGGCGCTATCCTAACTGACAGGGGGCAGACCTAATTGACAGGCGTCACACCCCATTGGCATGGGACACTCCTCATTGACGGGGGGCACTCCTCATTGACAGGGGGCTCTCCTCATCGACAGGGGGCATTCCTCCTTGACAGGGACCACTCCTTGTTGACAGGGGCACTCCTCATTGACAGGGGGCACTCCTAATTTACAATGGTCACTCCTCATTGCTTAGGGTTCACTCCTCGTTGACGGTGGGGCACTCGTCATTGAGGGGGGGGGGGTTACTGCTCATTGACAAGGGGACTTCCTCATTGACAGGCCGTCCTAATTGACAGTGGGCACTCCTAATTGACAGGGGGCACTCCTAATTGACAGACGACACACCCCATCGGCAGGGGACACTCCTCATTTACAGGGGGCACTCCTCATTGACAGGGGGCACTCCTATTTGATAGGTGCCACTCCTAATTGACAGAGGTGCTCCTATTGGACAAGCGCTATCCTAATTGACAGGTGGCAGACCTAATTGACAGGAGGCACTCCTAATTGACAGGCGACATACCTCAGTGACAGAGGACACTCCTCATTGTCTAGGGGTCACTCCTCATTGACGGCGGGGCTAACTGACCTCTCTCCTAACTTACAAGGGGCACTCCTATATGAAAGGCGGCACTCCTAATTGACAGGGGAGACTCGTAATTGACGGGAGCAATCCTAATTGAAAGGGGGCACTCCTCATTGACGTGGGGTGAATTCTCATTGACGGGGCGGGCACTACTCATTCACGGGGGGGGGGGGGCGGAGGAGGCCTGGGGGGGGGGGGGGTTGGAGGGGGTTGCGGGGAGCACTCCTCATTGACGGTGGGGCACTGCTCCTTGACAGGGTGAAGTCATCATTGACAGTGGGCTCTCCAAATTGACAGGTGTCACAACTAATTGATAGGTGAAACTCCGAATTGACAGGGGGAGTTCCAAATTGATAAGGCGCTCTCCAAATTGACAGAGGGCAGACCTTATTGACAGGGGGCACTCCCATTCGATAGGCGACACACCCCATTGGCAGGGGACACTCCTTATTGACAGAGGACACTCCTCATTGACAGGGTGCACTCCTCATTGACAGGGGGCATTCCTGCTTGACAGAGGGCGCTCCTCACCGACAGGGGGCACTCCTCATTGACAGGGGGCACTCCTCATTGACAGGGGGCACTCCTAATTAATAGGTGCCACTCCTAATTGACAGGGGGAGCTCCTAATTGACCAGGCGCTATCCACATTGACAGAGGGCAGACCAAATTGACAGGGGGCACTCGTAATTGACAGGCGACAGACCTCATTGACAGGGGACATTCCTCATTGACAGGCGGCACTCCTCTAAAGCAGGGGGCACTCCTCATTGACAGAGGGCACTCCTTATTGACAGGGGGCACTCCTAATTGACAGTGGTCACTCCTCATTGACTAGGGGTCACTCCTCGTTGACGGTGGGGCACTCGTCATTGAGAGGGGGGGTGTAGTGCTCATTGACAAGGGGATTTCCTCATTAACAGGGGCGTCCTAATTGACAGGGGGCAGTCCTAATTGGCAGGGGGCACTCCGAATTGACAGGCGACAAACCCCATCGGCAGGGGACACTCCTTATTGACAGGGTGCACTCCTCATTAACAGGGAGCACTCCTCATTGACAGGGGGCATCCCTCCTTTACAGGGGGGACTCCTAATTGACAGTGGATACTCCTAATTGACAAGGGTCACTCCTAATTGATAGGGGCAGATTTTAATTGACAAGGCGCAATCCTAATTGACAGGGGGCACTCCTAATTGAAAGGCGACACATCTCATTGGCAGGGAACAATCCTCATTGACAGGCGGCACTCTTCATTGACTGGGAGCACTCCTCATTGACAGGAGGCACACCTAAATGTCAGCCTACACAACTCATTTGCAGGGGACAATCCTAATTGACAGAGGGTACTCCTCATTGACAGGGAACACTCCTCATTGACAGGGGGCACGTCTAATTGATAGGTGCCACTCCTAGTTGACAGGGGGAGCTCCTAATTTACAAGGCGCAGTACTAATTGATAGAGTGCAGAGCACAGTGACAGGGGGCACTCATAACTGACAGGGGACATACCTCATTGACAGGTGGCACTCCTAATTGATAGGTGCCACTCATAAATGACGGGGGGAGCTCCTAATTGACAAGGCGCTATCCTAACTGACAGGGGGCAGACCTAATTGACAGGCGTCACACCCCATTGGCATGGGACACTCCTCATTGACGGGGGGCACTCCTCGTTGACAGGGGGCACTCCTCATTGACAGGGGGCACTCCTAATTTACATTGGTCACTCCTCTTTGACTAGGGTTCACTCCTCGTTGACGGTGGGGCACTCGTCATTGAGGGGGGGGGGGGTTACTGCTCATTGACAAGGGGACTTCCTCATTGACAGGGCGTCCTAATTGACAGTGGGCACTCCTAATTGACAGGGGGCACTCCTCATTTACAGGGGGCACTCCTCATTGACAGGGAGCACTCCCCATTGACAGGGGTCATTGCTTCTTGACAGGGGGCACTCCTCATTAACGGGGGCACTCCTCATTTACAGGGGGCACTCCTAATCGACAGGCGACACACCCCATTGGCAGGGGACACTCCTCATTGACAGAGGACTCTCCTCAGAAACAGGGTGCACTCCTCATTGACAGGGGGCATTCCTCCTTGACAGGGGGCACTCCTAATTGACAGGGGACACTCCTAATTGACACGGGGCACTCCTAATTGATAGGTGGAGATTTTAATTGACAAGGCGCAATCCTAATTGACAGGGGGCACTCCTAATTGAAAGGCGACACATCTCATTGGCAGGGAACACTCCTCATTGACAGGCGGCAGTCCTGATTGACAGGGAGCACTCCTCATTGACAGGGGGCACCCCTAAATGTCAGGCGACACACCTCATTGGCAGGGGACACTCCGAATTCACAGAGGGTACTCCTCATTGACAGGGAGCACACCTCATTGACAGGGGGCATTCCTTCTTGACAGCGGGCACTCCGAATTGACAGGGGACACTCCTAAATGTCACGGGGCTCTCCTAATTGATAGGGGGAGATTTCAATTGACAAGGCGCAATCCTAAAAGACAGGGGGCACTCCTAATTGAAAGGCGACACATCTCATTGGCAGGGAATACTCCTCATTGACAGGGGGCACACCTAAATGTCAGGCGACACACCTCATTGGCAGGGAACACTCCTAATTGACAGAGGGTACTCCTCATTGACAGGGAGCACTCCTCATTGACAGGGGGCACGCCTAATTGATAGGTGCCACTCCTAGTTGACAGGTTGAGCACCTAATTTAAAAGGCGCAGTACTAATTGATAGAGTGCAGACCGAAGTGACAGGCGTCACACCCCATTGACATGGGACACTCCTCATTGACGGGGGGCACTCCTCATTGACAGGGGGCTCTCCTCATTGACAGGGGGCATTCCTCCTTGACAAGGACCACTCCTCGTTGACAGGGGGCCCTCCTCATTGACAGGGGGCACTCCTCATTAACAGGGGGCACTCCTAATTTACATTGGTCATTCCTCATTGACTAGGGGTCACTCCTCGTTGACGGTGGGGCACTCGTCATTGAGGGGGGGGGGGAGGTTCCGCTCATTGACAAGGGGACTTCCTCATTGACAGGGCGTCCTAATTGACAGTGGGCACTCCTAATTGTCAGGGGGCACTCCTCATTGACAGGCGACACACCCCATCGGCAGGGGACACTCCTCATTTACAGGGGGCACTCCTCATTTACAGGGGGCATTCTTCCTTGAGAGGGTGCACTCCTCATTGACAGGGGGCACTCCTCATTGTCGGGGAGCACTCTTCATTGACAGGGGGCACTCCTATTTGATAGGTGCCACTCCGAATTCACAGGGGGAGCTCCTAATGGACAAGGCGCTATGCAAATTGACAGAAGGCAGACCTAATTGACAGGGGGCACTCCTAATTGACAGTCGACACACCTCAGAGTCAGGGGACACTCCTCATCGTCTACGGGTCACTCCTCATTGACGGTGGGGCTAACTGACCTCTGTCCTAACTTACAAGGGGCTCTCCTATATGAAAGGCCTCACTGCTAATTGACAGGG
This sequence comes from Mustelus asterias, assembly GCF_964213995.1. Taxonomy (NCBI): domain Eukaryota; kingdom Metazoa; phylum Chordata; class Chondrichthyes; order Carcharhiniformes; family Triakidae; genus Mustelus; species Mustelus asterias. The sequence goes on from NW_027590249.1 coordinate 305,045, forward strand.
GAGACTCGTAATTGACGGGAGCAATACCAATTGACACGGGGCACTTCTCATTGACAGGGGGCACTCCTAATTGACAGGGAACACTCCTCATTGACGTCGGGGGAATTCTCATTGACGGGACGGGCGCTACTCATTCACGGGGTGGGGGAGGGGGTGGAAGAGCCCTGGGGTGGGGAGGGGGGTTGTGGGTAGCACTCCTCATTGACGGTGGGGCACTGCCCATTGACAGGGTGAAGTCATCATTGACAGTGGGCTCTCCAAATTGACAGGGGTCACAACTAATTGATAGGTGAAACTCCGAATTTACAAGGGGACTTCCAAATTCACAAGGCGCTCCCCAAATTGACAGAGGGCAGACCTAATTGACAGGGGGCACTCCCAATCGACAGGCGACACACCCCATTGGCAGGGGACACTCCTCATTGACAGGGGGCACTCCTCATTAACAGGGAGCACTCCTCATTGACAGGGGGCATTCCTCCTTGACAGGGGGCACTCCTAATTGACAGGGGACACTCCTAATTGACACGGGGCACTCCTAATTGATAGGGGGAGTTTTTAATTGACAAGGCGCATTCCTAATTGACAGGGGGCACCCCTAATTGAAAGACGCCACATCTCATTGGCAGGGAACACTCCTCATTGACAGGCGGCAGTCCTCATTGACAGGGGACACTCCTCATTGTCTAGGGGCCACTCCTCATTGACGGTGGGGCTAACTGACCTCTCGCCTAACTTACAAGGGGCACTCCTATCCGAAAGGCGGCACTCGTAATTGACAGGGGAGACTCGTAATTGACGGGAGCAATCCTAATTGACAGGGGGCACTTCTCATTGACAGGGGGCACTCCTAATTGACAGGGGACACTCCTCATTGACGTGGGGGGAATTCTCATTGACGGGGCGGGCACTACTCATTCCCGGGGTGGGGGGGCGGAGGAGGCCTGGGGATGGAGGGCGGTTGCGGGCCGCACTCCTCGTTGACGGTGGGGCATTGCTCATTGACAGGGTGAAGTCATCATTGACAGTGGGCTCTCCAAATTGACAGGGGTCACAACTAATTGATAGGTGTAACTCCGAATTGACAGGGGGATTTCCGAATTGACAAGGCGCTCTCCAAATTGACAGAGGGCAGACCTAATTGACAGGGATCACTCCTAGGTGACGGGGGCCAACCTCATTCACAGGGGGAACTCCTCATTGACAGGGGCACTCCGCGCTGATGGTGGGTGCCTCCTCAAGGATGGTGCGGCACTCCTGATTGACGTTGGGGCACTCCTGATTGACGTGGGCGGAATCATCATTGACGGGGCGGGCACTACTCATTCACGGGGGGTGGGGGGGGGGAGGCCTGGGGCGGGGGGGTGCGGGGAGCACTCCTCATTGACGGTGGGGTACTCCTCATTGACAGAGGGCACTCCTAATTGATAGGTGCCACTCCTAATTGACAGGGGGAAGCTCCTAATTGAAAAGGCGCTATGCTAATTGACAGGGGGGACTCCTAATTGACAGTGGTCACTCCTCATTGACTAGGGGTCACTCCTCGTTGACGTTGGGGCACTCGTCATTGAGGGAGGGGGGGTGTAGTGCTCATTGACAAGGGGACTTCCTCATTAACAGGGGACACTCCTAATTGACAGGGGGCACACCTAATTGACAGGCGACAAGCCCCATCGGCAGGGGACACTCCACATTGACAGGGGGCACTGCTCATTAACAGGGAGCACTCCTCATTGACAGGGGGCATTCCTCCTTGACAGGGGGCACTCCTAATTGACAGGGGACACTCCTAATTGACACGGGGTACTCCTAATTGATAGGGGGAGTTTTTAATTGACAAGGCGCAATCCTAATTGACAGGGGGCACCCCTAATTGAAAGGCGACACATCTCATTGGCAGGGAACACTCCTCATTGACAGGCGGCAGTCCTCATTGACAGGGAGCACTCCTCATTGACAGGGGTCTTTCCTTCTTGACAGGGGGCACTCCTCATTGTCAGAGGGTACTCCTCATTGACAGGGAGCACTCCTCATTGACAGAGGGCACTCCTAATTGATAGCTGCCACTGCAAATTGACAGGGGGAGCTCCTAATTGACAAGGCGTTATGCTAATTGACAGGAGGCACTCCTCCTTGTCAGTGGTCACTCCTCATTGACTAGGGGTCACCCCCCGTTGACGGCGTGGCACTCGTCATTGAGGGGGTGGGGGGGACCTGCTCATTGACAAGGGAACTTCCTCATTGACAGGGGCGTCCTAATTGACAGGGGGCACACCTAACTGACAGGGGGCACTCCTAATTGACAGGCGACACACCCCATTGGCAGGGGACACTCCTCATTGACAGAGGACCCTCCTCATTGACAGGGAGCACTCCTCATTGACAGATTGCGCTCCTCACCGACAGAGGGCACTCCTCATTGACAGGGGGCACTCCACATTGACAGGGGGCACTCCTAATTAATAGGTGCCACTCCTAATTGACAGGGGGAGCTCCTAATTGACCAGGCGCTATCCAAATTGACAGAGGGCAGACCTAATTGACAGGGGGCACTCCTAACTGACAGGCGACAGACCTCAGTGACAGGGGACACTCCTCATTGACAGGCAGCACTCCTCTAAAGCAGCGGGCACACCTCATTGACAGTGGGCACTCCTTATTGACAGGTGGCACTCCTAATTGACAGTGGTCACTCCTCATTGACTGGGGGTCACTCCTCGTTGACGGTGGGGCACTCATCATTCGGGGGGGGGGAGTGTAGTGCTCATTGACAAGGGGACTTCCTCATTAACAGGGGCGTCCTAATTGACAGGGGGCACTCCTAATTGACAGGGGGCACTCCTAATTGACAGGCGACAAGCCCCATCGGCAGGGGACACTCCTCATTGACAGGGGACACTCCTCATTAACAGGGAGCACTCCTCATTGACAGGGGGCATTCCTCCTTGACAGGGGGCACTCCTAATTGACAGGGGACGCTCCTAATTGACACGGGGCACTCCTAATTGATAGGGGGAGTTTTTAATTGACAAGGCGCAATCCTAATTGACAGGGGGCACCCCTAATTGAAAGGCGCCACATCTCATTGGCAGGGAACACTCCTCATTGACAGGCGGCAGTCCTCATTGACAGGGAGCACTCCTCATTGACAGGGGTCTTTCCTTCTTGACAGGGAGCACTCCTCATTGACAGAGGGCACTCCTAATTGATAGGTGCCACTCCTAATTGACAGGGAGAGCTCCTAATTGACAAGGCGCTATGCTAATTGACAGGAGGCACTCCTACTTGACAGTGGTCACTCCTCATTGACTAGGGGTCACCCCTCGTTGACGGTGTGGCACTCGTCATTGAGGGGGTGGGGGGTACTGCTCATTGACAAGGGAACTTCCTCATTGACAGGGGCGTCCTAATTGACAGGGGGCACACCTAACTGACAGGAGGCACTCCTAATTGACATTGACAGGCGACACACCCCATTGACAGGGGACACTCCTCATTGACAGATGACACTCCTCATTGACAGGGTGCACTCCTCATTGACAGGGAGCACTCCTCATTGACAGAGGGCGCTCCTCACCGACAGAGGGCACTCCTCATTGACAGGGGGCACTCCTCATTGACAGGGGGCACTCCTTATTAATATGTGCCACTCCTAATTGACAGGGGGACCTCCTAATTGACCAGGCGTTATCCAAATTGACAGAGGGCAGACCTAATTGACAGGGGGCACTCCTAATTGACACGCGACAGACCTCAGTGACAGGGGACACTCCTCAGTGACAGGCGGCACTCTCTAAAGCAGGGGGCACTCCTCATTGACAGAGGGCACTCCTCATTGACAGGGGGGCACTCCTAATTGACAGTGGTCACTCCTCATTGACTAGGGGTCACTCCTCGTTGAAGTTGGGGCACTCGTCATTGAGGGGGGGGGGTGTAGTGCACATTGACAAGGGGATTTCCTCATTAACAGGGGCGTCCTAATTGACGGGGTGCACTCATAACTGACAGGGGGCACTCCAAATTGACAGGCGACACACCCTATCGGCAGGGGACACTCCTCTTGGACAGGGGGCACTCCTCATTGACAGGGAGCACTCCTCATTGAAAGGCTGCATTCCGTCTTGACAGTGGGCATTCCTCATTCACAGGGGGCACTCCTCATTGACAGGGGGCACTCCTAATTAATAGGTGCCACTCCTAATTGACAGGGGGAGCTCCTAATTGACAGGCGACAGACCTCAGTGACAGGGGACACTCCTCATTGACAGGCGGCAGTCCTCTGAAGCAGGGGGCACACCTCATTAACAGAGGGCACTCCTTATTGACAGGGGGCACTCCTAATTGACAGTGGTCACTCCTCATTGACCAGGGGTCACTCCTCGTTGACTGTGGGGCACTCGTCATTCGGGTGGGGAGTGTAGTGCTCATTGACAAGGGGACTTCCTCATTAACAGGGGCGTCCTAATTGACAGGGGGCACTCCTAATTGACAGGGGGCACTCCAAATTGACAGGCGACAAACCCCGTCGGCAGGGGACACTCCTCATTGACACGGGGCACTCCTCATTAACAGGGAGCACTCCTCATTGACAGGGGGCATTCCTCCTTGACAGGGGGCACTCCTAATTGACAGGGGACACACCTAATTGACACGGGGCACTCCTAATTGATAGGGGGAGATTTTAATTGACAAGGCGCAATCCTAATTTACAGGGGGCACTCCTAATTGAAGGGCGACGCATCTCATTGGCAGGGAACACTCCTCATTGACAGGCGGCTGTCCTCATTGACAGGGAGCACTCCTCATTGACAGGGGCACACCTCTCTGTCAGGCGACACACCTCATTGGCAGGGAACACTCCTAATTGACGGAGGGTACTCCTCATTGACATGGAGGACTCCTCATTGACAGGGGGCACGCCTAATTGATAGGTGCCACTCCTAGTTGACAGGGGGAGCTCCTAATTTACAAGGCGCAGTACTAATTGATAGAGTGCAGAGCTAAGTGACAGGGGGCACTCCAAATTGACAGGGGAGTACCTCATTGACAGGTGACACTCCTAATTGATAGGTGCCACTCATAATTGACGGGGGGAGCTCCTAATTGACAAAGCGCTATCCTAACTGACAGGGGGCAGACCTAATTGACAGGCGTCACACCCCATTGGCATGGGACACTCCTCATTTGCAGGGGGCATACCTCATTGACAGGGTGCACTCCTCACCGACAGGGGGCATTCCTCCTTGACAGGGGGCGCACCTCATTGACAGGTGGCACTCCTCATTGACAGGGGGAACTCCTAATTGATAGTTGCCACTCCGAAATGACAGGTGGAGCTCCTAATTGGCAAGGCGCTTTGCTAATTGACAGGGGCCGGACCTAATTGACAGGGGGCACTCCTAATTGACAGGGACACTCCTAATTGACAGGCGACACACCGCATCGGCAGGGGACACTCCTCATTTGCAGGGGGCACTCCTCATTGACAGGGAACACTCCTAATTGATAGGGGGAGCTTCTAATTGACAAGGCGCATTCCTGATTGACAGGGGGCACGCCAAATTGAAGGGCGACACATCCCATTGGCAGGGAACACACCTCATTGACAGGGGGCTCTTCTCATGGCCAGGGAGCACTCCCCATTGACAGGGGGCACTCCTAATTAACAGTGGTCACTCCTCATTGAAGAGGGGTCACTCCTCGTTGCCGGTGGGGCACTCGTCATTGAGGAGGGGAGGTGGAACTGCTCATTGACAAGGGGACTTCCTCATTGACAGGGGCGTCCTAATTGACAGGGGGCACTCCTAATTGACAGGGGGCACTCCTAATTGACAGGCGACACACCCCATCGGCAGGGGACACTCATCATTGATAGGTGGCACTCATAATTGATAGGGGGAGGTCCTAATTGCCAAGGCGCTTTCCTAATTGTCAGGGGGCACTCCTAATTGAAAGGCGACGCACCGCAGTGACTGGGGTCACTCCTCATTGACAGGCGGCATTCCTCAAAGGCAGGGGGTACTCCTTATTGACAGCGGCCATTCCTCATTGACAGGGGGCACTCCCCATTGACAGGGGCACTCCTAATTGACAGGGGGCACTCCTAAATGACACGGGGCACTCCTAATTGATAGGGGGAGCTTCTAATTGACAATGCGCATTCCTGATTGACAGGGGGCACGCCAAATTGATGGCGACACAGACCATTGGCAGGGAAAACACCTCATTGACAGGGGGCTCTCCTCATTGACAGGGAGCACTCCTCATTGACAGGGGGCACTCCTAATTGTCAGGCGATACACCTCATTGGCAGGGGAAATTCCTCATTGACAGGGGCATCCTCATTGACAGGGAGCACTCCTCATTGACAGGGAGCACTCCACATTGACAGGGGGCACTTCTAATTGATAGGTGCCACTCCTAGTTGACATGGGGAGCTCCTAATTCACAAGGCGCTGTACTAATTGACAGGGGTCAGGCCTGATTGACAGGGGGCACTCCTAATTGACAGGGGACACACCTCATTGACAGGGGACACTCATCATTGACAGGTGCCACTCCTCATTGACAGGGGGAGCTCCTAATTGACAAGGCGCTATCCTAATTGACAGGGGGCACACCTAATTGACAGGGGTCACACCGAGTTGACAGGCGACACACTCCATTGGCATGGGACATTCCTCCTTGACAGGGTGCAAGACTCGTTGACAGGGTGCAATTCTCATTGACAGGGGGCATTCCTCCTTGACAGGGGGCGTTCCTCATTGACAGGGGGCACTCCTCATTGACAGGGGGCACTCCTAATTGATAGGTGCCACTTCTAAATGAAAGGGGGAGCCCCTAATTGACAAGGGGCTATGCTAATTGACAGGGGGCAGAGCTAATTGACAGGGGGCACTCCTAATTGACGGACGACACACCTCAGTGACTGGGGACACTCTTCATTGACAGGCTGCACTCCTCATTGACAGGGGGCATTCCTCCTTGACAGGGACCACTCCACGTTGACAGGGGGCACTCGACATTGACAGGGGGCACTCCTAATTAACAGTGGTCACTCCTCATTGACTAGGGGTCACTCCTCGTTGGCGGTCGGGCTCTCGTCAGTGAGGGTGAGGGGGGTACTGCTCATTGACATGGGAATGTCCCCATTGACAGGGGCGTCCTAATTGACAGGGGGCACTCCTAATGGGCAGGGGCTACTCCTAATTGACAGGCGACACACCCCATCGGCAGGGGACACTCCTCATTGACAGGGGGCACTCATCATTGACAGGGAGCATTCGTCATTGATAGGGGGCACTCCTCATTGCCAGGGGTTACTCGTCATTGACAGGGGGCACTCCTAATTGATAGGTGCCACTTCTAATTGACAAGGAGAGCTTCTAATTGACAAGGCGCTATCCTAATTGACAGGGGGCACACCAAATTGACAGGGGTCACACCGAATTGACAGGCGACGCACCCCATTGGCATGGGACACTCCCCATTGACAGGGTGCAAGCCTCATTGACAGGGTGCAATTCTCATTGAAAGGGGGCATTCCTCCTTGACAGGGGGCGCTCCTCATTGACAGGGGGCACTCCTCATTGACAGGGGGCACTCCTAATTGATAGCTGCCACTTCTAAATGAAAGGGGGAGCCCCTAATTGACAAGGGGCTATGCTAATTGACAGGGGGCAGAGCTAATTGACAGGGGGCACTCCTAATTGACGGACGACACACCTCAGTGACTGGGGACACTCCTCATTGACAGGCGGCACTCCTCATTGACAGGGGGCATTCCTCCTTGACAAGGGCCACTCCACGTTGACAGGGGGCACTCGTCATTGACAGTGGGCACTCCTAATTGACAGTGGTCACTCCTCATTGACTAGGGGTCACTCTTCATTGACAGGGGGCACTCATCATTGACAGGGAGCATTCGTCATTGACAGGGGGCACTCCTCATTGACAGGGTGTACTCCTCATTGACAGGGGGCACTCCTAATTGATAGGTGCCACTCCTCATTGACAGGGAGAGCTCCTAATTGACAAGGCGCTATCCTAATTGACAGGGGGCACTCCTAATTGACAGGCGACACACCTCAGTGACAGGGGACACTCCTCATTGACTGGGGGCCACTCCTCATTGACGGTGGGGCTAACTGACCACTGACCTAACTGACGAGGGGCACTCCTATATGAAAGGGGGCACTCCTAATTGACAGGGGAGACTCGTAACTGACAGGGCACAATCCTTATTGACAGTATGCAATTCTCATTGACGGGGGCAGTCCTAATTGACAGGGGACACTCCTCTTTTACAGGGGCGCTCCTAATTTACAGTGGACACACCTCATTGACAGAGGGGCACTCCTAGTTGAAAAGTGGGGAACTCCTAATTGACTGGGATCACTCCTAGGTGACGGGGGCCACTCCTCATTGACAGGGGCACTCCGCGTTGATGGTGGGTTTCTCCTCGTGGATGGTCCGGCACACCTCATTGACGGGGGAGGGGGGGCACTCCTCATTGACGTGGGGGAAATCCTCATTGACGGGGCGGGCACTACTCATTCACGGAGGGGGGGGGGGAGGCCGGGCTGTTGGGGGGGGGTGCGGGGAGCACTCCTCATTGACGGTGGGGCACTGCTCATTGACACGGTGAAGTGTTCATTGACACGGGGCTCTCCAAGTTGACAGGGGTCACACCTAATTGATTGGTGCCTCTTCGAATTGCCATGGGGGAAGACCTAATTGAAAGGGGGCACTCCTCATTAACAGGGGGCATTCCTCCTTGACATGGGGCGCTCCTCATTGACAGGGGGCACTCCTAATTGGCAGGGGGCACTCCTAATTGATAGGTACCACTCCGAAATGACAGGGGGATCTCCTAATTTACAAGGCGCTATGCTAATTGTCAGGGGGCAGACCTAATTGGCAGGGGGCACTGCTAATTGAGAGACGACACAGCTCAGTGACAGGGGACACTCCACATTGACAGACGGCACTCGTCATTGACAGCGGGCACTCCTCATTGACAGGGGGCATTCCTCCTTGACAGGGGGCACTCTTCATTGACAGGGTGCACTCGTCATTGACAGGGGGCACTTCTAATTGACTGTGGTCACTCCTCATTGACTAGGGGTCACTCCTCGTTGACGGTGGGGCACTCGTCATTGAGGGGGGGTACTGCTCATTGACAAGGGGACTTCCTCATTGACAGGGGCGTCCTAATTGACAGGGGCACAACTAATTGACTGGCGACACACCCCATCGGCAGGGGACACTCCTCATTGACAGGGGGCACTCCTCATTGACAGGGGGCACTCATCATTGACAGGGAGCATTCGTCATTGACAGGGGGCACTCCTCATTGACAGGGGGCACTCCTCATTGACAGGGGGCACTCATCATTGACAGGGAGCGTTCCTCATTGACAGGGGGCACTTCTCATTGACAGGGGGTACGCCTCATTGACAGGGGGAACTCCTAATTGATAGGTGCCACTCCTAAATGACAGGGAGAGCTTCTAATTGACAAGTCGCTATCCTAATTGACAGGGGGCACTCGTAATTGACTGGCGACACACCCCATCGGCAGGGGACACTCCTCATTGACAGGGGGCACTCCTCATTGACAAGGAGCTCTTCTCAATGACAGGGGGCTGCCCTCCTTGACAGGGGGCGCTCCTCATTGACAGGGGGTACTCCTCATTGACAGGCGGCACTGCTAATTGATAGGTGCCACTTCTAATTGACAGGGGGTACTCCTAATTGACATGCCGCTATCCTAACTGACAGGGGGAAGACCTAATTGACTCTCCTCATTGACGGGGGCACTCCTCATTGACAGGCGGCACTCCTCATTGACAGGGGACACTCCTCATTGACAGGGGGCATTCCTTATTTAAAGGGACCATTCCTGATTGACAGGGGGCACTCGTCATTGACAGGGGGCACTCCTAATTGACAGTGGTCACTCCTCATTGACTAGGGATCACTCCTCGTTGACGATCGGGCACTCGTCATTGAGGGGGGGGGGGTAATGCTAATTGACATGGGAATTTCCCCATTGACAGGGGCGTCCTAATTGACAGGGGGCACTCCTAATTGACAGGGCGTACTCCTAATTGACAGGCGACACACCCCATCGGCAGGGGACAGTCCTCATTGTCAGGGGGCACTCATCATTGACAGGGAGCATTCGTCATTGACAGGGGGCACTCCTCATTGACAGGGGGGACTCCTCATTGACAGGGGTCACTCCTAATTGATAGGTGCCACTCCTAATTGACAGGGAGAGCTCCAAATTGACAAGGCGCTATCCTAATTGACAGGGGGCACTCCTAATTGACAGGCGACACACCTCAGTGACAGGGGACACTCCTCATTGACTAAGGGCCACTCCTCATTGACGGTGGGGCTAACTGACCACTGTGCTAACTTACAGGGGGACTCCTATATGAAAGGGGGCAATGCTAATTGACAGGGGAGACTCGAAATTGACAGGGCGCAATCCTTATTGACAGTATGCAATTCTCATTGACAGGGGGCACTCCTAATTGACAGGGGACACTCCTCTTTTACAGGGGCGCTCCTAATTTACAGTGGACACACCACTTTGACAGAGAGGCACTCCTAGTTGAAAAGGGAGGCACTCCTAATTGACAGGGATCACTCCTAGGTGACGGGGGCCACTCCTCATTGACAGGGGCTTTCCGCGTTGATGGTAGGTGTCTCCTCATTGATGGTCCGGCACTCCTCATTTACGGGGGGGAACTCCTCATTGACGTGCGGGAAATTCTGATTGACGGGGCGGGCACTACTCATTCACGGAGGGGGGGGGGAGGCCGGGGTGTGGGGGGGGGGTGCGGTGAGCACTCCTCATTAACGGTGGGGCACTGCTCATTGACACGGTGAAGTGTTCATTGCCACGAATCTCTCCAAATTGACAGGGGTCACACCTAATTGATGGGTGCCACTCCGAATTGCCAGGGGGCAGACCTAATTGACAGGGGGCATTCCTCCTTGACAGGGGGTGCTCCTCATTGGCATGGGGCACTCCTCATTGACAGCGGCACTCGTCATTGAACGGTGGGTCACTCCTCATTAACGGTGGGACACTCCTCATTGACAGGGGCACTCCAAATTGACTGGGGCAATCCTTATTAACAGTGGGCACTCCTTTTTGACAGGGGGCACTCCTTATTGACAGGGGGCACTCCAATTGACAGCTGCCCTCCAATTTACAGGGGGCACTCCAATTGGCAGGGGCCACTCCTAGTTGCCAGTGGGAGCATCAAATTGACATGGAGCACTCCTAATTGAAAAGGGGGTACTCCTAATTGGCACAGGACTCTATTCATTGATGGGGCAACTAGTAATTGACAGGGGTCGCTCCTAATTGACAGGAGCCACTCCTAATTGACAGCGGCCAATCCTAGTTTACAAGGAGAGCTCCTAATTGACAAGGGGCTCTCCTAATTGTAAGGGGGCACATCTAATTAACAGGGGAGACTCCTAATTGTCAGGGCACACACCTCATTGACAGGGGCCATTCCTAGTTTACAGGGGGGGGGGCTCCCAATTGAAAAGAGGCACTCCTAATTGAAAGGGGGCACACCAAATTGACAAGGATGACTCCAAATTGACAGGGGGCTCTCCTGATCGACAGGGGGCACTTCTCATGGACAGTGGGCACTCCTCATTGACATGGGACACTACTCATTGACAGGGGGCACTCCTCATTGACAGGGGGAACTCCTCATTGACCGTGGGGCACTCCTAATTGACGGTGGGGCAGTCCTCATTGACGGTGGTGCACTCCTCATTGACGTGGGGGGGGGGGGGGTGCACTCCTCATTGACGGGAGGCACTCCTCATTTACAAGTGGAACTCCTCATTGACAAGGGGAACTACTCATTGACAAGGGCCTCCTAATTAACAGGGGGCACTCCTAATTGACAGGGGGCATTCCTAATTGTCGGGGGACACTACTCATTCACAGGGGTCACTCCTCATTGACAGGTGGCACTCCGCATTGACATGGGGCACTCCTAATTGAAATGGGGCAGTCCTAATTGACATGGGGCATTCCTCATTGACAGGGGGCACTCCTTACTGACTCCTAATTGACCAGGGCCAAGCTGGATTGACAGGGGGCACTCTTTGTTAGGAACAAAAGAGTAGTCAGGGAGAAAATCGGACCTCTCAGGGACAAAGGAGGGGAATTATGCTTAGAACCCAAGGGAATAGGGGAGATCCTAAATGAATACTTTTCATCGGTATTCACGAAGGAGAGGGGCGTGTTAACCGGGAGTGTCTCGGAGGGAGGTGTTGACCCGTTAGAGAAAATCTCCATTACAAGAGAGGAAGTGTTAGGTTTTTTAGGGAACATTAAAACTGACAAAGCCCCAGGGCCTGATGGCATCTATCCTCGACTGCTCAGGGGAGACGAGAGGTGAAATTGCTGGGCCTCTGACGGAAATCTTTGTCGCTTCTTTGGACACGGGTGAGGTCCCTGAGGATTGGAGGATAGCGAATGTGGTCCCGTTGTTTAAGAAGGGTAGCAGGGATAACCCAGGAAATTATAGGCCGGTGAGCTTGAAGTCCGTGGTAGGGAAGTTGTTGGAGAGGATTCTTAGAGACAGGATGTATGTGCATTGAGAACGGAACAATCTCATTAGTGACAGACGGCATGGTTTTGTTAGAGGGAGGTCGTGCCTTACAAATTTGTTGGAGTTTTTGAGGAAGTGACAAAAACGGTTGATGAAGGAAGGGCCGTGGATGTCGTCTATATGGATTTCAGTAAGGCATTTGACAAAGTCCCACATGGCAGGTTGGTTAAGAAGGTTAAGTCTCATGGGATACAAGGAGAAGTGGCTCGATGGGTGGAGAACTGGCTTGGCCATAGGAGACAGAGGGTAGTGGTCGAAGGGTCTTTTTCCGGCTGGAGGTCTGTGACCAGTGGTGTTCCGCAGGGCTCTGTACTGGGACCTCTGCTATTTGTGATATATATATAAATGATTTGGAAGAAGGTGTAACTGGTGTAATCAGCAAGTTTGCGGATGACACGAAGATGGCTGGAATTGCGGATAGCGAAGAGCATTGTCGGGCAATACAGCAGGATACAGAAAGGCTGGAAAATTGGGCGGAGAGGTGGCAGATGGAATTTAATCCGGATGAATGCGAAGTGACGCATTTTGGAAGAAATAATGTAGGGAGGAGTTATACAATAAATGGCAGAGTCATCAGGAGTATAGAAACACAGAGGGACCTAGGTGTGCAAGTCCACAAATCCTTGAAGGTGGCAACACAGGTGGAGAAGGTGGTGAAGAAGGCATATGGTATGCTTGCCCTTATAGAACGGGGTATAGAGTATAAAAGCTGGAGTCTGATGATGCAGCTGTATAGAACGCTGGTTAGGCCATATATGGAGTACTGCGTCCAGTTCTGCTCGCCGCACTACCAGAAGGACGTGGAGGCATTGGAGAGAGTGCAGAGAAGGTTAACCAGGATGTTGCCTGGTATGGAGGGTCTTAGCTATGAGGAGAGATTGGGTTGACTGGGGTTGTTCACCTTAGAAAGACGGAGAATGAGGGGAGATCTAATAGAGGTATACAAGATTATGAAAGGTATAGATAGGGTGAACAGTGAGAAGCTTTTTCCCAGGTCGGAGGTGACGATCACGAGGGGTCACGGGCTCAAGCTGAGAGGGCCGAAGTATATCAGACATCAGAGGGAGGCTTTTTACACAGAGGTTGGTGGGGGCCTGGAATGCGCTGCCATGTAGGGTGGTGGAGGCAGGGACGCTGACATCGTTTAAGACTTACCTGGATAGTCACATGAGCAGCCTGGGAATGGAGGGATACAAACGATTGGTCTAGTTGGACCAAGGAGCGGCACAGGCTTGGAGGGCCGAAGGGCCTCTTTCCTGTGCTGTACTGTTCTTTGTTCTTTGTTCTTTATTGGCAGGGGGCTCTCCTAATTGATATGGGCCGCTCCTAATTGAGAGGGCGATCACCTAATTGACAACGGGCATTCCTAATTGAAAGGATGCACTCCTAATTGTCAAGGGCAACTCCTCATTGACAGAGGCCTCCTCATTGACAGGGGGCATTCCTAATTGACAGGGGGCACTCCTAGTTGACTGGGGTCACTCCTAGGTGACATGGGGCACGCCTCATTGAGAGGGGGCACTCCTCTTTGACGGAAGGGGCACTCCTCATTGATGGGGGTGGGGGGGCCTCCTCATTGACAAGGGGAACTCCTCATTGACCGGGGCTTCCAAATTGACAGGGGGCACTCCTCATTGACAGGGGGCACTCGTAATTGTCGGGGGACACTACTCAATGAGAGGGGGCACTCCTCATTGACGGGGGGCACTGATCTTTGACGGAAGGGGCACTCCTCATTGACGGGGGGGGGACCCTCCGCATTAGCATGGGGAACTCATAATTGACATGGGGCACTCCTAATTGTATGGGGCATTCCACATTGACAGGGGGCACTCCACATTGACAGTGGCACTCCTCATTGACAGAAGGCCCTCCTTATTGACAGGGGCCACTCCTAATTGACAGCGAGCCCTCCTCATTGACAGGGGGCACTCCTAATTGAAAGGAGTCTCTCCTAATTGACCGAGGCCAAGCTGAATTGACAGGGGGTGTTCCTAATTGACAAGGGACACTCCAAATTGAAAGGGGGCACTCCTTACAGACAGGGGAGAGTCCTAATTGACAGAGGGCACTCCTAATCGAAAGGGGGCACTCCTATTTGACAGCGGGCACGGCTGATTGACAGGGGGCACTCCTCATTTCCAGGGGTACTCCTCATTGACAGGGGGCACTCCTCAATTCCAGGGGTACTCCTCATTTCCCGGGGCAATCCTATTTGACAGGGGGCACTGCTGATTGACAGGGGGCACTCCTCATTTCCAGGGGTACTCCCCATTGACAGGGGGCACTTCTCATTTCCAGGGGTACTCCTCATTGACAGGGGGGTCTCCTCATTGACAGGGGGCACTCCTAATCGGCAGGGGCACTCCTCATGGACAGTGGGCACTCGCCATGGACAGAGGGCACTACTCATTGATAGGGGGCACCCCGCATTAACAGGGGGCACTCCTCATTAACAGGGACATCCTAATTTTCAGGGGGACACTCCTAATTGACAGGGAGCACTCCTAATTGACAGTGGACACTCCTCCTTGTCAGGGGGGCACTCTTATTGACAGGGGGCATTCCTAATTGACAGGGGTCACTTCTAGGTGACGGGGGGCACTCCTCATTGCGAGGGGGCACTCCTCAGTGACGGTGGGGCACTCCTCATTGACGGTGGGTCACTCCTCATTGACGGGGTGGGGGCAGTCCTCATTGACGGGGTGGGGGCTGTCCTCATTGACGGGGGGGGGGGGCGCTCCCCATAAACAAGGGGACCTCCTCATTGAAAGCGGCCTCCAAATTGACAGGGGGCACTCCTACTTGACAGGGGGCACTCCTAATTGTCGGGGGACACTACTGATTGACAGGGGTCACACCTAATTGATGGGTGCCACTCCGAATTGCCAGGGGGCAGACCTAATTGACAGGGGGCATTCCTCCTTGACAGGGGGTGCTCCTCATTGACAGGGGGCACTCCTCATTGACAGGGGGCACTCCTAATTGATAGGTGCCAATCCGAAATGACAGGGGGAGCTCCAAATTGACAAGGCGCTGTGCTAATTGACAGGGGGCAGACCTAATTGACAGGGTGCACTGCTAATTGAGAGACGACACACCTCAGTGACAAGGGACACTCCTCATTGACAGGCGGCACTCGTCATTGACAGCGGGCACTCCTCATTGGCAGGGCGCATTCCTCCTTGACAGGGGGCACTCCTCATTGACAGGGGGCACTCCTCATTGACAGGGGGCACTCCTAATTGACAGTGGTCACCCTCATTGACTGGGGGTCACTCCTCGTTGACGGTGGGGCACTCGTCATTGAGGGGTGGGGGGTACTGCTCATTGACAAGGGGACTTCCTCATTGACAGGGGCGTCCGAATTGACAGGGCAACAACTAATTGACTGGCGACACACCCCATCGGCAGGGGACACTCCTCATTGATAGGGGGCACTCCTCATTGACGGGGATCACTTCTCATTGACAGTGGGCATTCCAACCTGACAGTTGGCATCCTCATTGACAGGGGGCACACCTCATTGACAGGGGGCACTCCTCATTGACAGTGGTCTCTCCTCATTGACTAGGGGTCACTCCTCGTTGACGGTGGGCGCTCGTCATTGAGGGGGGCGGGGGGTACTGCTCATTGTCAAGGGGACTTCCTCATTGACAGGGGCGACCTAACTGACAGGGGGCACAACTAATTGACTGGCGACACACCCCATCGGCAGGGGACACTCCTCATTGACAGGGGGCACTCCTCTTTGACAGGGGACATTCCTCCTTGACAGGGGGCACTCTTCATTGACAAGGGGCACTACTCATTTACAGGGGGCACTTCTAATTGATAGGTGCCACTCCGAAATCACAGGGGGAGCTCCTAATTGACAAGGCGCTATCATAATTGACAGGGGGCAGACCTAATTGGCAGGGGGCACTCCTAAATGGCAGCCGACACACCTCAGTGACAGGGGACACTCCTCATTGACAGGCGGCACTCCTCAAATGCTCCTAATTGACGGTGGGGCACTCATCATTGAGGTGGAGGGGTACTGCTCATTGACAAGGGGACTTCCTCATTGACAGGGAGCACTCCTCATTGACAAGGAACACTCCTCATTGACAGGGGGCACTCCTAATTGACAATGGTCACTCCTCATTGACAAGGATCACTCCTCGTTGACAGGGTGACCTCCAAATTTACAAGGCGCTGTACTAATTGACAGTGGGCAGACTTAATTGATCGGGGGCATTCCTCATTGACAGGGGGCATTCCTTATTTACAGGGACCATTCCTCATTGACAGGGGGCACTCGTCATTGACAGGCGGCACTCCTAATTGACAATGGTCACTCCTCATTGACTAGGGGTCACTCCTCGTTGACGGTCGGGCACTCGCCATTGAGGGGGGAGGGGTACTGCTCATTGACATGGGAATTTCCCTATTGACAGGGGCTTCCTTATTGACAGGGGGCATTCATAATTGACAGGGGGTACTCCTAATTGACAGGTGACACACCCCATCGGCAGGGGACACTCCTCATTGACAGGGGGCACGCATTATTGACAGGGAGCATTCGTCATTGACAGCGGGCACTCCTCATTGACAGGGGGCACTCCTAATTGATAGGTGCCACTCCTCATTGACAGGGAGAGCTCCTAATTGACAAGGCGCTATCCTAATTGACAGGGGGCAGTCCGAATTGACAGGCGACACACCTCAGTGACAGGGGACACTCCTCATTGACAGGCGGCACTCCTCATGGACGGTGGCGCTAACTGATCAATGTCCTAACTTACATGGGGCACTCCTATATGAAAGGGGGCACTCCTAATTGACAGAGGAGACTCCTCTTTTACAGGGGCGCTCGTAGATTACAGTGGACACACCTCATTGACAGAGCGGCACTCCTAGTTGAAAAGGGGGGCACTCCTAATTGACAGGGATCACTCCTTGATGACGGGGGCCACTCCTCATTGACAGGGGCACTCCGCGTTGATGGTGGGTGTCTCCTGATGGATGGTCCGGCACTCCTCGTTGACGGGGGGGCACTCCTCATTGACGTGGGGGAAATCTTCATTGACGGGGCGGGCAATACTCATTCACGGAGGGGGGGGAGGCCGGGGGTGGGAGGGTGCGGGGAGCACTCTTCATTGACGGTGGGGCACTGCTCATTGACACGGTGAAGTGTTCATTGACACGGGGCTCTCCAAGTTGACAGGGGTCACACCTAATTGATAGGTGCCACTCCGAATTGCCAGGGGGCAGACCTAATTGACAGGGGGCACTCCTCATTAACAGGGGGCATTCCTCCTTGACAGAGAGCGCTCCTCATTGACAGGGGGCACTCCTCATTGACAGGGGGCACTCCTAATTGATAGGTGCCACTCCGAAATGACAGGGGGAGCTCCTAATTTGCAAGGCGCTATGCTAATTGACAGGGGGCAGACCTAATTGACAGGGGGCACTGCTAATTGAGAGACGACACACCTCAGTGACTGGGGACACTCCTCATTGACAGGGGGCACTCCTAATTGACAGTCGTCACTCCTCATTGACTAGGGGTCACTCCTCGTTGACGGTGGGGCACTCGTCATTGAGGGGGGGGGGTACTGCTCATTGACAAGGGGACTTCCTCATTGACAGGGGCGTCCTAATTGACTGGGGCACAACTAATTGACTGGCGAAAAACACCACATCGGCAGGGGACACTCCTCAATGACAGGGAGCACTTCTCTTTGACAGGGGGCATTCATCATTTACATGGGGCACTCCTGATTGACAGGGGAATTCCTATTTGACAGGAGGGACTCCTAATTGACCCGGGACTCTACTCATTGATGTGAGGCACTACTAATTGGCAGGGGTCACTTCTAATAGGTAGGGGGCTCTCCTAATTTACAGGGGGAAGTTCCTAGTTGACAAGGGGCACTCCTAATTGAAAGGAGGCAGTCCAGATTCACAGTCGAGACTCCTAATTGACAGAGGGCACTCCTAATCGGCAGCGGCACTCCTCATGGACAGTGGGCACTCGCCATTGACAGAGGGCTCTACTCATTGATAGGGGGCACCCCGCATTAACACGGGGCACTCCTCATTGACAGGGACATCCTAATTTTCAGGGGGACACTCCTAATTGACAGGGAGCACTCCTAATTGACAGTGGACACTCCTCCTTGTCAGGGGGGCACTCTTAATTGACAGGGGGCATTCCTAATTGACAGGGGTCACTTCTAGGTGACGGGGGGCACTCCTCATTGCGAGGGGCCACTCCTCATTGACGGTGGGGCACTCCTCATTGACGGTGGGTCACTCCTCATTGACGGGGTGGGGGCAGTCCTCATTGACGGGGTGGGGGCTGTCCTCATTGACGGGGTGGGGGACCTCCTCATTGAAAGCGGCCTCCAAATTGACAGGGGGCACTCCTACTTGAC
Organism: Mustelus asterias; assembly: GCF_964213995.1. Lineage (NCBI taxonomy): Eukaryota > Metazoa > Chordata > Chondrichthyes > Carcharhiniformes > Triakidae > Mustelus > Mustelus asterias. The sequence continues at coordinate 324,125 of NW_027590249.1, forward strand.
AGGGGGCACTCCTAATTTTCGGGGGACAGTACTCAATGACAGGGGACACTCCTCATTGATAAGGGGCACTCCTTATTAGCTTGGAGCACTCCTAATTGACATGGGACACTTCTAATTGACATGCGGCATTCCTCATTGACAGGGGGCACTCCTCATTGACAGTGGCACTCCTTATTGACAGGGGGCACTACTTATTGACAGGCGGCACACCTACTTGAAAGGGGGCACTATTAATTGACAGGGTGCACTCCTCATTAATAGGTTCACTCCAAGTTCAAAGGGGTCACTCCCAATTGACCGGGGCCACTCCTAATTGACAGGGGGATGTCGTAAATGGAAGGGGGCACACCAAATTGACAGGGGAGACTCTAAATTGACAGGGGCACTCCTCACCGACAGGGGGCAATCCTCATTGGCAGCGGGTACTCCGCATCGACATCGGTCACTCCTAGTTGCCATGGGGCACTCCTAATTGACAAGGGGCATTCCTCATTGACAGAAGGCATTCTTCATTCACAGGAGGCACGGATTTACAGCGGACACTCGTAATTGACAAGAGGGACTCCTAATTGACACGGTACGCTACTCATTGATGGAGGGCACTAATTGAAAGGGGTCAATCCTAATTGACCGGGGTCTCTCCTAATTGACAGGGGGCACTCCTAATTGGCAGGGGTCATTCCAAATTGACACGGAGCATTCCCAAATGACAGTGGGATCTCGTAATTGACAAGTGGCACTCCTAATTGAAAGGGGTTACTCTTACTTGACAGGGGGCACCCCTAATTGACGGGGGCACTCCTAAATGACAGCGGGCATTCCTCATTGACAGGGGGCACTCCTCATTGACAGAGGCACTCCTCATTGGCATGGGGCACTCCTCATTGACAGCGGCACTCGTCATTGAACGGTGGGTCACTCCTCATTAACGGTGGGACACTCCTCATTGACAGGGGCACTCCAAATTGACTGGGGCAATCCTTATTGACAGTGGGCACTCCTTTTTGACAGGGGGCACTCCTTATTGACAGGGGGCACTCCAATTGACAGGTGCCCTCCAATTTACAGGGGGCACTCCAATTGGCAGGGGCCACTCCTAGTTGCCAGTGGGAGCATCAAATTGACATGGAGCACTCCGAATTGAAAAGGGGGTACTCCTAATTGGCACAGGACTCTATTCATTGATGGGGGCACTAGTAATTGACAGGGGTCGCTCCTAATTGACAGGAGCCACTCCTAATTGACAGGGGCCAATCCTAGTTTACAAGGAGAGCTCCTAATTGACAAGGGGCTCTCCTAATTGTAAGGGGGCACATCTAATTGACAGGGGAGACTCCTAATTGTCAGGGCACACACCTCATTGACAGGGGCCATTCCTAGTTTACAGGGGGAGCTCCCAATTGAAAAGAGGCACTCCTAATTGAAAGGGGGCACACCAAATTGACAAGGATGACTCCAAATTGACAGGGGGCTCTCCTGATCGACAGGGGGCACTTCTCATGGACAGTGGGCACTCCTCATTGACATGGGACACTACTCATTGACAGGGGGCGCTCCTCATTTCCAGGGGTACTCCTCATTGACAGGGGGCTCTCCTCATTGACAGGGGGCACTCCTAATTGGCAGCGGTCACTCCTAATTTGCAGCAGTCACTCCTAATTGGCAGGTAACATTCCTAACCGACAGGGGGAGCTCCTAATTGACCGGGGCCACTCCAAATTGACAGGGGGAGTTCCTGATTGACATAGGACACTCCTAATTGGAAGTGGGCACTCCAAATTGATAAGGGGAGACTCTTAATTGACAGGGAACACTCCTCATGGACAGTGGGCACGCGTCATTGACAGGGGGCACTCCTAATTGACAGGGGGAACTCTTAATTGGCAGTGGTCACTCCTAATTGGCAGGGGTCAACCCTAATTGGTGGGGCGAATGACTAATTGGCACGGAACACTCATAACTGACAGTGGATACTGATTAAAAACAGAAAAAAAAAATTAAGTTAAGCATGCACCATGCAGCTTAAAGGAGCATTGCCTTCAGGGAGAATGTTTGGCAAATGAGGAGTGGCCCTGGTCAATTCGGAGTGGCTCCTTTCAATTCGTAGTGCTCCCCGTCAATGAGTAGTGTCCCGTGTTAATTAGGACTGCCCCCTGTCAATGAAGAGTGCCCCCTGTCACTGAGGAATGCCCCCAGTTAATGAGGAGTGCCCAATGCCAATGAGGAGTACCCCTGTCAATGAGGAGTGACCCCTGTCAATGAAGAGTGCCCTCTGTCAAGTAGGAGTACCCCCTGTCAATTAGGACTGCACCCTGCCAATTAGGAGCGCCCCCTGTCAAGTAGGACTAACCCCTTTCAATTTGGAGTGCCCCTTGTCAATTAGGAGATCCTCCACATTGGAATGGGGGACTCCTAATTGACATGGGGCACTCCTAATTGACATGGGGCATTCCTTATTGACACGGAGCATTCCAGCCTGAAGGGGGTACTCCTGGTTGACAGGGGGCACTCCAAATCGACACGGGACACTACTCATTGAAATGAGGCACAACTAATTGTAAGGGGTGACTCCTAATTGACCGGGGCCACTCCTAATTGACAGGGGGCACTCCTAATTGACAGGGGTCACACCTAGGTGACAGCGGGCACGCCTCATTGAGAGGGGGCACTCCTCATTGACGGTGGGGCACTCCTCATTGACAGGGGACGGTCCCAATGGTCGGGGGACACTACTCAATGACAGGGGGTACACCTCATTGACAGGGGGCACTCCTCATTAGCATGGGGGACTCCAAATTGACATGGGGCACTCCTAATTGATACGGGGTATTCCTCATTAACAGGGGGCACTCCTCATTGACACTGGCACTCCTTATTGACAGGGGGCACTCCTTATTGACAGGGGGCGCCACTCATTGACAGGGAGCACTTCTAATTGACAGGGGCTACTCCTCTTTGACGTGGGGCATTCCTCATTGACATGGGGCATTCCAGATTGAAGGGGGCACTCCTGATTGACAGGGGGCACTCCTAATTGACACGGGACACTACTTATTGAAAGGGAGCGCTACTAATTGAAAGGGGTGACTCCCCCTAATTGACCGGGGCCACTCCTAATTGACAGGGGGAGCTCCTCGTTGACAAGGTGCACTCCAAATTGAAAGAGGTCAATCCAAATTGACAAGGGGGCAGTGGGCACTCTTGATCGACAGGGGCACTTCTCATGAACAGTGGGCACTCCTCATTGACATGGGGCACTACTCATTGATAGGGGGAACTCCTCAATGACGGTTGGGCAATCGTCATTGACGGTGGGGCACTCCTCATTGACGGGGGGCACTCCTCATTGACAAGGGGAACTCCTCAGTGACAAGGGAATCTCCTCATTGACAGGGGGCACTCCTAATTGACAGGGGGCATTCTTAATTGTCGGGGAACACTACTCATTGACAGGGGCCACTCCTCATGGACAGGGGGCACTCGTTATTGACAGGGGGAACTCCTAATTGACCGGGGTCACTCCTTGGTGACAGCGGGCACGCCTCTTTGAGAGGGGGCACCCCTGATTGACGGTGGGGCACTCCTCATTGACAGGGGGCAGTCCCAATTGTCGGGGGACACTACTCAAATACAGGGGGCACACCTCATTGATTGGGGCATTCCTCATTCGCATGAGGAACTCCAAATTGAAATGGGACACTCCTAATTAATACGGGGCATTCCTCATTAACAGGGGGCACTCCTCATTGACAGTGGCACTCCTTATTGACAGGGAGCACTACTTATTGACAGTGGGCACCACTGATTGAAAGGTGGTACTACTAATTGACTGGGGCACTCTTCATTGATATGGGGCACTCCTAATTGACAGGGGGAGCTCCTAGTTGTGGCAGGGGATTGCCCCCTGTCAATGAGAAATGCCCCATTACAATTAGGAGTGCCCCATGTCAAAAAGGACTGCTTAAAATTAGTAGTGCCCACCGTCAATGTGTAGTGTCCCGTGTCAATTAGGAGTGCCTCCTGTCAATGAAGAGTGCCCCCTGTCAATCAAGAGTGCCCACCGTCAATGACGAGTGCCCCCACCCCGCCCCCCCCCCCCCGTGAATGAGTAGTGCCCGCCCCGTCAATGAGGATTCCCCCCCTCCACCCACGTCAATGAGGAGTGCCGCATCATCCATGAGATGAGCGCTACCATCAATGCGGAGTGCTCCTGACAATGAGGAGCGCCCCCTGTCAATGAGCAGTGCACCCTGTCGATTAGGGGTACCTCCTGTCAATGGGTAGTGTCCCCCGAATATTTGGAGTGCCCCCTGTCACTTAGGAGTGCACCCTGTCAATTAGGAGGCCCCTGTCAATGAATGCTTCCCATTGTCAATGAGGAGTTCCCCCCTCAATGCGGAGTGCACCCCCCCGTCAATGAGGAGTCCCCCGGCGTCAATGAGGAGTGCGCCCATTCAATGAGGTGAGCCCCCTGTCAATTGGAAGTGCCCAATGTCAATTAGAAGTGCGCCCTGTCAATTAGGAGTGCCCCTTGTCAATTAGGAGTGTCCCCTGTCAATTAGGAGTGCCTGCTGTCAATAAGGAGTGCCCACTGTCAATAAGGAGTGCCTCCTGTCAATTCGGAGTGCCCCATGTGAATTCGCAGTGCCCCATGTCAATTTGGAGTGCCCATTAGAATGAGGTGGGTGCACCCTGTCAAGTAGGAATGCCCCGTGTCAATTAGGAGTGCCCCTGTCAATGGGTAGTGTCCCCCGACAATTAGGAGAGCCCCCTGTTAACTAGGACTCTCCCCTGCCAATTACGAGTGCCCCCTGCAAATGGGGAGTGGCGCTGTAAATGAGGAAGGATGCTGTAAATGAGGAGTGACCCCCCCCCGTCAAAGCGGAGTGCCCACTGCATATTAGGAGTGCCCCACCTGTCAATGAGGAGTGCCCCCGTCAATGTGGAGAGCCCTCTGTCAATACGTGACCCTGTCAATGAGGGTTGGCCCAGTCAATTAGGAGTGCTCCCCCTGTCAATGAGGAGTAACCCCTCTGTAAATTTGGAGTGCCCACCATCAATGAGGAGTGCCCTCCATCAATGAGGAATGACCCCGTCAATGAGTATTGCCCCCCGTCAATGAGGAGTGACCCCGTCAATGAGGAGTGCCCCCCATCAATGAGCACTGCCCAGTGACAATGAGGAGTGCCCACTGTTATTGAGGAGTGCCTTCTGCCAATTAGGAGTGATCCCTGTAAATTAGGAGTGCCCTCTGTCAATGAGGACTGCCCCCCCCCCCGACTATGAGGAGTGCCCCCTGTCAATGAAGAGTGTTCCCTGTCACTCAGGAGTGATCCCTGTCAATGAGGAGTGCCCCCTGTAAATGAGGAGTTCCCCCTGTCAATGAGGAGTGCTCCCTGTCAATGAGGAGTGTTCCCAGTCAAAGAGGAGTGCCCTCTGTCAATGAGGAGTGCCCACTGTCAAGGAGGAGTGCCCACTGTCAATGATGAGAGTTCCCTGTCAGTGAGAAGTGCCCTCTGCCAATTAGCAGTGTTCCCTGTCAATGTGGAATGTCCGCTGTATATGAAGAGTGCCTCCTGTCAATGAGGAGTCAGCCTGTAAATGAGGTTTGACCCTGTAAATGAGGAATGATGCTGTAAATGAGGAGTGATGCTGTAAATGAGGAGTGACCCCGCCCCCCGTCTATGAGGAGTGCCCCCTGTCAATGAGGACTGGTACCTGTTAATGAGGATGACCCACTTTCAATGAGGAGTGCCCCCGTCAATGAGGAGTGCCCCCTGTCAATGCGCAGTGTCCGCTGTCAATTAGGAGAGACCTCTGTCAATTGGTAGAGCCACACGTGAATGACCAGTGCCCCACCCATCAATGATGAGCGCCCCATGCCAATGAGGAGTATCCCCAGTCAATGAGGAGTGCCCCCTGTCAATGAGGAGTGCCCACTGTCAATTAGGAGTGAACCCTGTCACTGAGGAGTGACCCCTGTAAATAGGGATTGCCTGCCCCGTCAATCAAGATTACCCCCTGTCAATGAGGAGTGATCCCTGTCAATGTGGAATGCCCCCTGTCAATGAGGGGTGCCTCCTGTCAATGAGGAGTCACCCCTGTCAATGAGTAGTGCCCTCTGTCAATGAGTAGTCACCCTGTAAATGCAGAGAGCCCCAGACAATGAAGTGTACCCCCTGTCAATTAGGACTTATCCCTGTCAATTAGGAGTGCCCCTTGTCAATGAGGTGTACCACCTTTCAATTGGGAGCGCTCTTTGTCGATTAGGATATCCCACTGTCAGTTGGGAGTGCCCCCTGTCAATTTGGAGTGCCCGCTTCCAATGAGGAGACACCCGTGTCAATGAGGAGTGCCCTCTGTCAATGAAGAGTTCCCTCTTTCAATGAGGGATGCCCCCTGTCAATTTGGAGTGATCCCTGTAAATTAGGAGTGCCCCCCCATCAATGTTGAGTGCGCACCCCCCCTTTGACGAATGCCCCCTATCAATGAGGAGTGCCTCCTGTCAATAGGAGTGCCGTCCCCCATCAATGAAGAGTGCCCCCTGACAATGAGGAGTGCCTTCATCAATGAGGAGTGCCCGCTGTCAATGAGGAGTGCCCCAGTCAAAGAGGAGTTCCCCCTGTCAATGAGGAGTGCCCCAGTCAATGAGGAGTTCCCCACGTAAATGTGGATGGCGCCCGACAACGAGGAGAGCCCCCAGACAAAAAGTGCCCCCGTCAATGAGGAGTGCCATCTGTCAATGAGGAGTGCCCTCTGTCAAGGAGGAGTGCCACCCATCAATGAGTAATGCCCCCGTCAATGAGGACTGCACCCCGACAATGAGGGAGGCCCCCAACAATGAGGAATGCCCCCCTCAATGAGGAATGCCCCCGTCAATGAGGAGTGCCCCGTCAATGAGGTGTGCCCTCTGTCAATGAGAAGAGACCCCAGAAAATGAGGAATGCCCCCGTAAATGAGGAGTGACCCCGTCAACGAGGAGTGCCCCCCCGTCAACGAGAAGTGCCCTCGTCAACGTCGAATGCCCCGTCAATGAGGAGTGACGCCTGTCAATGTGGAGTGAACCTGTCAACGAGGAGTGCCCCCCCATCAATTAGGAGTGCCCCCCGTCAATGAGGAGTGAGCCCTGTCAATGAGGAGTGTTCTCTGCCAATGAGAAGTGATCCCTGTAAATTAGGACTGCCCTCTGTCAATGAGGAGTGCCCCACCCCCACGTCAATGACGAGTGCCCCCTGTCAATGACGAGTGCTCCCTGACAATGAGGAGTGCTCCCTGTCAATGAGGAGTGCTCCCTGTCAAGGAGCAATGTCCCCTGTCAATTAGGAGAGACGTCTGTCAATTTGCAGTGCCCCCGCTCCCCCCCGTCAATGACAAGTGCCCACACCCCCCCCCCCATCAATGTTGGGTGCCGCCTGCCAATGAGGAGTGCCCACTGTCAATGAGGAGTGCCCCCTGTCAATGAGGTGTGCCCTCTGTCAATGAGTAGTCACCCTGTAAATGCAGAGGGCCCCTGACAATGAAGTGTGCCCCCTGTTAATTAGGACTTATGCCTGTCAATTAGGAGTGCCCCCTGTCAATTAGGAGTGCCCCCTGTCAATTAGGAGTACCACCTTTCAATTGGGAGTACACTTTGTCGATTAGGATCTCCCCCTGTCAGTTGGGAGTGCCCCCTGTCAATTTGTAGTGCCCCCTACCAATGAGGAGACACCCCTGTCAATGAGGAGTGCCCTCTGTCAATGAGGAGTGCTCCCTGTCAATTAGGAATGATCCCTGTAAATTAGGAGTGCCCCCCATCAATGAGGTGTGCCCCCCCACCCCTTTGACGAATGCTCCCTGTCAAAGAGGAGTGCCTCCTGTAAATGAGGAGTGTCCCCCTGTCAATGAAGAGTGACCACTGGAAGTTAGGAGTGCCTCCCATCAATGTGGAGGGCCCCCTCCCAATGAGGAGTGCCTTCTGTCAATGAGGAGTGGCCCTGTAAATGAGGAGTGACCCTGTAAATGAGGAATGACCCTGTATAAGAGGAGTGCCCCACCCATCAATGAGGAGTGCCGCCCGTCAAGGAGGAGTCCCCCCTGTCGATGAGGAGTGCCCCCTGTCAATGAGGAGTCACCACTGTCAATGAGGAGAGCCCTCTGTCAATCAGGCGTGCCACCGGTCAATGAGGAGTGTCTCCTGTTAATGTCAAATGCCCCCTGTCAATGAGGAGGGCCCCGTGTAATTGCAAAGGGCCCACTGACAATGAGGATTCCCCCTGACAATGAGGAGTGCCCCTTTTCTATGAGGGGTAACCCCTGTCAATGAGGAGAATCGCCTGTCAATGAAGAGAATCCCCCATCAATGAGGAGTGCCCCCTGTCAATGAGGAGTGATCCGTCAATGAGGAGTCACCCCTCTCAATGTGAAATGCCCCCGTCAATGAGGAGTGCCCCCTCGTCAATGAGGAGTGCCCCCGTCAATGAGGAGTGCCCCCGTCAATGAGGACTGCCCCCGGTCAATGAGGAGAGCCCACTCGTCGATGAGGAGTGAACTCTGAAAATTAGGAGTGCCCCCCCCATCAATGAGGAGTGCCCGCCGTCAATGATGAATGCTCCCTGTCAATGAGGAGTGTTCCCTGTCAATGAAGAGTGCCCCCACGCCCCATCAATGAGGAATGACCACTGCAAATTAGGAGTGCCCCCATCAATGAGGAGTGTCCCTTGTCAATGAGGAGTGCCCCCCGTCAATGGGAAATGTGCCCCACGTCAATGAAGAGTGCTCCCTGTCAATGATGAGTGCCCCCTTCAATGAGGAGTGCTCCCTGTCAGTGAAGACTGCACCCCGTCAATGAGGAGTGACCTCTGCAAATTAGGAGCGCCCCCCATCAATGAGCAGTTTCCCCGGTCAATGAGGAGAGACCACTGAAAATGAGGAGTGCCCCCCGTTAATGAGGAGTGCCGCCCGTTAATGAGGAGTGCACCCATTCAATGAGGAAATGCCCCCGTCAATGAAGAGTGCTCCCCGTCAATTAGAAGTGCCCCCTGTCAATTAGGAGTGCCCCTTGTCAATTAGAAGTGCCCCCTGTCAATTAGGACTGCCCCCTGTCAATAAGGAGTGCCCACTGTCAATACGGAATGCCTCCTGTCAAAACGGAGTGCCCACTGTCAATAGGGAGTGCCTCCTGTCAATTCGGAGTGCCCCATGTGAATTCGCAATGCCCACGTCAATTTGGAGTGCCCATGTCAATGAGGTGGGTGCACCCTGTCAATCAGGAGTGCCCCTGTCAATGGGTGGTGTCCCCCAACAATGAGGAGTGGCCTTGTCAATTAGGACTCCCCCCTGCCATTTACGAGTGCCCCCTGCAAATGAGGAGTGACGCTGTAAATGAGGAAGGATGCTGTAAATGAGGAGTGAACACCCCCCCCGTCAATGAGGATTGCACCCCGTCAATGAGGAGTCCTCCCCCTGTCAATGAGGAGTAACCCCTCTGTAAATTTGGAGTGCCCAACATCAATGAGGAGTGCCCTCCGTCAATGAGGAGTGCCCCCGTCAAAGAAGAGTGCCCCCATCAATGAGGAGTGCCCTGTGTCAATGAGGAGTGCCCACTGTCAATGAGGAGTGCCCTCTGCCAATTTGGAGTGATCCCTGTAAATTAGGAGTGCGCTCGGTCAATGAGGACTGCCGCCACCCCCCCCCCCCCGTCAATGATGAGTGCCCCCTCTCAATGAGGAGTGCTCCCTGTCACTCAGGAGTGATCCCTATCAATGAGGAGTGCCCCCTGTCAATGAGGAGTTCCCCCTGTCACTGAGGAGTGCCCCCTGTCAATGAGGAGTGCTCCCTGTCAATGAGGAGTGCCCTCTGTCAATGAGGAGTGCCCCCTGTCAATGAGGAGTGCCCCCTGTCAATGAGGAGTGCCCCCCGTCTCTGGAGAGTTCCCCCTGTCAATGAGGAATGCCCCCCTCCGATAAGGATGCACCACTCCCCCGTCAAGTAGGATTGCCCCCTGTTAATGAGAAGTGCCCGCCGTCAATGAGGAGTGTCCCCTGTCAATGGGGTGCGCCCCCCATCTCTGAAGAATGCCCCCTTGTCAATGAGGAGTGCCCCCCGTCAATAAGGAGTGCCCAAACCCCGTCAATGAGGAGTGCCCCCTGTCAATGAGGAGTGCCCCCTGTCAATGAGGAGTACCCCCTGTCAATGAGGAGTACCCACTGTCAATAAGGAGTGCCCCCTGTCAATGAGGAGTGCCCGCTGTCAACTGGGAGCGCCCTCTGTCAATGAGGAGTGCCCCCTGTCAAAGAGGAGTGCCCCCTGTCAATGAGGATAGCCCCCGTTAATGAGGAGTAACCCTGTAAATGAGGAGTGCCCCACCGTCAATGAGGAGTGACCGCTTTAAATTAGGAGTCCCCCCATCATTGAGCAGTGCCCCCCCGTCAATGACGAATGACCCCTGTCAATGAGGAGTGTCCCCTGTCAATGAGGAGCGCCCTCCCTTCTATAAAGTGTACCCCCTTTCAATGAGGAATACCCCTGTCAATGAGGAGTGCCCCTCTCAATGCGCAGTGCCCCCTGTCAATGAGGAGTACCCGCAGTCAATGAGGAGTGCCCCCTGTCAGTGAGGAGTGCCCCCTGTCAATGAGGAGTGCCCCCCGTCAATAAGGAGTGCCCAACCCCCGTCAATGAGGAGAGCCCCATGTCAATGAGAAGTGCACGCTGTCAATGAGGAGTGCCCCCTGTCAATGAGGAGTGCCCCCTGTCAATGAGGAGTGCAACCTGACAATGGGTTTTACCCCCTGTCAATGCGGAGGGCCCCATGTCAATGAGGAGTGCCCGCTATCAACTATGAGCGCCCTCTGTCAAAGAGTAGTGCCCCGTCAATGAGAAGTGTCCCCCGTCAATGAGGAGTGACCCTGGAAATGAGGCGTGACCCCGGAAATGAGGAGTGCCCCCTGTCAATGATGAGTGTCCCCTGTCAATGACGTGTGCCCCCCGTCAATGAGGTGTGTCCCCTGTCAACGCGGAGTGCCCGCTCTCAATGAGGAGTGCCCTCTGTCAATGAGGAGTGCCCCCTGTCAATGAGGAGTTCCCCCTGTCAATGAGGAGAGCCCCCTGTCAATGAGGAGTAACCCTGTAATTGAGGAGTGACCCACCGTCAATGAGGAGTGAAAGCTGCAAATTAGGAGTCCCCCCATCATTGAGCAGTGCCCCCCGTCAATGACGAATGACCCCTGTCAATGAGGAGTGTCCCCTGTCAATGAGGAGCGCCCCCTTCTATAAAATGAACCCCCTGTCAATGAGGAGTGCCCTCCGTCAATGAGAAGTGCCCCCCAACCCCGTCAATGAGGAGTGCCCCCTGTCAAAGAGGAGTACCCCCTGTCAATGAGGAGTGTCCCCTGTCAATGGGAAGTGCCCACAGTCAATAAGGGGTGCACCGCCCCCCGTCAATGAGCAGTGCCCCCTGTCAATGAGAAGTGCCCGCTGTCAATGAGGAGTGCCCCCTGTCAATGAGCAGTGCCCCCTGTCAATGAGGAATACCCCTGTCAATGAGGAGTGTCCCCTGTCAATGAGGAGTGCCCCCTGTCAATGAGGAGTGCCCGCTGTCAATGAAGAGTGCCCCCTGTCAGTGAGAACTGCCCCCTGTCAATGACGAGTTCCCCATGTCAATGAGGAGTGCCCCCTGTCAATGAGGAATTTCCCGTGTCAATGAGTATTGCCCCCTGTCAATGCGGAGGGCCCCATGTCAATGAGGAGTGCCTGCTATCAACTATGAGTGCCATCTGTCAACGAGTAGTGCCCCTTCAATGAGAAGTACCCCCCGTAAATGAGAAGTAACCCTGGATATGAGTATTGCCCCCTGTCAATGCGAGGGGCCCCCTGGCAATGAGGAGTGCTTGCTATCAACTATGAGTGCCCTCTGTAATGTGGCCTGCCCCCTGTAAATAAGGAGTGCACCCTGTCAATGGGTTTTGCCCCCTGTCAATGAGGAGTGCCCCATGTCAATGAGGAGTGCCTGCTATCAACTATGAGTGCCCTCTGTCAACGAGTAGTGCCCCTTCAATGAGAAGTACCCCCCGTAAATGAGAAGTAACCCTGGAAATGAGGCGTGACACTGTAATTGAGGAGTGACCCTGTCAATCACGAATGACCCCGGTCAATGAGCAGTGCCCCCTGTCAATGAGGAGAGCCCCCTGTCAATGATGAGGGCCCTCTGTCAATGAGGAGTGCCCACTGTCAATGAGGAGTGCCCCCTGTCAATGAGGGGGACCCTCTGTCAGTGAGGAGTGCCCCTGTCAATGAGGAGTGCCCGCTGTCAAATAGGAGTGCCCTCTGTCAATGAGGTGTGCCCGCTGTCAATGAAGAGTGCCCCCTGTCAGTGAGAACTGCCCCCTGTCAATGACGAGTTCCCCATGACAATGAGGAGTGCCCCCTGTCAATGAGGAATTTCCCGTGTCAATGAGTATTGCCCCCTGTCAATGCGAAGGGCCCCCTGACAATGAGGAGTGCCTGCTATCAACTATGAGTGCCCTCTGTCAATGTGGACTTCCCCCCGTCAATGAGAAGTTCCCCACGTCAATGAGGAGTGACCCTGGAAATGAGGCGTGACACTGTAATTGAGGAGTGACCCTGTCAATGACGAATGACCCCGGTCAATGAGTCGTGCCCCCTGTCAATGAAGAGTGCCCACGCCAATGAGGAGTGCCCCCGTCAATGAGGGGAGTCCCCTATCAATGATGAGTGCCCTCTGTCAATGAGGAGTGCACCCTGTCAATGAGGAGTGACCCCTGTCAATGAGATGTGCCCCCTGTCAATGAGATGTGCCCCCTGTCAATGAGGGGGACCCTCTGTCAATGAGGAGTGCCCATGTCAATGAGGAGTGCCCGCTGTCAAATAAGAGTGCCCTCTGTCAATAAGGAGTGCCCGCTGTCAATGAGGCGTGCCCCCTGTCAATGAGCAGAGCTCCCTGAGAATAAGGAGAGCCCCCTGTCAATGAGGAGTGCCTCCCGTCAATGAGGAGTGCCCCCGTCAATGAGGAGTGCCCCTTTTCAATGAGTTTGCCCGGTCCATGAGGAGTGAGCTCTGTCAATGAGGAGTGACCCCTGTCACTGATGAGTGCCCTGTGTCAATGATGAGAGCCTTCTGTCAATGAGGAGTCCCCACGCCAATGAGGAGTACCCCCTGTCAATGAGGAGTGCCCCCTGTCAATGAGCAGACCCCCCTGTCAATGAGCCGTGCCATTGTCAATGAGGAGTACCCCTTGTCAATGAGGAGTGCCCCCTGTCAATGAGGAGTGCCCCCTTTCAATGAGAAGTCCCCGCTGTCAATGAGGAGTGCCCCTTGTCAATGAGGAGTACCCCCTGTCAATGAGGAGTGCCCCCTGTCAATGACCAGTGCCCCCGTCAATGAGGAGTGCCCCCTGTCAATGACGAGAGCCCCCTGTCAATGAGGAGTAACTCTGTAAATGAGGAGTGCCCCACCGTCAATTAGGAGTGCCCCCTGACCTTGAGGAGTGCCCCCTGTCAAAGAGGAGTACCCCCCGTCAATACGAATGCACCCCCCCCGGTCACTGAGTAGTGCCCCGTGTTAATGAGAAGTGCCCGCTGTCAATGAGGAGTGCCCCCCGTCAATAAGGAGTGCCCCCACGTCAAAGAGGAGTGCCCCCTGTCAATGAGAAGTGCCCGCTGTCAATGAGGTGTGCCCCTGTCAAAGAGGAGTGCCCCCTGTCAATGAGGAGTACCCCCTGTCAATGAGGAGTGTCCCCTGTCAATGAGGAGTGCCCCCCTCAATGAGGAGTGCCCCCCCAGCAATAAGGAGTGAACCTCCCCGTCAATGAGGAGTGCCCCCTGTCAATGAGGAATGCACCCACCCGTCTCTGAAGAGTGCCCCCTGTCAATGAGGAGTGCCCTACGTCAATAAGGAGTGCCCCCCCCCAGTCAATGAGGAGTGCCCCCCGTCAATAAGGATTGCCCCGCCTAGTCAATGAGTAGTGCCCCCTCTTAACTAGGATTGCCCGCTGTCAATGAGGAGTGCCCCTGTCAATGAGGAGTGCCCCCCCCCGTCGCTGAAGTGTGACCCCTGTCAATGTGGGGTGCCCCCCGGCAATAAGGAGTGACCCCCCGTCAATGAGGAGCGCCCCTTGTCAATGAGGAGTGCCCCATGTCAATGAGGAGTGCCCCCTGTCAATGGCTTTTGTCCCCTGTCAATGCCGAGTGCTCCCTGTCAATGAGGAGTGTCCGCTATCAACTATAAGTGCCCCCGTCAACGTGGACTGCCCCCTGTCAATGAGATGTGTCCCCTGTCAACGAGGAGTGCCCGTTGTCAATGAGGAGTGCCCGCTGTCAATGAGGAGTGCCATCTGTCAATGAGGATTGCCCCCTGTCAATAAGGAGTGCCCCCTGTCAATGAGGAGTGCCCCTTGTCAATGAGGTGTACCCCCTGTCAATGAGGAGTGCCCGCTGTCAACTAGGAGTGCCCTCTGTCACTGAGGAGAGCCCCCTGTCAATGAGGAGTGCCCCCTGTCAATGAGGCGAGCCCCCTGTCAATGACGAGTAACACTGTAATGAGGAGTGCCCCACCGTCAATGAGAAGTGACCGCTGTAAATTACGTGTCCCCCCCATCATTGAGCATTGCCCCCCGTCAATGACGAATGACCCCTGTCAATGAGGAGCGCCCCCCGTCTAACAACTGTACCCCCTGTCAATGAGGAGTGCCACCCGTCAATGAGGAGTGCCCACACCCGTCAAATAGGAGTGCCCCCTGTCAGTGAGAAGTGCCCCCCCTTCTATGAAGAATACCCCCTGTCAATGAGAAGTGCACCTTGTCAATGACTTTGCCCTGTCCAAATGGAGTGCCTGCTGTCAATGAGGAGTGCCCCCTGTCAATGAGGAGCGCCTGCCGTCAATGAGGAGGGCCCCCTGTAAATGCGGAGGGCCCCTGACAATGAGGAGTGCCCCCTGATAATGAGGTGTGACGTCTGTCAATGAGGAGTGACCCCTGTCAATGATGAGTGCCCTCTGTCAATGATGAGAGCCTTCTGTCAATGAGGAGTGCCCCCCGTCCATGACGAATGCCGCCGGTCAATGAGCAGTGCCCCCTGTCAATGAAGAGTGCCCACGCCAATGAGGACTACCCCCTGTCAATGAGGAGTGCCCCCTGTCAAAGAGGAGACCCCCGGTCAATGAGGAGTGCCCGCTGTCAATTAGGAGTACCCCCTGTCAATGAGGAGTGCCCCCTGTCAATGGGAAGTGCCCCCAGTCAATAAGGAGTGCACCACCACCGGTCAATGAGTAGTACCCCCTGTCAATGAGGAGTGCCCCTTGTCAATGAGGAGTGCCCGCTGTCAATGAGGAGCGCCCCCTGTCAATGAGGAGTGTCCCCGGTCAATGAGGAGTGCCCTCTGACAATGAGCAGTGCCCCCTGTCAATGAGGAGAGTATCCTGTCAGTGATGAGTGCCCCCCGTTAATGAGGAGTGCTCCCCCCAACAATGAGGAGTGACCCCCCCGTCAATGAGGAGTGCCTTATGTCAATGAGAAGTGCCCCCTGTCAATGAAGAGTGCCCCCTGTCAATGAGGAGTGCCCCCCCGTCTCTGTAGAGTGCCCCCTGTCAATGAGGAGTGCACCCCGTCAATAAGGATGCAGCCCCCGTCAATGAGTAGTGCCCCCTGTTAATGAGAAGTGCCCGCTGTCAATGAGGAGTACCCATTGTCAAAGAGGAGTGCCCCCCAGTCTCTGAAGAGTGCTGCCTGTCAATGAGGAGTGCCCCCGTCAATAGGGAGTGCCCCCCCCCCCGTCAATGAGGAGTGCCCCCTGTCATTGAGATGTGCCCGCTGTCAATCAGGAGTGCCCCCTGTCAATGAGGAGTGCCCCCTGTCAATAACGAGAGCCCACTGTCAATGAAGAGTGCCCCCCGTCAATGAGGTGTGTCCCCCCCGTCAATGAGGACTGAACGCCCCCTCAAAGAGTAGTGCCCCCTGTTAATGAGGAGTGCCCCCTGTTAACGAGGAGTGCCCGCTGTCAATGAGGAATGCACCCTTTCAATGAGGAGTGCCCCACCGTCTCTGAAGTGTGACCCCTGTCGATGAGGAGCGCCCCCTGTCAATGAGGAGTGCCCCCTGTCAATGAGGCGTGCCCCTGTCAATGGGGAGTGCCTTCTGTCAATGAGGAGTGCCCCCTGTCAATGGGTTTTGCCCCCGGTCAATGCCTAGTGCCCCCTGTCAATGAGGAGTGCCCCCTATCAACTATGACTGCCCCCGGTCAATGTGGACTTCCCCCCGTCAATGAGGTGTGTCCCCTGTCAACGAGGAGTGACCGCTGTCAATGAGGTGTGCCCTCTGTCAATGAGGAGTGCCCCCTGTCAATGAGGAGTGCCCCCTGTCAATGAGGAGATCCCCCTGTCAATGAGGAGTGCACGCTGTCAACTCGGAGTGCCTTCCGTCACTGAGGAGAGCCCCCTGTCAATGAGGAGTGCCCCCTGTCAACGGGGAGAGCCCCCTGTCAATGAGGAGTAACCCTGTAAATGAGGAGTGCCCCACTGTCAATGAGGAGTGAACGCTGTAAATTTGGAGTCCCCGCCATCATTGAGCAGTGCCCCCCGTCAATGACGAATGACCTCTGTCAATCAGGTGTGTCGCCTGTCAATGAGGAGCTTCCCCCGTCAGGCACTCCGAGTTGACAGCGTGCACTCCTCATTGACAGGGGGCACTCCTCATTGAGAGAGGGCACACCCCATTGACAGCGGGAACTCCTCATTGACAGCGGCCACTCCTCGTTGACAGGGGACACACCTCATTGACAGGGGGCAGTCCGCATTGACCGGGGGCAATCATAGTTGATAGCGGGCACTCCTCATTGACAGGGGGCACTCCGCATTGACCGGGGGCAAAACGCATTGCCAGGGGGCACTCCTCATTGACAGAAGGCACTCCCCATTGACAGGGGCACGCATCATTGACAGGGGGCACTCCTCATTGACAGGGGGCGCTCCTCATTGACAGGGTTCACACTTCAGAGACGGTGAGGCACTCGTCATTGAAAGGGTGCATTCCTCATTGACAGCGGGCACTCCTCGTTAACAGGGGGCACTCCTCATTGACAGGGGGCACTCCTCTTTGAGGGGGGCGTTCAGTCCTCATTGACGGGGGGGACACACCTCATTGACGGGGGGCACTCATCATTGACAGTGGGCTCTCGTTATTGACAGGGGCACTCCTCATTGACAGGGGGCACTCCTGATTGACAGCGGGCACATCTCAATGACAGGGGGCACACCTCATTGACGGGGGGGGGGCACTCCTTATTGACGGGGGCACTCCTGATTGACAGGGGTCATTCGTCATTGACGAGGGGCACTCCTCATTGACGGGAGGCAATCCTCATTGTCAGGGGGCACTCCTCATTGTCAGGGGGCACTCCTAATTGACGGTGGGGCACTCCTCATTTACAGACTTACTCCTCATTGACAGTGGGCTCTCGTCATTGACAGGGGGCACTCCCCACTGACGGGGGCACTCCTCATTGACAGGGGGCACTTCTCATTGACAGGGGGCACTCCTCATTGACAGGGGGCACTCCTCATTGACAGCGGGCACTCCTCATTGAAAGGGGGCACTCCTCATTGACACGGGGCACTCCTCATTGACAGGGGGTACTCCTCATTGACAAGAGCTCTTCTCACTGACAGAGGGCACTCCTCAGTGACGGGGTGGTGTGCATTCCTTATTGACCGGGGGCACTTCTCATTGACAGGGGGCACTCCTCATTGTCAGGCGGTACTCCGCAGTGACAGGGGGTACTCGTCATTTACAGGGGTACTGCTCATTGACAAGCGGCACTCCTCATTGACAGCGGGCACTTCTCATTGACAGGGGGCACTCCTCATTTACGGGGGGGGGGGGGGGGCGAGTGCACTCCTTATTGACCGGGGGCACTTCTCATTGACAGGGGCACTCCTCATTGACAGGGGGTACTCCTCATTGACAGGGGGCTCTCGTCATTGACAGGGGGCACTCCTCATTGACGGGGGCACTGGTCATTGACAGGGGGTACTCCTCATTGACAGGGGGCACTCCTCATTGACAGGGGGCACTCCTCATTGCAGCGGGGACTCCTCATTGAAAGGGGGCACTCCAAATTGACAGGGGGCTCTCCTCATTGACAGCGGGTACTCTTCATTGACAAGGGCACTGCTCATTGACAGGGAGGTAAAGATATGCGGGTTAGGTTGATTGGCCATGCTGAATTGACCGTAGTATCGGGTGCATTAGCAGGGTAAATATTTGGGTTTATGGGGATAGGGTGGGATAGTGGTCGGTACAGACTCGATGGGCCGAATGGTCTCCTTCTGTACTGTAGGGATTCTATGATTCTATGATAAAGTGGACCCCCTGTCAATGACTAGTGCCCACGCCAATGCGGAGTACCACCTGTCAATGAGGAGTGCCCCCTGTCAATGTGGAGACCCCGTGTCAATGAGGAGTGCCCCTGTCAATGAGAAGTGCCCCCGGTCAATAAGGAGTGCCCCCTGTCAATAAGCAGTGCCCCTCAATGTGGAGTACCCCCTGTCAATGAGGAGTGCCCCCTGTCAATGTGGAGTGCCCCGTCTCAATGGGTATTGCCCCCTGTCAATGCGGAGACCCCCTGTCAATGAGGAGAGCCCGCTATCAAATATGAGTGCCCACTGTCAATGTGGACTGCCTCCTGTCAATAAGCAGTGCCCCTATCAATGTGGAGTACCCCCTCTCAATGAGGAGTGCCCCCTGTCAATGTGGAGCGCCCCCTGTCAATGAGGAGTGCCCCGTGTCAATGGGTTTTGCCCCCAGTCAATGCGGAGGGCCCAATGTCAATGAGGAGTGCCCGCTAACAACAATGAGTGCCCTCTGTCAATGAGTAGTGCCCCGTCAATGAGAAGTGCCCCACGACAATGTGGAGTAACCCTGGAACTGAGCCGTGACCCTGTAAATGAGGAGTGCCCCCTGTCAATGATGAGTGTCCCCTGTCAATGACGTGTGTCCCCTGTCAATGAGGAGCTCCCCCCCGTCTATATAGTGTACCGCCTGTCAAAGAGGAGTGCCCCCCGTCAATGAGGGATGCCCCCACCCTTCAATGAGTAGTGCCCCCTGTCAATGAGTAGTGCCACCCTTCTATGAAGAGTACCCCCTGTCAATGATAAGTGCCCCTTTTCAATGAGATGGCCCTGTCCATGAGGACTGACTGGTGTCAAGACGGAGTTCCCCCTGTTAATGAGGAGTGCTTCGTCAATGAGGAGTGTCCCCTGTCAATGAGGAGTGCCTGATGTCAATGAGGAGTGCCCCCTTTCAATGAGGAGACCACCCTATCAATGAGGAAACCCCCCTGTCAATGAGGATTTCCCCACTGTCAATGAGGAGTGCCCGCTGTCAATGAGAAGTGCCCCCGGTCAATAAGGAGTGCACCAGCCCCCCCCCCCCCCCCCCCCCCCCCGTAAATGCGGAGTGCCCCCTGTCAATGAGAAGTGCCCGTTGTCAATGAGGAGTGCTGCTTGTCAATGAGCAGTACCCCTGTAAATGAGGTGTACCCCCTGTCACTGAGGAGTGCCCCCTGACAATGAGGAGTGCCCCCTGTCAATGAGGAGTGCCCCCTATCAATGAGGAGTGCCCCTTTCAATCAGGAGTGCCCGCTGTCAATGAGGAGTGCCCCCTGTCAATGAGGAGTGCCCCCTGTCAACGAGGAGTGCCCCCTGTCAATGAGGAGTGCCCCCGTCAATGAGGAGTGCCCCGTGTCAATGACGAGCGCCCCCTGTCAATGAGGAGTAACTCTGTAAATGAGGAGTGCCCCACCGTCAATTAGTCGTGCCCCCCGTCAATGAGGAGTGCCCCCGTCAATGAGGAGTCCCCCTTTTCAATGGGTTTGCCCTGTCCATGAGGGGTACCTGCTGTCAATGAGGAGTGCCCCCTGTTAATGAGTAGTGCTTCCTGTCAATGAGGAGTGTCCCCTTTCAATGAGGAGTGCCCCCTGTCAATGAGGAGGGCCCCCTGTAAATGCGGAGGGCCCCCTGACAATGCGGACTGCCAACTAATAATGAGGAGTGATCTCTGTCAATGAGGAGTGACCCCTGTCACTGATGAGTGCCCCCTGTCAATGATGAGAGCCTTCTGTCAATGAAGAGTCCTCACGCCAATGAGGAGTACCCCTTGTCAATGAGGAGTGCCCCCTGTCAATGAGGAGAACCCCCTGTCAATGAGCAGTGCCCTTGTCAATGAAGAGTACCCGCTGTCAATGAGGAGAGCCCCCTGTCAATGAGGAGTGCCCCCTTTCAATGAGGAGTCCCCGCTGCAATGAGGAGTGCCCACTGTCAATGAGGAGTGCCCCCTGTCAATGAGGAGTGCCCCCTGTCAATGACCAGTGCCCCCGTCAATGAGGAGTGCCCCCTGTCAATGACGAGAGCCCCCTGTCAATGAGGAGTACGCCCTGTCAATGAGGAGTGCCCCTGTCAATGAGAAGTGCCCCCGGTCAATAAGGAGTGCACCCGCCCCCCCCCCCCCCCCGTAAATGAGGAGTGCCCCCTGTCAATGAGAAGTGCCCGCTGTCAATGAGGAGTGCCGCTTGTCAATGAGCAGTACCCCTGTAAATGAGGAGTACCCCCTGTCACTGAGGAGTACCCCCTGACAATGAGGAGTGCCCCCTGTCAATGAGAAGTGCCCCCGGTCAATACGGAATGCACACCCACCCGTCAATGAGGAGTGCCCCCTGTCAGTGAGAAGTGCCCCGTGTCAATGAGGAGTGCCCCCTTTCAATGAGGAGTGCACCGTGTCAATGAGGAGTGCCCCCTTTCAATGAGGAGTGCCCGCTGTCAATGAGGAGTGCCCCCTGTCAATGAGGAGTGCCCCCGTCAATGAGGAGTGCCCCCTGTCAATGACGAGAGCCCCCTGTCAATGAGGAGTAACTCTGTAAATGAGGAGTGCCCCACCGTCAATTAGTAGTGCCCCCCGTCAATGAGGAGTGCCCCCGTCAATGAGGAGTGCCCCTTTTCAATGGGTTTGCCCTGTCCATGAGGGGTACCTGCTGTCAATGAGGAGTGCCCCCTGTTAATGAGGAGTGCTTCCTGTCAATGAGGAGTGTCCCCTTTCAATGAGGAGTGCCCCCTGTCAATGAGGAGGGCCCCCTGTAAATGCGGAGGGCCCCCTGACAATGCGGACTGCCAACTAATAATGAGGAGTGATCTCTGTCAATGAGGAGTGACCCCTGTCACTGATGAGTGCCCTCTGTCAATGATGAGAGCCTTCTGTCAATGAGGAGTCCCCACGCCAATGAGGAGTACCCCTTGTCAATGAGGAGTGCCCCCTGTCAATGAGGAGAACCCCCTGTCAATGAGCAGTGCCCTTGTCAATGAAGAGTACCCGCTGTCAATGAGGAGAGCCCCCTGTCAATGAGGAGTGCCCCCTTTCAATGAGGAGTCCCCGCTGCAATGAGGAGTGCCCACTGTCAATGAGGAGTGCCCCCTGTCAATGAGGAGTGCCCCCTGTCAATGACCAGTGCCCCCGTCAATGAGGAGTGCCCCCTCTCGATGACGAGAGCCCCCTGTCAATGAGGAGTACGCCCTCTCAATGAGGAGTGCACCTGTCAATTGAAGTGCCCCCGGTCAATAAGGAGTGCACCCGCCCCCCCCCCCCCCCCCCCGTAAATGAGGAGTGCCCCCTGTCAATGAGCAGTACCCCTGTCCATGAGGAGTGATCTCTGTCAATGAGGAGTGACCCCTGTCACTGATGAGTGCCCTGTGTCAATGATGAGAGCCTTCTGTCAATGAGGAGTCCCCACGCCAATGGGGAGTACCCCCTGTCAATGAGGAGTGCCCCCTGTCAATGAGCAGACCCCCCTGTCAATGAGCAGTGCCATTGTCAATGAGGAGTACCCCTTGTCAATGAGGAGTGCCCCCTGTCAATGAGGAGTGCCCCCTTTCAATGAGAATTCCCCGCTGTCAATGAGGAGTGCCCCCTGTCAATGAGGAGTACCCCCTGTCAATGAGGAGTGCCCCCTGTCAATGACCAGTGCCCCCGTCAATGAGGAGTGCCCCCTGTCAATGACGAGAGCCCCCTGTCAATGAGGAGTAACTCTGTAAATGAGGAGTGCCCCACCATCAATTATGAGTGCCCCCTGACCTTGAGGAGTGCCCCCTGTCAAAGAGGAGTACCCCCCGTCAATACGAATGCACCCCCCCAGTCACTGAGTAGTGCCCCGTGTTAATGAGAAGTGCCCGCTGTCAATGAGGAGTGCCCCCCGTCAATAAGGAGTGCCCCCACGTCAATGAGGAGTGCCCCCTGTCAATGAGAAGTGCCCGCTGTCAATGAGGTGTGCCCCCTGTCAAAGAGGAGTGCCCCCTGTCAATGAGGAGTACCCCCTGTCAATGAGGAGTGTCCCCTGTCAATGAGGAGTGCCCCCCTCAATGAGGAGTGCCCCCCAGCAATAAGGAGTGAACCTCCCCGTCAATGAGGAGTGCCCCCTGTCAATGAGGAGTGCCCCCACGCGTCTCTGAAGAGTGCCCCCTTTCAATGAGGAGTGCCCTACGTCAAGAAGGAGTGCCCCCCCCCCAGTCAATGAGGAGTGCCCCCCGTCAATAAGGATTGCCCCGCCTAGTCAATGAGTAGTGCCCCCTCTTAACTAGGAGTACCCGCCGTCAATGAGGAGTGCCCCTGTCAATGAGGAGTGCCCCCCCCCGTCGCTGAAGTGTGACCCCTGTCAATGTGGGGTGCCCCCCGGCAATAAGGAGTGACCCCCCGTCAATGAGGAGCGCCCCTTGTCAATGAGGAGTGCCCCCTGTCAATGAGGAGTGCCCCCTGTCAATGATGAGTGCCCCCTGTCAATGAGGAGTGCCCCCTGTCAATGGCTTTTGTCCCCTGTCAATGCGGAGTGCTCCCTGTCAATGAGGAGTGTCCGCTATCAACTATAAGTGCCCCCGTCAACGTGGACTGCCCCCTGTCAATGAGGTGTGTCCCCTGTCAACGAGGAGTGCCCGTTGTCAATGAGGAGTGCCCGCTGTCAATGAGGAGTGCCCTCTGTCAATGAGGATTGCCCCCTGTCAATAAGGAGTGCCCCCTGTCAATGAGGAGTGCCCCTTGTCAATGAGGTGTACCCCCTGTCAATGAGGAGTGCCCGCTGTCAACTAGGAGTGCCCTCTGTCACTGAGGAGAGCCCCCTGTCAATGCGGAGTGTCCCCTGTCAATGAGGAGAGCCCCCTGTCAATGACGAGTAACACTGTAATGAGGAGTGCCCCACCGTCAATGAGAAGTGACCGCTGTAAATTACGTGTCCCCCCCATCATTGAGCATTGCCCCCCGTCAATGACGAATGACCCCTGTCAATGAGGAGCGCCACCCGTCTAACAACTGTACCCCCTGTCAATGAGGAGTGCCACCCGTCAATGAGGAGTGCCCACACCCGTCAAATAGGAGTGCCCCCTGTCAATGAGAAGTGCCCCCCTTCTATGAAGAATACCCCCTGTCAATGAGAAGTGCACCTTGTCAATGAGTTTGCCCTGTCCAAATGGAGTGCCTGCTGTCAATGAGGAGTGCCCCCTGTCAATGAGGAGCGCCCGCCGTCAATGAGGAGGGCCCCCTGTAAATGCGGAGGGCCCCTGACAATGAGGAGTGCCCCCTGATAATGAGGTGTGACCTCTGTCAATGAGGAGTGACCCCTGTCAATGATGAGTGCCCTCTGTCAATGATGAGAGCCTTCTGTCAATGAGGAGTGCCACCGTCCATGACGAATGCCGCCGGTCAATGAGCAGTGCCCCCTGTCAATGCAGAGTGCCCACGCCAATGAGGACTACCCCCTGTCAATGAGGAGTGCCCCCTGTCAAAGAGGAGACCCCCTGTCAATGAGGAGTGCCCGCTGACAATTAGGAGTACCCCCTGTCAATGAGGAGTGCGCCCTGTCAATGAGAAGTGCCCCCAGTCAATAAGGAGTGCACCACCACCGGTCAATGAGTAGTACCCCCTGTCAATGAGGAGTGCCCCCTGTCAACGAGGAGTGCCCCTTGTCAATGAGGAGTGCCCGCTGTCAATGACGAGCGCCCCCTGTCAATGAGGAGTGGCCCCGGTCAATGAGGAGTGCCCTCTGACAATGAGCAGTGCCCCCTGTCAATGAGGAGAGTATCCTGTCAGTGATGAGTGCCCCCCGTTAATGAGGAGTGCTCCCCCCCTACAATGAGGAGTGACCCCCCCGTCAATGAGGAGTGCCTTATGTCAATGAGAAGTGCCCCCTGTCAATGAAGAGTGCCCCCTGTCAATGAGGAGTGCCCCCCCGTCTCTGTAGAGTGCCCCCTGTCAATGAGGAGTGCACCCCGTCAATAAGGATGCAGCCCCCGTCAATGAGTAGTGCCCCCTGTTAATGAGAAGTGCCCGCTGTCAATGAGGAGTACCCATTGTCAATGAGGAGTGCCCCCCCCGTCTCTGAAGAGTGCTGCCTGTCAATGAGGAGTGCCCCCGTCAATAGGGAGTGCCCCCCCACCCGTCAATGAGGAGTGCCCCCTGTCATTGAGATGTGCCCGCTGTCAATCAGGAGTGCCCCCTGTCAATGAGGAGTGCCCCCTGTCAATAACGAGAGCCCACTGTCAATGATGAGTGCCCCCCGTCAATGAGGTGTGTCCCCCCCGTCAATGAGGACTGAACGCCCCCCTCAAAGAGTAGTGCCCCCTGTCAATGAGGAGTGCCCCCTGTTAACGAGGAGTGCCCGCTGTCAATGAGGAATGCACCCTTTCAATGAGGAGTCCCCCACCGTTTCTGAAGTGTGACCCCTGTCAATGAGGAGCGCCCCCTGTCAATGAGGAGTGCCCCCTGTCAATGAGGCGTGCCCCTGTCAATGGGGAGTGCCTTCTGTCAATGAGGAGTGCCCCCTGTCAATGGGTTTTGCCCTCGGTCAATGCGGAGTGCCCCCTGTCAATGAGGAGTGCCCGCTATCAGATATGACTGCCCCCGGTCAATGTGGACTTCCCCCCGTCAATGAGGTGTGTCCCCTGTCAACGAGGAGTGGCCGCTGTCAATGAGGAGTTCCCGCTGTCAATGAGGTGTGCCCTCTGTCAATGAGGTGTGCCCTCTGTCAATGAGGAGTGCCCCCTGTCAATGAGGAGATCCCCCTGTCAATGAGGAGTGCACGCTGTCAACTCGGAGTGCCTTCCGTCACTGAGGAGAGCCCCCTGTCAATGAGGAGTGCCCCCTGTCAATGAGGAGAGCCCCCTGTCAATGAGGAGTAACCCTGTAAATGAGGAGTTCCCCACTGTCAATGAGGAGTGAACGCTGTAAATTTGGTGTTCCCGCCATCATTGAGCAGTGCCCCCCGTCAATGACGAATGACCCCTGTCAATCAGGAGTGTCGCCTGTCAATGAGGAGCTTCCCCCGTCAGGCACTCCGAGTTGACAGCGTGCACTCCTCATTGACAGGGGGCACTCCTCATTGACAGGGGGCACTCCTCATTGACAGGGGGCACGCCTCATTGACAGGGGCCACTCCTCATTGAGAGAGGGCACACTCCATTGACAGCGGGCACTCCTCATTGACAGCGGCCACTCCTCGTTGACAGGGGACACACCTCATTGACAGGGGGCAGTCCGCATTGACCGGGGGCAATCATAGTTGATAGCGGGCACTCCTCATTGACAGGGGGCACTCCGCATTGACCGGGGGCAAAACGCATTGACAGGGGGCACTCCTCATTGACAGAAGGCACTCCCCATTGACAGGGGCACGCCTCATTGACAGGGGGCACTCCTCATTGACAGGGGGCGCTCCTCATTGACAGGGGTCACACTTCAGAGACGGTGAGGCACTCCTCATTGAAAGGGTGCATTCCTCATTGACAGGGGGCACTCTACAGAGACGGGGGGGCACTCCTCATTGACAGGGGGCACTCTTCATTGACGGGGGCACTTCTCATTGACATAAGGCACTCCTCATTGACGGGGGGGTCACTCCACATTGTAGGGGGGGAGCACTCCTCATTAACGGGGGGCACTCATCACTGACAGGATACTCTCCTCATTGACAGGGGGCACTGCTCATTGTCAGAGGGCACTCCTCATTGACCGGGGACACTCCTCATTGACAGGGGGCGCTCCTCATTGACAGCGGGCACTCCTCATTGACAAGGGGCACTCCTCATTGACAGGGGGCACTCCTCATTGACAGGGGGCACTCCTCTTTGAGGGGGGCGTTCAGTCCTCATTGACGGGGGGGACACACCTCATTGACGGGGAGCACTCATCATTGACAGTGGGCTCTCGTTATTGGCAGGGGCACTCCTCATTGACAGGGGGCACTCCTGATTGACAGCGGGCACATCTCAATGACAGGGGGCACACCTCATTGACGGGGTGGGGCACTCCTTATTGACGGGGGCACTCCTGATTGACAGGGGTCATTTGTCATTGACGAGGGGCACTCCTCATTGACGGGAGGCAATCCTCATTGTCAGGGGGCACTCCTCATTGTCAGGGGGCACTCCTAATTGACGGTGGGGCACTCCTCATTTACAGACTTACTCCTCATTGACAGTGGGCTCTCGTCATTGACAGGGGGCACTCCTCACTGACGGGGGCACTCCTCATTGACAGGGGGCACTTCTCATTGACAGGGGGCACTCCTCATTGACAGGGGGCACTCCTCATTGAAAGGGGGCACTCCTCATTGACACGGGGCACTCCTCATTGACAGGGGGTACTCCTCATTGACAAGGGCACTTCTCACTGACAGGGGGCACTCCTCATTGACGGTGGGGTGTGCATTCCTTATTGACCGGGGGCACTTCCCATTGACAGGGGGCAGTCCTCATTGTCAGGGGGAACTCCTCAGTGACAGGGGGTACTCCTCATTTACTGGGGTACTGCTCATTGACAAGCGGCACTCCTCATTGACAGCGGGCACTTCTCATTGACAGGGGGCACTCCTCATTTACGGGGGGGGGGGGGGGGGGGCGGGTGCACTCCTTATTGACCGGGGGCACTTCTCATTGACAGGGGCACTCCTCATTGACAGGGGGTACTCCTCATTGACAGGGGGTACTCCTCATTGACAGGGGGCTCTCGTCATTGACAGGGGGCACTCCTCATTGACGGGGGCACTGGTCATTGACAGGGGGCGCTCCTCATTCACAGGGGGCACTCCTCATTGACAGGGGGCACTCCTCATTGCAGCGGGGACTCCTCATTGAAAGGGGGCACTCCAAATTGACAGGGGGCTCTCCTCATTGACAGCGGGTACTCTTCATTGACAAGGGCACTGCTCATTGACAGGGGGGTAAAGATCTGCGGGTTAGGTTGATTGGCCATGCTAAATTGACCGTAGTATCGGGTGCATTAGCAGGGTAAATATTTGGGGTTATGGGGATAGGGTGGGATAGTGGTCGGTACAGACTCGATGGGCCGAATGGTCTCCTTCTGTACTGTAGGGATTCTATGATTCTATGATAAAGTGGACCCCCTGTCAATGAGGAATGCCCAAGCCCATGCGGAGTACCACCTGTCAATGAGGAGTGCCCCCTGTCAATGTGGAGAACCCGTGTCAATGAGGAGTGCCCCTGTCAATGAGAAGTGCCACCGGTCAATAAGGAGTGCCCCCTGTCAATAAGCAGTGCCCCTCAATGTGGAGTACCCCCTCTCAATGAGGAGTGCCCCCTGTCAATGTGGAGTGCCCCGTGTCAATGGGTATTGCCCCCTGCCAATGCGGAGACCCCCTGTCAATGAGGAGAGCCCGCTATCAAATATGAGTGCCCACTGTCAATGTGGACTGCCCCCTGTCAATAAGCAGTGCCCCTATCAATGTGGAGTACCACCTCTCAATGAGGAGTGCCCCCTGTCAATGTGGAGCGCCCCCTGTCAATGAGGAGTGCCCCGTGTCAATGGGTTTTGCCCCCAGTCAATGCGGAGGGCCCAATGTCAATGAGGAGTGCCCGCTAACAACAATGAGTGCCCTCTGGCAATGAGTAGTGCCCCGTCAATGAGAAGTGCCCCACGACAATGTGGAGTAACCCTGGAAATGAGCCGTGACCCTGTAAATGAGGAGTGCCCCCTGTCAATGATGAGTGTCCCCTGCCAATGTGGAGTGCCCCCTGTCAATGAGGAGTGCCCCCTATCAATGAGGAGTGCCCCTTTCAATCAGGAGTGCCCGCTGTCAATGAGGAGTGCCCCCTGTCAATGAGGAGTGCCCCCTGTCAACGAGGAGTGCCGCCTGTCAATGAGGAGTGCCCCCGTCAATGAGGAGTGCCCCCTGTCAATGACGAGAGCCCCCTGTCAATGAGGAGTAACTCTGTAAATGAGGAGTGCCCCACCGTCAATTAGTAGTGCCCCCTGTCAATGAGGAGTGCCCCCTGACAATGAGGATTGCCCCCCGTCAATGAGGAGTGCCCCCGTCAATGAGGAGTGCCCCTTTTCAATGGGTTTGCCCTGTCCATGAGGGGTACCTGCTGTCAATGAGGAGTGCCCCCTGTTAATGAGGAGTGCTTCCTGTCAATGAGGAGTGTCCCCTTTCAATGAGGAGTGTCCCCTGTCAATGAGGAGGGCCCCCTGTAAATGCGGAGGGCCCCCTGACAATGCGGACTGCCAACTAATAATGAGGAGTGATCTCTGTCAATGAGGAGTGACCCCTGTCACTGATGAGTGCCCTCTGTCAATGATGAGAGCCTTCTGTCAATGAGGAGTGCCCCGTGTCAATGATGAGTGCCCCCTTTCAATGAGGAGTGCCCGCTGTCAATGAGGAGAACCCCCTGTCAATGAGCAGTGCCCTTGTCAATGAAGAGTACCCGCTGTCAATGAGGAGAGCCCCCTGTCAATGAGGAGTGCCCCCTTTCAATGAGGAGTCCCCGCTGCAATGAGGAGTGCCCCCTGTCAATGAGGAGTGCCCCCTGTCAATGAGGAGTGCCCCCTGTCAATGACCGGTGCCCCCGTCAATGAGGAGTGCCCACTGTCAATGACGAGAGCCCCCTGTCAATGAGGAGTACGCCCTCTCAATGAGGAGTGCCCCTGTCAATGAGAAGTGCCCCCGCTCAATAAGGAGTGCAACCGCCCCCCCCGTAAATGAGGAGTGCCCCCTGTCAATGAGAAGTGCCCGCTGTCAATGAGGAGTGCCGCTTGTCAATGAGCAGTACCCCTGTAAATGAGGAGTACCCCCTGTCACTGAGGAGTGCCCCCTGACAATGAGGAGTGCCCCCTGTCAATGAGAAGTTCCCGCTGTCAATGAGGAGTGCCGCTTGTCAATGAGCAGTACCCCTGTAAATGAGGAGTACCCCCTGTCACTGAGGAGTACCCCCTGACAATGAGGAGTGCCCCCTGTCAATGAGACGTGCCCCCGGTCAATAAGGAATGCACACCCCCCCGTCAATGAGGAGTGCCCCCTGTCAGTGAGAAGTGCCCCGTGTCAATGAGGAGTGCCCCCTTTCAATGAGGAGTGCCCCGTGTCAATGAGGAGTGCCCCCTTTCAATGAGGATTGCCCGCTGTCAATGAGGAGTACCCCCTGTCAATGAGGAGTGCCCCGTGTCAATGAGGAGTGCCCCCTTTCAATGAGGAGTGCCCGCTGTCAATGAGGAGTGCCCCCTGTCAATGAGGAGTGCTCCCTGTCAATGAGAAGTGCCCCCTGTCAATGAGGAGTGCCCCCGTCAGTGAGGAGTGCCCCCTGTCAATGACGAGAGCCCCCTGTCAATGAGGAGTAAGTCTGTAAATGATGAGTGCCCCACCGTCAATTAGGAGTGGCCCCTGACAATGAGGAGTGCCCCCTGACAATGAGGAGTGCCTCCCGTCAAAGAGGAGTGCCCCCGTCAATGAGGAGTGCCCCTTTTCAATGAGTTTGCCCTGTCCATGAGGAGTGATCTCTGTCAATGAGGAGTGACCCCTGTCACTGATGAGTGCCCTGTGTCAATGATGAGAGCCTTCTGTCAATGAGGAGTCCCCACGCCAATGAGGAGTACCCCCTGTCAATGAGGAGTGCGCCCTGTCAATGAGCAGACCCCCTCTGTCAATGAGCAGTGCCATTGTCAATGAGGAGTACCCCTTGTCAATGAGGAGTGCCCCCTGTCAATAAGGAGTGCCCCCTTTCAATGAGAAGTCCCCGCTGTCAATGAGGAGTGCCCCCTGTCAATGAGGAGTACCCCCTGTCAATGAGGAGTGCCCCCTGTCAATGACCAGTGCCCCCGTCAATGAGGAGTGCCCCCTGTCAATGACGAGAGCCCCCTGTCAATGAGGAGTAACTCTGTAAATGAGGAGTGCCCCACCGTCAATTAGGAGTGCCCCCTGACCTTGAGGAGTGCCCCCTTTCAAAGAGGAGTACCCCCCGTCAATACGAATGCACCCCCCCCGTCACTGAGTAGTGCCCCGTGTTAATGAGAAGTGCCCGCTGTCAATGAGGAGTGCCCCCCGTCAATAAGGAGTGCCCCCATGTCAATGAGGAGTGCCCCCTGTCAATGAGAAGTGCCCGCTGTCAATGAGGTGTGCCCCCTGTCAAAGAGGAGTGCCCCCTGTCAATGAGGAGTACCCCCTGTCAATGCGGAGTGTCCCCTGTCAATGAGGAGTGTCCCCCTCAATGAGGAGTGCCCCCCCAGCAATAAGGAGTGAACCTCCCCGTCAATGAGGAGTGCCCGCTGCAATGAGGAGTGCCCCCTGTCAATGAGGATTGCCCCCTGTCAATGAGGAGTGCCCCCTGTCAGTGACCGGTGCCCCCGTCAATGAGGAGTGCCCACTGTCAATGACGAGAGCCCCCTGTCAATGAGGAGTACGCCCTCTCAATGAGGAGTGCACCTGTCAATGAGAAGTGCCCCCGCTCAATAAGGAGTGCAACCGCCCCCCCCCGTAAATGAGGAGTGCCCCCTGTCAATGAGAAGTGCCCGCTGTCAATGAGCAATGCCGCTTGTCAATGAGCAGTACCCCTGTAAATGAGGAGTACCCCTGTCACTGAGGAGTGCCCCCTGACAATGAGGAGTGCCCCCTGTCAATGAGAAGTTCCCGCTGTCAATGAGGAGTGCCGCTTGTCAATGAGCAGTACCCCTGTAAATGAGGAGTACCCCCTGTCACTGAGGAGTACCCCCTGACAATGAGGAGTGCCCCCTGTCAATGAGAAGTGCCCCCGGTCAATAAGGAATGCACACCCCCCCGTCAATGAGGAGTGCCCCCTGTCAGTGAGAAGTGCCCCGTGTCAATGAGGAGTGCCCCCTTTCAATGAGGAGTGCCCCGTGTCAATGAGGAGTGCCCCCTTTCAATGAGGATTGCCCGCTGTCAATGAGGAGTACCCCCTGTCAATGAGGAGTGCCCCGTGTCAATGAGGAGTGCCCCCTTTCAATGAGGAGTGCCCGCTGTCAATGAGGAGTGCCCCCTGTCAATGAGGAGTGCTCCCTGTCAATGAGAAGTGCCCCCTGTCAATGAGGATTGCCCCCGTCAGTGAGGAGTGCCCCCTGTCAATGACGAAAGCCCCCTGTCAATGAGGAGTAAGTCTGTAAATGATGAGTGCCCCACCGTCAATTAGGAGTGGCCCCTGACAATGAGGAGTGCCCCCTGACAATGAGGAGTGCCTCCCGTCAAAGAGGAGTGCCCCCGTCAATGAGGAGTGCCCCTTTTCAATGAGTTTGCCCTGTCCATGAGGAGTGATCTCTGTCAATGAGGAGTGACCCCTGTCACTGATGAGTGCCCTGTGTCAATGATGAGAGCCTTCTGTCAATGAGGAGTCCCCACGCCAATGAGGAGTACCCCCTGTCAATGAGGAGTGCGCCCTGTCAATGAGCAGACCCCCTCTGTCAATGAGCAGTGCCATTGTCAATGAGGAGTACCCCTTGTCAATGAGGAGTGCCCCCTGTCAATAAGGAGTGCCCCCTTTCAATGAGAAGTCCCCGCTGTCAATGAGGAGTGCCCCCTGTCAATGAGGAGTACACCCTGTCAATGAGGAGTGCCCCCTGTCAATGAGCAGTGCCCCCGTCAATGAGGAGTGCCCCCTGTCAATGACGAGAGCCCCCTGTCAATGAGGAGTAACTCTGTAAATGAGGAGTGCCCCACCGTCAATTAGGAGTGCCCCCTGACCTTGAGGAGTGCCCCCTTTCAAAGAGGAGTACCCCCCGTCAATACGAATGCACCCCCCCCGTCACTGAGTAGTGCCCCGTGTTAATGAGAAGTGCCCGCTGTCAATGAGGAGTGCCCCCCGTCAATAAGGAGTGCCCCCATGTCAATGAGGAGTGCCCCCTGTCAATGAGCAGTGCCCCCGTCAATGAGGAGTGCCCCCTGTCAATGACGAGAGCCCCCTGTCAATGAGGAGTAACTCTGTAAATGAGGAGTGCCCCACCGTCAATTAGGAGTGCCCCCTGACATTGAGGAGTGCCCCCTTTCAAAGAGGAGTACCCCCCGTCAATACGAATGCACCCCCCCCGTCACTGAGTAGTGCCCCGTGTTAATGAGAAGTGCCCGCTGTCAATGAGGAGTGCCCCCCGTCAATAAGGAGTGCCCCCATGTCAATGAGGAGTGCCCCCTGTCAATGAGAAGTGCCCGCTGTCAATGAGGTGTGCCCCCTGTCAAAGAGGAGTGCCCCCTGTCAATGAGGAGTACCCCCTGTCAATGAGGAGTGTCCCCTGTCAATGAGGAGTGTCCCCCTCAATGAGGAGTGCCCCCCCAGCAATAAGGAGTGAACCTCCCCGTCAATGAGGAGTGCCCGCTGCAATGAGGAGTGCCCCCTGTCAATGAGGAGTGCCCCCTGTCAATGAGGAGTGTCCCCTGTCAATGACCGGTGCCCCCGTCAATGAGGAGTGCCCACTGTCAATGACGAGAGCCCCCTGTCAATGAGGAGTACGCCCTCTCAATGAGGAGTGCACCTGTCAATGAGAAGTGCCCCCGCTCAATAAGGAGTGCAACCGCCCCCCCCCCCGTAAATGAGGAGTGCCCCCTGTCAATGAGAAGTGCCCGCTGTCAATGAGGAGTGCCGCTTGTCAATGAACAGTACCCCTGTAAATGAGGAGTACCCCCTGTCACTGAGGAGTGCCCCCTGACAATGAGGAGTGCCCCCTGTCAATGAGAAGTTCCCGCTGTCAATGAGGAGTGCCGCTTGTCAATGAGCAGTACCCCTGTAAATGAGGAGTACCCCCTGTCACTGAGGAGTACCCCCTGACAATGAGGAGTGCCCCCTGTCAATGAGAAGTGCCCCCGGTCAATAAGGAATGCACACCCCCCCGTCAATGAGGAGTGCCCCCTGTCAGTGAGAAGTGCCCCGTGTCAATGAGGAGTGCCCCCTTTCAATGAGGAGTGCCCCGTGTCAATGAGGAGTGCCCCCTTTCAATGAGGATTGCCCGCTGTCAATGAGGAGTACCCCCTGTCAATGAGGAGTGCCCCGTGTCAATGAGGAGTGCCCACTTTCAATGAGGAGTGCCCGCTGTCAATGAGGAGTGCCCCCTGTCAATGAGGAGTGGTCCCTGTCAATGAGGAGTGCCCCCTGTCAATGACGAGAGCCCCCTGTCAATGAGGAGTAGGTCTGTAAATGATGAGTGCCCCACCGTCAATTAGGAGTGGCCCCTGACAATGAGGAGTGCCCCCTGACAATGAGGAGTGCCTCCCGTCAAAGAGGAGTGCCCCCGTCAATGAGGAGTGCCCCTTTTAAATGAGTTTGCCCTGTCCATGAGGAGTGATCTCTGTCAATGAGGAGTGACCCCTGTCACTGATGAGTGCCCTGTGTCAATGATGAGAGCCTTCTGTCAATGAGGAGTCCCCACGCCAATGAGGAGTACACCCTGTCAATGAGGAGTGCGCCCTGTCAATGAGCAGACCCCCCCTGTCAATGAGCAGTGCCATTGTCAATGAGGAGTACCCCTTGTCAATGAGGAGTGCCCCCTGTCAATAAGGAGTGCCCCCTTTCAATGAGAAGTCCCCGCTGTCAATGAGGAGTGCCCCCTGTCAATGAGGAGTACCCCCTGTCAATGAGGAGTGCCCCCTGTCAATGACCAGTGCCCCCGTCAATGAGGAGTGCCCCCTGTCAATGACGAGAGCCCCCTGTCAATGAGGAGTAACTCTGTAAATGAGGAGTGCCCCACCGTCAATTAGGAGTGCCCCCTGACCTTGAGGAGTGCCCCCTGTCAAAGAGGAGTACCCCCCGTCAATACGAATGCACCCCCCCCCGTCACTGAGTAGTGCCCCGTGTTAATGAGAAGTGCCCGCTGTCAATGAGGAGTGCCCCACGTCAATGAGGAGTGCCCCCTGTCAATGAGAAGTGCCCGCTGTCAATGAGGTGTGCCCCCTGTCAAAGAGGAGTGCCCCCTGTCAATGAGGAGTACCCCCTGTCAATGAGGAGTGCCCCCTGTCAATGAGGAATACCCCCTGTCAATGAGGAGTGCCCCGTGTCAATGAGGAGTGCCCCCTTTCAATGAGGAGTGCCCGCTGTCAATGAGGAGTGCCCCCTGTCAATGAGGAGTGGTCCCTGTCAATGAGAAGTGCCCCCTGTCAATGAGGAGTGCCCCCGTCAGTGAGGAGTGCCCCCTGTCAATGACGAGAGCCCCCTGTCAATGAGGAGTAAGTCTGTAAATGATGAGTGCCCCACCGTCAATTAGGAGTGGCCCCTGACAATGAGGAGTGCCCCCTGACAATGAGGAGTGCTTCCCGTCAAAGAGGAGTGCCCCCGTCAATGAGGAGTGCCTCTTTTCAATGAGTTTGCCCTGTCCATGAGGAGTGATCTCTGTCAATGAGGAGTGACCCCTGTCACTGATGAGTGCCCTGTGTCAATGATGAGAGCCTTCTGTCAATGAGGAGTCCCCACGCCAATGAGGAGTACACCCTGTCAATGAGGAGTGCGCCCTGTCAATGAGCAGACCCCCCCTGTCAATGAGCAGTGCCATTGTCAATGAGGAGTACCCCTTGTCAATGAGGAGTGCCCCCTGTCAATAAGGAGTGCCCCCTTTCAATGAGAAGTCCCCGCTGTCAATGAGGAGTGCCCCCTGTCAATGAGGAGTACCCCCTGTCAATGAGGAGTGCCCCCTGTCAATGACCAGTGCCCCCGTCAATGAGGAGTGCCCCCTGTCAATGACGAGAGCCCCCTGTCAATGAGGAGTAACTCTGTAAATGAGGAGTGCCCCACCGTCAATTAGGAGTGCCCCCTGACCTTGAGGAGTGCCCCCTGTCAAAGAGGAGTACCCCCCGTCAATACGAATGCACCCCCCCCCGTCACTGAGTAGTGCCCCGTGTTAATGAGAAGTGCCCGCTGTCAATGAGGAGTGCCCCCCGTCAATAAGGAGTGCCCGCTGTCAATGAGGTGTGCCCCCTGTCAAAGAGGAGTGCCCCCTGTCAATGAGGAGTACCCCCTGTCAATGAGGAGTGTCCCCCTCAATGAGGAGTGCCCCCCCAGCAATAAGGAGTGAACCTCCCCGTCAATGAGGAGTGCCCCCTGTCAATGAGGAGTGCCCCCACCCGTCTCTGAAGAGTGCCCCCTGTCAATGAGGAGTGCCCTACGTCAATAAGGAGTGCCCCCCCCCTAGTCAATGAGGAGTGCCCCCCGTCAATAAGGATTGCCCCGCCTAGTCAGTGAGTAGTGCCCCCTCTTAACTAGGAGTGCCCGCTGTCAATGAGGAGTGCCTCTGTCAATGAGGAGTGCCCCCCCCCCCCCCGCCGTCGCTGAAGTGTGACCCCTGTCAATGTGGGGTTCCCCCAGGCAATAAGGAGTGACCCCCCGTCAATGAGGAGCGCCCCTTGTCAATGAGGAGTGCCCCCTGTCAATGAGGAGTGCCCCCTGTCAATGAGGAGTGCCCCCTGTCAATGAGGAGTGCCCCCTGTCAATGGCTTTTGTCCCCTGTCAACGTGGACTGCCCCCTGTCAATGAGGTGTGTCCCCTGTCAACGAGGAGTGCCCGTTGTCAATGAGGAGTGCCCGCTGTCAATGAGGAGTGCCCTTTGTCAATGAGGATTGCCCCCTGTCAATAAGGAGTGCCCCCTGTCAATGAGGAGTGCCCCTTGTCAATGAGGTGTCCCCCCTGTCAATGAGGAGTGCCCGCTGTCAACTAGGAGTGCCCTCTGTCACTGAGGAGAGCCCCCTGTCAATGAGGAGTGCCCCCTGTCAATGAGGAGAGCCCCCTGTCAATGACGAGTAACACTGTAATGAGGAGTGCCCCACCGTCAATGTGAAGTGACCGCTGTAAATTACGTGTCCCCCCTATCATTGAGCATTGCCCCCCGTCAATGACGAATGACCCCTGTCAATGAGGAGCGCCCCCCGTCTAACAACTGTACCCCCTGTCAATGAGGAGTGCCACCCGTCAATGAGGAGTGCCCACACCCGTCAAATAGGAGTGCCCCCTGTCAATGAGAAGTGTCCCCCCTTCTATGAAGAATACCCCCTGTCAATGAGAAGTGCACCTTGTCAATGAGTTTGCCCTGTCCAAATGGAGTGCCTGCTGTCAATGAGGAGTGCCCCCTGTCAATGAGGAGCGCCCGCCGTCAATGAGGAGGGCCCCCTGTAAATGCGGAGGGCCCCTGACAATAAGGAGTGCCCCCTGATAATGAGGTGTGAACTCTGTCAATGAGGAGTGACCCCTGTCAATGATGAGTGCCCTCTGTCAATGATGAGAGCCTTCTGTCAATGAGGAGTGCCCCCCGTCCATGACGAATGCCGCCGGTCAATGAGCAGTGCCCCCTGTCAATGAAGAGTGCCCACGCCAAAGAGGACTACCCCCTGTCAATGAGGAGTGCCCCCTGTCAAAGAGGAGACCCCCTGTCAATCAGGAGTGCCCGCTGTCAATTAGGAGTACCCCCTGTCAATGAGGAGTGCCCCCTGTCAATGAGAAGTGCCCCCAGTCAATAAGGAGTGCACCACCACCGGTCAATGAGTAGTACCCCCTGTCAATGAGGAGTGCCCCCTGTCAATGAGGAGTGCCCCTTGTCAATGAGCAGTGCCCGCTGTCAATGAGGAGCGCCGCCTGTCAATGAGGAGTGTCCCGGTCAATGAGGAGTGCCCTCTGACAATGTGCAGTGCCCCCTGTCAATGAGGAGAGTATACTGTCAGTGATGAGTGCCCCCCGTTAATGAGGAGTGCTCCCCCCCTACAATGAGGAGTGACCCCCCCTGTCAATGAGAAGTGCCCCCTGTCAATGAAGAGTGCCCCCTGTCAATGAGGAGTGCCCCCCCGTCTCTGTAGAGTGCCCCCTGTCATTGAGGAGTGCACCCCGTCAATAAGGATGCAGCCCCCGTCAATGAGTGGTGCCCCCTGTTAATGAGAAGTGCCCGCTGTCAATGAGGAGAACCCATTGTCAATGAGGAGTGCCCCCCCGTCTCTGAAGAGTGCTGCCTGTCAATGAGGAGTGTCCCCGTCAATAGGGAGTGCCCCCCGCCCGTCAATGAGGAGTGCCCCCTGTCATTGAGATGTGCCCGCTGTCAATCAGGAGTGCCCCCTGTCAATGAGGAGTGCCCCCTGTCAATAACGAGAGCCCACTGTCAATGATGAGTGCCCCCCGTCAATGAGGTGTGTCCCCCCCGTCAATGAGGACTGAACGCACCCCTCAAAGAGTAGTGCCCCCTGTCAATGAGGAGTGCCCACTGTCAATGAGGAGTGCCCCCTGTCAATGAGGAGTGCCCCCTGTCAATGACCAGTGCCCCCGTCAATGAGGAGTGCCCCCTGTCAATGACGAGAGCCCCCTGTCAATGAGGAGTACGCCCTCTCAATGAGGAGTGCCCCTGTCAATGAGAAGTGCCCCCGGTCAATAAGGAGTGCACCCGCCCCCCCCCCCCCCCGTAAATGAGGAGTGCCCCCTGTCAATGAGAAGTGTCCGCTGTCAATGAGGAGTGCCGCTTGTCAATGAGCAGTACCCCTGTAAATGAGGAGTACCCCCTGTCACTGAGGAGTACCCCCTGACAATGAGGAGTGCCCCCTGTCAATGAGAAGTGCCCCCGGTCAATACGGAATGCACACCCACCCGTCAATGAGGAGTGCCCCCTGTCAGTGAGAAGTGCCCCGTGTCAATGAGGAGTGCCCCCTTTCAATGAGGAGTGCACCGTGTCAATGAGGAGTGCCCCCTTTCAATGAGGAGTGCCCGCTGTCAATGAGGAGTGCCCCCTGTCAATGAGGAGTGCCCTCGTCAATGAGGAGTGCCCCCTGTCAATGACGAGAGCCCCCTGTCAATGAGGAGTAACTCTGTAAATGAGGATTGCCCCACCGTCAATTAGTAGTGCCCCCCGTCAATGAGGAGTGCCCCCGTCAATGAGGAGTGCCCCTTTTCAATGGGTTTGCCCTGTCCATGAGGGGTACCTGCTGTCAATGAGTAGTGCCCCCTGTTAATGAGGAGTGCTTCCTGTCAATGAGGAGTGTCCCCTTTCAATGAGGAGTGCCCCCTGTCAATGAGGAGGGCCCCCTGTAAATGCGGAGGGCCCCCTGACAATGCGGACTGCCAACTAATAATGAGGAGTAATCTCTGTCAATGAGGAGTGACCCCTGTCACTGATGAGTGCCCTCTGTCAATGATGAGAGCCTTCTGTCAATGAGGAGTCCCCACGCCAATGAGGAGTACCCCTTGTCAAAAAGGAGTGTCCCCTGTCAATGAGGAGAACCCCCTGTCAATGAGCAGTGCCCTTGTCAATGAAGAGTACCCGCTGTCAATGAGGAGAGCCCCCTGTCAATGAGGAGTGCCCCCTTTCAATGAGGAGTCCCCGCTGCAATGAGGAGTGCCCACTGTCAATGAGGAGTGCCCCCTGTCAATGAGGAGTGCCCCCTGTCAATGACCAGTGCCCCCGTCAATGAGGAGTGCCCCCTGTCAATGACGAGAGCCCCCTGTCAATGAGGAGTACGCCCTCTCAATGAGGAGTGCCCCTGTCAATGAGAAGTGCCCCCGGTCAATAAGGAGTGCACCCGCCCCCCCCCCCCCCGTAAATGAGGAGTGCCCCCTGTCAATGAGAAGTGCCCGCTGTCAATGAGGAGTGCCGCTTGTCAATGACCAGTACCCCTGTAAATGAGGAGTACCCCCTGTCACTGAGGAGTACCCCCTGACAATGAGGAGTGCCCCATGTCAATGAGAAGTGCCCCCGGTCAATAAGGAATGCACACCCCCCCGTCAATGAGGATTGCCCCCTGTCAGTGAGAAGTGCCCCGTGTCAATGAGGAGTGCCCCCTTTCAATGAGGAGTGCCCCGTGTCAATGAGGTGTGCCCCCTTTCAATGAGGAGTGCCCGCTGTCAATGAGGAGTACCCCCTGTCAATGAGGAGTGCCCCGTGTCAATGAGGAGTGCCCCCTTTCAATGAGGAGTGCCCACTGTCAATGAGGAGTGCCCCCTGTCAATGAGGAGTGCCCCCTGTCAATGAGAAGTGCCCCCTGTCAATGAAGAGTGCCCCCGTCAGTGAGGAGTGCCCCCTGTCAATGACGAGAGCCCCCTGTCAATGAGGAGTAAGTCTGTAAATGATGAGTGCCCCACCGTCAATCAGGAGTGCCCCCTGACAATGAGGAGTGCCCCCTGACAATGAGGAGTGCCTCTCGTCAATGAGGAGTGCCCCCGTCAATGAGGAGTGCCCCTTTTCAATGAGTTTGCCCTGTCCATGAGGAGTGATCTCTGTCAATGAGGAGTGACCCCTGTCACTGATGAGTGCCCTGTGTCAATGATGAGAGCCTTCTGTCAATGAGGAGTCCCCACGCTAATGAGGAGTACCCCCTGTCAATGAGGAGTGCCCCCTGTCAATGAGCAGACCCCCCTGTCAATGAGCAGTGCCATTGTCAATGAGGAGTACCCCTTGTCAATGAGGAGTGCCCCCTGTCAATGAGGAGTGCCCCCTTTCAATGAGAATTCCCCGCTGTCAATGAGGAGTGCCCCCTGTCAATGAGGAGTACCCCCTGTCAATGAGGAGTGCCCCCTGTCAATGACCAGTGCCCCCGTCAATGAGGAGTGCCCCCTGTCAATGACGAGAGCCCCCTGTCAATGAGGAGTAACTCTGTAAATGAGGAGTGCCCCACCATCAATTATGAGTGCCCCCTGACCTTGAGGAGTGCCCCCTGTCAAAGAGGAGTACCCCCCGTCAATACGAATGCACCCCCCCAGTCACTGAGTAGTGCCCCGTGTTAATGAGAAGTGCCCGCTGTCAATGAGGAGTGCCCCCCGTCAATAAGGAGTGCCCCCACGTCAATGAGGAGTGCCCCCTGTCAATGAGAAGTGCCCGCTGTCAATGAGGTGTGCCCCCTGTCAAAGAGGAGTGCCCCCTGTCAATGAGGAGTATCACCTGTCAATAAGGAGTGAACCTCCCCGTCAATGAGGAGTGCCCCCTGTCAATGAGGAGTGCCCCCACGCGTCTCTGAAGAGTGCCCCCTTTCAATGAGGAGTGCCCTACGTCAAGAAGGAGTGCCCCCCCCCCCCAGTCAATGAGGAGTGCCCCCCGTCAATAAGGATTGCCCCGCCTAGTCAATGAGTAGTGCCCCCTCTTAACTAGGAGTACCCGCTGTCAATGAGGAGTGCCCCTGTCAATGAGGAGTGCCCCCCCCCGTCGCTGAAGTGTGACCCCTGTCAATGTGGGGTGCCCCCCGGCAATAAGGAGTGACCCCCCGTCAATGAGGAGCGCCCCTTGTCAATGAGGAGTGCCCCCTGTCAATGAGGAGTGCCCCCTGTCAATGAGGAGTGCCCCCTGTCAATGAGGAGTGCCCCCTGTCAATGGCTTTTGTCCCCTGTCAATGCGGAGTGCTCCCTGTCAATGAGGAGTGTCCGCTATCAACTATAAGTGCCCCCGTCAACGTGGACTGCCCCCTGTCAATGAGGTGTGTCCCCTGTCAACGAGGAGGGCCCGTTGTCAATGAGGAGTGCCCGCTGTCAATGAGGAGTGCCCTCTGTCAATGAGGATTGCCCCCTGTCAATAAGGAGTGCCCCCTGTCAATGAGGAGTGCCCCTTGTCAATGAGGTGTACCCCCTGTCAATGAGGAGTGCCCGCTGTCAACTAGGAGTGCCCTCTGTCACTGAGGAGAGCCCCCTGTCAATGCGGAGTGCCCCCTGTCAATGAGGAGAGCCCCCTGTCAATGACGAGTAACACTGTAATGAGGAGTGCCCCACCGTCAATGAGAAGTGACCGCTGTAAATTACGTGTCCCCCCCATCATTGAGCATTGCCCCCCGTCAATGACGAATGACCCCTGTCAATGAGGAGCGCCACCCGTCTAACAACTGTACCCCCTGTCAATGAGGAGTGCCACCCGTCAATGAGGAGTGCCCACACCCGTCAAATAGGAGTGCCCCCTGTCAATGAGAAGTGCCCCCCTTCTATGAAGAATACCCCCTGTCAATGAGAAGTGCACCTTGTCAATGAGTTTGCCCTGTCCAAATGGAGTGCCTGCTGTCAATGAGGAGTGCCCCCTGTCAATGAGGAGCGCCCGCCGTCAATGAGGAGGGCCCCCTATAAATGCGGAGGGCCCCTGACAATGAGGAGTGCCCCCTGTCAATGATGAGTGCCCTCTGTCAATGATGAGAGCCTTCTGTCAATGAGGAGTGCCCCCCGTCCATGACGAATGCCGCCGGTCAATGAGCAGTGCCCCCTGTCAATGCAGAGTGCCCACGCCAATGAGGACTACCCCCTGTCAATGAGGAGTGCCCCCTGTCAAAGAGGAGACCCCCTGTCAATGAGGAGTGCCCGCTGACAATTAGGAGTACCCCCTGTCAATGAGGAGTGCGCCCTGTCAATGAGAAGTGCCCCCAGTCAATAAGGAGTGCACCACCACCGGTCAATGAGTAGTACCCCCTGTCAATGAGGAGTGCCCCCTGTCAACGAGGAATGCCCCTTGTCAATGAGGAGTGCCCGCTGTCAATGACGAGCGCCCCCTGTCAATGAGGAGTGTCCCCGGTCAATGAGGAGTGCCCTCTGACAATGAGCAGTGCCCCCTGTCAATGAGGAGAGTATCCTGTCAGTGATGAGTGCCCCCCGTTAATGAGGAGTGCTCCCCCCCTACAATGAGGAGTGACCCCCCCGTCAATGAGGAGTGCCTTATGTCAATGAGAAGTGCCCCCTGTCAATGAAGAGTGCCCCCTGTCAATGAGGAGTGCCCCCCCGTCTCTGTAGAGTGCCCCCTGTCAATGAGGAGTGCACCCCGTCAATAAGGATGCAGCCCCCGTCAATGAGTAGTGCCCCCCGTTAATGAGAAGTGCCCGCTGTCAATGAGGAGTACCCATTGTCAATGAGGAGTGCCCCCCCCGTCTCTGAAGAGTGCTGCCTGTCAATGAGGAGTGCCCCCGTCAATAGGGAGTGCCCCCCCACCCGTCAATGAGGAGTGCCCCCTGTCATTGAGATGTGCCCGCTGTCAATCAGGAGTGCCCCCTGTCAATGAGGAGTGCCCCCTGTCAATAACGAGAGCCCACTGTCAATGATGAGTGCCCCCCGTCAATGAGGTGTGTCCCCCCCGTCAATGAGGACTGAACGCCCCCCTCAAAGAGTAGTGCCCCCTGTCAATGAGGAGTGCCCCCTGTTAACGAGGAGTGCCCGCTGTCAATGAGGAATGCACCCTTTCAATGAGGAGTCCCCCACCGTTTCTGAAGTGTGACCCCTGTCAATGAGGAGCGCCCCCTGTCAATGAGGAGTGCCCCCTGTCAATGAGGCGTGCCCCTGTCAATGGGGAGTGCCTTCTGTCAATGAGGAGTGCCCCCTGTCAATGGGTTTTGCCCCCGGTCAATGCGGAGTGCCCCCTGTCAATGAGGAGTGCCCGCTATCAGATATGACTGCCCCCGGTCAATGTGGACTTCCCCCCGTCAATGAGGTGTGCCCTCTGTCAATGAGGAGTGCCCTCTGACAATGAGCAGTGCCCCCTGTCAATGAGGAGAGTATCCTGTCAGTGATGAGTGCCCCCCGTTAATGAGGAGTGCTCCCCCCCTGCAATGAGGATTGACCCCCCCGTCAATGAGGAGTGCCTTATGTCAATGAGAAGTGCCCCCTGTCAATGAAGAGTGCCCGCTGTCAATGAGGAGTGCCCCCCGTCTCTGTAGAGTGCCCCCTGTCAATGAGGAGTGCACCCCGTCAATAAGGATGCAGCCCCCGTCAATGAGTAGTGCCCCCTGTTAATGAGAAGTGCCCGCTGTCAATGAGGAGTACCCATTGTCAATGAGGAGTGCCCCCCCCCCGTCTCTGAAGAGTGCTGCCTGTCAATGAGGAGTGCCCCCGTCAATAGGGAGTGCCCCCCCACCCGTCAATGAGGAGTGCCCCCTGTCATTGAGATGTGCCCGCTGTCAATCAGGAGTGCCCCCTGTCAATGAGGAGTGCCCCCTGTCAATAACGAGAGCCCACTGTCAATGATGAGTGCCCCCCGTCAATGAGGTGTGTCCCCCCCCGTCAATGAGGACTGAACGCCCCCCTCAAAGAGTAGTGCCCCCTGTCAATGAGGAGTGCCCCCTGTTAACGAGGAGTGCCCGCTGTCAATGAGGAATGCATCCTTTCAATGAGGAGTCCCCCACCGTTTCTGAAGTGTGACCCCTGGCAATGAGCAGCGCCCTCTGTCAATGAGGGGTGCCCCCTGTCAAAAAGGCGTGCCCCTGTCAATGGGGAGTGCCTTCTGTCAATGAGGAGTGCCCCCTGTCAATGGGTTTTGCCCCCGGTCAATGCGGAGTGCCCCCTGTCAATGAGGAGTGCCCGCTATCAGATATGACTGCCCCCGGTCAATGTGGACTTCCCCCCGTCAATGAGGTGTGTCCCCTGTCAACGAGGAGTTCCCGCTGTCAATGAGGTGTGCCCTCTGTCAATGAGGTGTGCCCTCTGTCAATGAGGAGTGCCCCCTGTCAATGAGGAGATCCCCCTGTCAATGAGGAGTGCACGCTGTCAACTCGGAGTGCCTTCCGTCACTGAGGAGAGCCCCCTGTCAATGAGGAGTGCCCCCTGTCAATGAGGAGAGCCCCCTGTCAATGAGGAGTAACCCT
Organism: Mustelus asterias; assembly: GCF_964213995.1. Classification (NCBI taxonomy): domain Eukaryota; kingdom Metazoa; phylum Chordata; class Chondrichthyes; order Carcharhiniformes; family Triakidae; genus Mustelus; species Mustelus asterias. Next base: position 367,909 of record NW_027590249.1, read on the forward strand.
GTAAATGAGGAGTTCCCCACTGTCAATGAGGAGTGAACGCTGTAAATTTGGTGTTCCCGCCATCATTGAGCAGTGCCCCCCGTCAATGACGAATGACCCCTGTCAATCAGGAGTGTCGCCTGTCAATGAGGAGCTTCCCCCGTCAGGCACTCCGAGTTGACAGCGTGCACTCCTCATTGACAGGGGGCACTCCTCATTGACAGGGGGCACTCCTCATTGACAGGGGGCACGCCTCATTGACAGGGGACACTCCTCATTGAGAGAGGGCACACTCCATTGACAGCGGGCACTCCTCATTGACAGCGGCCACTCCTCGTTGACAGGGGACACACCTCATTGACAGCGGGCAGTCCGCATTGACCGGGGGCAATCATAGTTGATAGCGGGCACACCTCATTGACAGGGGGCACTCCGCATTGACCGGGGGCAAAACGCATTGACAGGGGGCACTCCTCATTGACAGAAGGCACTCCCCATTGACAGGGGCACGCCTCATTGACAGGGGGCACTCCTCATTGACAGGGGGCGCTCCTCATTGACAGGGGTCACACCTCAGAGACGGTGAGGCACTCCTCATTGAAAGGGTGCATTCCTCATTGACAGGGGGCACTCTACAGAGACGGGGGGGCACTCCTCATTGACAGGGGGCACTCTTCATTGACGGGGGCACTTCTCATTGACATAAGGCACTCCACATTGACGGGGGGGTCACTCCACATTGTAGGGGGGGAGCACTCCTCATTAACGGGGGGCACTCATCACTGACAGGATACTCTCCTCATTGACAGGGGGCACTGCTCATTGTCAGAGGGCACTCCTCATTGACCGGGGACACTCCTCATTGACAGGGGGCGCTCCTCATTGACAGCGGGCACTCCTCATTGACAAGGGGCACTCCTCATTGACAGGGGGCACTCCTCATTGACAGGGGGCACTCCTCTTTGAGGGGGGCGTTCAGTCCTCATTGACGGGGGGGACACACCTCATTGACGGGGGGCACTCATCATTGACAGTGGGCTCTCGTTATTGGCAGGGGCACTCCTCATTGACAGGGGGCACTCCTGATTGACAGCGGGCACATCTCAATGACAGGGGGCACACCTCATTGACGGGGTGGGGCACTCCTTATTGACGGGGGCACTCCTGATTGACAGGGGTCATTCGTCATTGACGAGGGGCACTCCTCATTGACGGGAGGCAATCCTCATTGTCAGGGGGCACTCCTCATTGTCAGGGGGCACTCCTAATTGACGGTGGGGCACTCCTCATTTACAGACTTACTCCTCATTGACAGTGGGCTCTCGTCATTGACAGGGGGCACTCCTCACTGACGGGGGCACTCCTCATTGACAGGGGGCACTTCTCATTGACAGGGGGCACTCCTCATTGACAGGGGGCACTCCTCATTGAAAGGGGGCACTCCTCATTGACACGGGGCACTCCTCATTGACAGGGGGTACTCCTCATTGACAAGGTCACTTCTCACTGACAGGGGGCACTCCTCATTGACGGTGGGGTGTGCATTCCTTATTGACCGGGGGCACTTCCCATTGACAGGGGGCAGTCCTCATTGTCAGGGGGAACTCCTCAGTGACAGGGGGTACTCCTCATTTACTGGGGTACTGCTCATTGACAAGCGGCACTCCTCATTGACAGCGGGCACTTCTCATTGACAGGGGGCACTCCTCATTTACGGGGGGGGGGGGGGGGGGCGGGTGCACTCCTTATTGACCGGGGGCACTTCTCATTGACAGGGGCACTCCTCATTGACAGGGGGTACTCCTCATTGACAGGGGGTACTCCTCATTGACAGGGGGCTCTCGTCATTGACAGGGGGCCCTCCTCATTGACGGGGGCACTGGTCATTGACAGGGGGCGCTCCTCATTCACAGGGGGCACTCCTCATTGACAGGGGGCACTCCTCATTGCAGCGGGGACTCCTCATTGAAAGGGGGCACTCCAAATTGACAGGGGGCTCTCCTCATTGACAGCGGGTACTCTTCATTGACAAGGGCACTGCTCATTGACAGGGGGGTAAAGATCTGCGGGTTAGGTTGATTGGCCATGCTAAATTGACCGTAGTATCGGGTGCATTAGCAGGGTAAATATTTGGGGTTATGGGGATAGGGTGGGATAGTGGTCGGTACAGACTCGATGGGCCGAATGGTCTCCTTCTGTACTGTAGGGATTCTATGATTCTATGATAAAGTGGACCCCCTGTCAATGAGGAATGCCCAAGCCCATGCGGAGTACCACCTGTCAATGAGGAGTGCCCCCTGTCAATGTGGAGAACCCGTGTCAATGAGGAGTGCCCCTGTCAATGAGAAGTGCCACCGGTCAATAAGGAGTGCCCCCTGTCAATAAGCAGTGCCCCTCAATGTGGAGTACCCCCTCTCAATGAGGAGTGCCCCCTGTCAATGTGGAGTGCCCCGTGTCAATGGGTATTGCCCCCTGTCAATGCGGAGACCCCCTGTCAATGAGGAGAGCCCGCTATCAAATATGAGTGCCCACTGTCAATGTGGACTGCCCCCTGTCAATAAGCAGTGCCCCTATCAATGTGGAGTACCACCTCTCAATGAGGAGTGCCCCCTGTCAATGTGGAGCGCCCCCTGTCAATGAGGAGTGCCCCGTGTCAATGGGTTTTGCCCCCAGTCAATGCGGAGGGCCCAATGTCAATGAGGAGTGCCCGCTAACAACAATGAGTGCCCTCTGGCAATGAGTAGTGCCCCGTCAATGAGAAGTGCCCCACGACAATGTGGAGTAACCCTGGAAATGAGCCGTGACCCTGTAAATGAGGAGTGCCCCCTGTCAATGATGAGTGTCCCCTGCCAATGTGGAGTGCCCCCTGTCAATGAGGAGTGCCCCCTATCAATGAGGAGTGCCCCTTTCAATCAGGAGTGCCCGCTGTCAATGAGGAGTGCCCCCTGTCAATGAGGAGTGCCCCCTGTCAACGAGGAGTGCCGCCTGTCAATGAGGAGTGCCCCCGTCAATGAGGAGTGCCCCCTGTCAATGACGAGAGCCCCCTGTCAATGAGGAGTAACTCTGTAAATGAGGAGTGCCCCACCGTCAATTAGTAGTGCCCCCTGTCAATGAGGAGTGCCCCCTGACAATGAGGATTGCCCCCCGTCAATGAGGAGTGCCCCCGTCAATGAGGAGTGCCCCTTTTCAATGGGTTTGCCCTGTCCATGAGGGGTACCTGCTGTCAATGAGGAGTGCCCCCTGTTAATGAGGAGTGCTTCCTGTCAATGAGGAGTGTCCCCTTTCAATGAGGAGTGCCCCCTGTCAATGAGGAGGGCCCCCTGACAATGCGGACTGCCAACTAATAATGAGGAGTGATCTCTGTCAATGAGGAGTGACCCCTGTCACTGATGAGTGCCCTCTGTCAATGATGAGAGCCTTCTGTCAATGAGGAGTGCCCCGTGTCAATGATGAGTGCCCCCTTTCAATCAGGAGTGCCCGCTGTCAATGAGGAGAACCCCCTGTCAATGAGCAGTGCCCTTGTCAATGAAGAGTACCCGCTGTCAATGAGGAGAGCCCCCTGTCAATGAGGAGTGCCCCCTTTCAATGAGGAGTCCCCGCTGCAATGAGGAGTGCCCCCTGTCAATGAGGAGTGCCCCCTGTCAATGAGGAGTGCCCCCTGTCAATGACCGGTGCCCCCGTCAATGAGGAGTGCCCACTGTCAATGACGAGAGCCCCCTGTCAATGAGGAGTACGCCCTCTCAATGAGGAGTGCCCCTGTCAATGAGAAGTGCCCCCGCTCAATAAGGAGTGCAACCGCCCCCCCCGTAAATGAGGAGTGCCCCCTGTCAATGAGAAGTGCCCGCTGTCAATGAGGAGTGCCGCTTGTCAATGAGCAGTACCCCTGTAAATGAGGAGTACCCCCTGTCACTGAGGAGTGCCCCCTGACAATGAGGAGTGCCCCCTGTCAATGAGAAGTTCCCGCTGTCAATGAGGAGTGCCGCTTGTCAATGAGCAGTACCCCTGTAAATGAGGAGTACCCCCTGTCACTGAGGAGTACCCCCTGACAATGAGGAGTGCCCCCTGTCAATGAGACGTGCCCCCGGTCAATAAGGAATGCACACCCCCCCCGTCAATGAGGAGTGCCCCCTGTCAGTGAGGAGTGCCCCGTGTCAATGAGGAGTGCCCCCTTTCAATGAGGATTGCCCGCTGTCAATGAGGAGTACCCCCTGTCAATGAGGAGTGCCCCGTGTCAATGAGGAGTGCCCCCTTTCAATGAGGAGTGCCCCCTGTCAATGAGGAGTGCCCCCTGTCAATAACGAGAGCCCACTGTCAATGATGAGTGCCCCCCGTCAATGAGGTGTGTCCCCCCCCGTCAATGAGGACTGAACGCCCCCCTCAAAGAGTAGTGCCCCCTGTCAATGAGGAGTGCCCCCTGTTAACGAGGAGTGCCCGCTGTCAATGAGGAATGCATCCTTTCAATGAGGAGTCCCCCACCGTTTCTGAAGTGTGACCCCTGGCAATGAGCAGCGCCCTCTGTCAATGAGGGGTGCCCCCTGTCAAAAAGGCGTGCCCCTGTCAATGGGGAGTGCCTTCTGTCAATGAGGAGTGCCCCCTGTCAATGGGTTTTGCCCCCGGTCAATGCGGAGTGCCCCCTGTCAATGAGGAGTGCCCGCTATCAGATATGACTGCCCCCGGTCAATGTGGACTTCCCCCCGTCAATGAGGTGTGTCCCCTGTCAACGAGGAGTTCCCGCTGTCAATGAGGTGTGCCCTCTGTCAATGAGGTGTGCCCTCTGTCAATGAGGAGTGCCCCCTGTCAATGAGGAGATCCCCCTGTCAATGAGGAGTGCACGCTGTCAACTCGGAGTGCCTTCCGTCACTGAGGAGAGCCCCCTGTCAATGAGGAGTGCCCCCTGTCAATGAGGAGAGCCCCCTGTCAATGAGGAGTAACCCTGTAAATGAGGAGTTCCCCACTGTCAATGAGGAGTGAACGCTGTAAATTTGGTGTTCCCGCCATCATTGAGCAGTGCCCCCCGTCAATGACGAATGACCCCTGTCAATCAGGAGTGTCGCCTGTCAATGAGGAGCTTCCCCCGTCAGGCACTCCGAGTTGACAGCGTGCACTCCTCATTGACAGGGGGCACTCCTCATTGACAGGGGGCACTCCTCATTGACAGGGGGCACGCCTCATTGACAGGGGACACTCCTCATTGAGAGAGGGCACACTCCATTGACAGCGGGCACTCCTCATTGACAGCGGCCACTCCTCGTTGACAGGGGACACACCTCATTGACAGCGGGCAGTCCGCATTGACCGGGGGCAATCATAGTTGATAGCGGGCACACCTCATTGACAGGGGGCACTCCGCATTGACCGGGGGCAAAACGCATTGACAGGGGGCACTCCTCATTGACAGAAGGCACTCCCCATTGACAGGGGCACGCCTCATTGACAGGGGGCACTCCTCATTGACAGGGGGCGCTCCTCATTGACAGGGGTCACACCTCAGAGACGGTGAGGCACTCCTCATTGAAAGGGTGCATTCCTCATTGACAGGGGGCACTCTACAGAGACGGGGGGGCACTCCTCATTGACAGGGGGCACTCTTCATTGACGGGGGCACTTCTCATTGACATAAGGCACTCCACATTGACGGGGGGGTCACTCCACATTGTAGGGGGGGAGCACTCCTCATTAACGGGGGGCACTCATCACTGACAGGATACTCTCCTCATTGACAGGGGGCACTGCTCATTGTCAGAGGGCACTCCTCATTGACCGGGGACACTCCTCATTGACAGGGGGCGCTCCTCATTGACAGCGGGCACTCCTCATTGACAAGGGGCACTCCTCATTGACAGGGGGCACTCCTCATTGACAGGGGGCACTCCTCTTTGAGGGGGGCGTTCAGTCCTCATTGACGGGGGGGACACACCTCATTGACGGGGGGCACTCATCATTGACAGTGGGCTCTCGTTATTGGCAGGGGCACTCCTCATTGACAGGGGGCACTCCTGATTGACAGCGGGCACATCTCAATGACAGGGGGCACACCTCATTGACGGGGTGGGGCACTCCTTATTGACGGGGGCACTCCTGATTGACAGGGGTCATTCGTCATTGACGAGGGGCACTCCTCATTGACGGGAGGCAATCCTCATTGTCAGGGGGCACTCCTCATTGTCAGGGGGCACTCCTAATTGACGGTGGGGCACTCCTCATTTACAGACTTACTCCTCATTGACAGTGGGCTCTCGTCATTGACAGGGGGCACTCCTCACTGACGGGGGCACTCCTCATTGACAGGGGGCACTTCTCATTGACAGGGGGCACTCCTCATTGACAGGGGGCACTCCTCATTGAAAGGGGGCACTCCTCATTGACACGGGGCACTCCTCATTGACAGGGGGTACTCCTCATTGACAAGGTCACTTCTCACTGACAGGGGGCACTCCTCATTGACGGTGGGGTGTGCATTCCTTATTGACCGGGGGCACTTCCCATTGACAGGGGGCAGTCCTCATTGTCAGGGGGAACTCCTCAGTGACAGGGGGTACTCCTCATTTACTGGGGTACTGCTCATTGACAAGCGGCACTCCTCATTGACAGCGGGCACTTCTCATTGACAGGGGGCACTCCTCATTTACGGGGGGGGGGGGGGGGGGCGGGTGCACTCCTTATTGACCGGGGGCACTTCTCATTGACAGGGGCACTCCTCATTGACAGGGGGTACTCCTCATTGACAGGGGGTACTCCTCATTGACAGGGGGCTCTCGTCATTGACAGGGGGCCCTCCTCATTGACGGGGGCACTGGTCATTGACAGGGGGCGCTCCTCATTCACAGGGGGCACTCCTCATTGACAGGGGGCACTCCTCATTGCAGCGGGGACTCCTCATTGAAAGGGGGCACTCCAAATTGACAGGGGGCTCTCCTCATTGACAGCGGGTACTCTTCATTGACAAGGGCACTGCTCATTGACAGGGGGGTAAAGATCTGCGGGTTAGGTTGATTGGCCATGCTAAATTGACCGTAGTATCGGGTGCATTAGCAGGGTAAATATTTGGGGTTATGGGGATAGGGTGGGATAGTGGTCGGTACAGACTCGATGGGCCGAATGGTCTCCTTCTGTACTGTAGGGATTCTATGATTCTATGATAAAGTGGACCCCCTGTCAATGAGGAATGCCCAAGCCCATGCGGAGTACCACCTGTCAATGAGGAGTGCCCCCTGTCAATGTGGAGAACCCGTGTCAATGAGGAGTGCCCCTGTCAATGAGAAGTGCCACCGGTCAATAAGGAGTGCCCCCTGTCAATAAGCAGTGCCCCTCAATGTGGAGTACCCCCTCTCAATGAGGAGTGCCCCCTGTCAATGTGGAGTGCCCCGTGTCAATGGGTATTGCCCCCTGTCAATGCGGAGACCCCCTGTCAATGAGGAGAGCCCGCTATCAAATATGAGTGCCCACTGTCAATGTGGACTGCCCCCTGTCAATAAGCAGTGCCCCTATCAATGTGGAGTACCACCTCTCAATGAGGAGTGCCCCCTGTCAATGTGGAGCGCCCCCTGTCAATGAGGAGTGCCCCGTGTCAATGGGTTTTGCCCCCAGTCAATGCGGAGGGCCCAATGTCAATGAGGAGTGCCCGCTAACAACAATGAGTGCCCTCTGGCAATGAGTAGTGCCCCGTCAATGAGAAGTGCCCCACGACAATGTGGAGTAACCCTGGAAATGAGCCGTGACCCTGTAAATGAGGAGTGCCCCCTGTCAATGATGAGTGTCCCCTGCCAATGTGGAGTGCCCCCTGTCAATGAGGAGTGCCCCCTATCAATGAGGAGTGCCCCTTTCAATCAGGAGTGCCCGCTGTCAATGAGGAGTGCCCCCTGTCAATGAGGAGTGCCCCCTGTCAACGAGGAGTGCCGCCTGTCAATGAGGAGTGCCCCCGTCAATGAGGAGTGCCCCCTGTCAATGACGAGAGCCCCCTGTCAATGAGGAGTAACTCTGTAAATGAGGAGTGCCCCACCGTCAATTAGTAGTGCCCCCTGTCAATGAGGAGTGCCCCCTGACAATGAGGATTGCCCCCCGTCAATGAGGAGTGCCCCCGTCAATGAGGAGTGCCCCTTTTCAATGGGTTTGCCCTGTCCATGAGGGGTACCTGCTGTCAATGAGGAGTGCCCCCTGTTAATGAGGAGTGCTTCCTGTCAATGAGGAGTGTCCCCTTTCAATGAGGAGTGCCCCCTGTCAATGAGGAGGGCCCCCTGACAATGCGGACTGCCAACTAATAATGAGGAGTGATCTCTGTCAATGAGGAGTGACCCCTGTCACTGATGAGTGCCCTCTGTCAATGATGAGAGCCTTCTGTCAATGAGGAGTGCCCCGTGTCAATGATGAGTGCCCCCTTTCAATCAGGAGTGCCCGCTGTCAATGAGGAGAACCCCCTGTCAATGAGCAGTGCCCTTGTCAATGAAGAGTACCCGCTGTCAATGAGGAGAGCCCCCTGTCAATGAGGAGTGCCCCCTTTCAATGAGGAGTCCCCGCTGCAATGAGGAGTGCCCCCTGTCAATGAGGAGTGCCCCCTGTCAATGAGGAGTGCCCCCTGTCAATGACCGGTGCCCCCGTCAATGAGGAGTGCCCACTGTCAATGACGAGAGCCCCCTGTCAATGAGGAGTACGCCCTCTCAATGAGGAGTGCCCCTGTCAATGAGAAGTGCCCCCGCTCAATAAGGAGTGCAACCGCCCCCCCCGTAAATGAGGAGTGCCCCCTGTCAATGAGAAGTGCCCGCTGTCAATGAGGAGTGCCGCTTGTCAATGAGCAGTACCCCTGTAAATGAGGAGTACCCCCTGTCACTGAGGAGTGCCCCCTGACAATGAGGAGTGCCCCCTGTCAATGAGAAGTTCCCGCTGTCAATGAGGAGTGCCGCTTGTCAATGAGCAGTACCCCTGTAAATGAGGAGTACCCCCTGTCACTGAGGAGTACCCCCTGACAATGAGGAGTGCCCCCTGTCAATGAGACGTGCCCCCGGTCAATAAGGAATGCACACCCCCCCCGTCAATGAGGAGTGCCCCCTGTCAGTGAGGAGTGCCCCGTGTCAATGAGGAGTGCCCCCTTTCAATGAGGATTGCCCGCTGTCAATGAGGAGTACCCCCTGTCAATGAGGAGTGCCCCGTGTCAATGAGGAGTGCCCCCTTTCAATGAGGAGTGCCCGCTGTCAATGAGGAGTGCCCCCTGTCAATGAGGAGTGCTCCCTGTCAATGAGAAGTGCCCCCTGTCAATGAGGAGTGCCCCCGTCAGTGAGGAGTGCCCCCTGTCAATGACGAGAGCCCCCTGTCAATGAGGAGTAAGTCTGTAAATGATGAGTGCCCCACCGTCAATTAGGAGTGGCCCCTGACAATGAGGAGTGCCCCCTGACAATGAGGAGTGCCTCCCGTCAAAGAGGAGTGCCCCCGTCAATGAGGAGTGCCCCTTTTCAATGAGTTTGCCCTGTCCATGAGGAGTGATCTCTGTCAATGAGGAGTGACCCCTGTCACTGATGAGTGCCCTGTGTCAATGATGAGAGCCTTCTGTCAATGAGGAGTCCCCACGCCAATGAGGAGTACCCCCTGTCAATGAGGAGTGCGCCCTGTCAATGAGCAGACCCCCTCTGTCAATGAGCAGTGCCATTGTCAATGAGGAGTACCCCTTGTCAATGAGGAGTGCCCCCTGTCAATAAGGAGTGCCCCCTTTCAATGAGAAGTCCCCGCTGTCAATGAGGAGTGCCCCCTGTCAATGAGGAGTACCCCCTGTCAATGAGGAGTGCCCCCTGTCAATGACCAGTGCCCCCGTCAATGAGGAGTGCCCCCTGTCAATGACGAGAGCCCCCTGTCAATGAGGAGTAACTCTGTAAATGAGGAGTGCCCCACCGTCAATTAGGAGTGCCCCCTGACCTTGAGGAGTGCCCCCTTTCAAAGAGGAGTACCCCCCGTCAATACGAATGCACCCCCCCCGTCACTGAATAGTGCCCCGTGTTAATGAGAAGTGCCCGCTGTCAATGAGGAGTGCCCCCCGTCAATAAGGAGTGCCCCCATGTCAATGAGGAGTGCCCCCTGTCAATGAGAAGTGCCCGCTGTCAATGAGGTGTGCCCCCTGTCAAAGAGGAGTGCCCCCTGTCAATGAGGAGTACCCCCTGTCAATGCGGAGTGTCCCCTGTCAATGAGGAGTGTCCCCCTCAATGAGGAGTGCCCCCCCAGCAATAAGGAGTGAACCTCCCCGTCAATGAGGAGTGCCCGCTGCAATGAGGAGTGCCCCCTGTCAATGAGGAGTGCCCCCTGTCAATGAGGAGTGCCCCCTGTCAGTGACCGGTGCCCCCGTCAATGAGGAGTGCCCACTGTCAATGACGAGAGCCCCCTGTCAATGAGGAGTACGCCCTCTCAATGAGGAGTGCACCTGTCAATGAGAAGTGCCCCCGCTCAATAAGGAGTGCAACCGCCCCCCCCCCCGTAAATGAGGAGTGCCCCCTGTCAATGAGAAGTGCCCGCTGTCAATGAGCAGTGCCGCTTGTCAATGAGCAGTACCCCTGTAAATGAGGAGTACCCCCTGTCACTGAGGAGTGCCCCCTGACAATGAGGAGTGCTCCCTGTCAATGAGAAGTTCCCGCTGTCAATGAGGAGTGCCGCTTGTCAATGAGCAGTACCCCTGTAAATGAGGAGTACCCCCTGTCACTGAGGAGTACCCCCTGACAATGAGGAGTGCCCCCTGTCAATGAGAAGTGCCCCCGGTCAATAAGGAATGCACACCCCCCCGTCAATGAGGAGTGCCCCCTGTCAGTGAGAAGTGCCCCGTGTCAATGAGGAGTGCCCCCTTTCAATGAGGAGTGCCCCGTGTCAATGAGGAGTGCCCCCTTTCAATGAGGATTGCCCGCTGTCAATGAGGAGTACCCCCTGTCAATGAGGAGTGCCCCGTGTCAATGAGGAGTGCCCCCTTTCAATGAGGAGTGCCCGCTGTCAATGAGGAGTGCCCCCTGTCAATGAGGAGTGCTCCCTGTCAATGAGAAGTGCCCCCTGTCAATGAGGATTGCCCCCGTCAGTGAGGAGTGCCCCCTGTCAATGACGAAAGCCCCCTGTCAATGAGGAGTAAGTCTGTAAATGATGAGTGCCCCACCGTCAATTAGGAGTGGCCCCTGACAATGAGGAGTGCCCCCTGACAATGAGGAGTGCCTCCCGTCAAAGAGGAGTGCCCCCGTCAATGAGGAGTGCCCCTTTTCAATGAGTTTGCCCTGTCCATGAGGAGTGATCTCTGTCAATGAGGAGTGACCCCTGTCACTGATGAGTGCCCTGTGTCAATGATGAGAGCCTTCTGTCAATGAGGAGTCCCCACGCCAATGAGGAGTACCCCCTGTCAATGAGGAGTGCGCCCTGTCAATGAGCAGACCCCCTCTGTCAATGAGCAGTGCCATTGTCAATGAGGAGTACCCCTTGTCAATGAGGAGTGCCCCCTGTCAATAAGGAGTGCCCCCTTTCAATGAGAAGTCCCCGCTGTCAATGAGGAGTGCCCCCTGTCAATGAGGAGTACACCCTGTCAATGAGGAGTGCCCCCTGTCAATGAGCAGTGCCCCCGTCAATGAGGAGTGCCCCCTGTCAATGACGAGAGCCCCCTGTCAATGAGGAGTAACTCTGTAAATGAGGAGTGCCCCACCGTCAATTAGGAGTGCCCCCTGACCTTGAGGAGTGCCCCCTTTCAAAGAGGAGTACCCCCCGTCAATACGAATGCACCCCCCCCGTCACTGAGTAGTGCCCCGTGTTAATGAGAAGTGCCCGCTGTCAATGAGGAGTGCCCCCCGTCAATAAGGAGTGCCCCCATGTCAATGAGGAGTGCCCCCTGTCAATGAGAAGTGCCCGCTGTCAATGAGGTGTGCCCCCTGTCAAAGAGGAGTGCCCCCTGTCAATGAGGAGTACCCCCTGTCAATGAGGAGTGTCCCCTGTCAATGAGGAGTGTCCCCCTCAATGAGGAGTGCCCCCCCAGCAATAAGGAGTGAACCTCCCCGTCAATGAGGAGTGCCCGCTGCAATGAGGAGTGCCCCCTGTCAATGAGGAGTGCGCCCTGTCAATGAGGAGTGCCCCCTGTCAATGACCGGTGCCCCCGTCAATGAGGAGTGCCCACTGTCAATGACGAGAGCCCCCTGTCAATGAGGAGTACGCCCTCTCAATGAGGAGTGCACCTGTCAATGAGAAGTGCCCCCGCTCAATAAGGAGTGCAACCGCCCCCCCCGTAAATGAGGAGTGCCCCCTGTCAATGAGAAGAGCCCGCTGTCAATGAGGAGTGCCGCTTGTCAATGAGCAGTACCCCTGTAAATGAGGAGTACCCCCTGTCACTGAGGAGTGCCCCCTGACAATGAGGAGTGCCCCCTGTCAATGAGAAGTTCCCGCTGTCAATGAGGAGTGCCGCTTGTCAATGAGCAGTACCCCTGTAAATGAGGAGTACCCCCTGTCACTGAGGAGTACCCCCTGACAATGAGGAGTGCCCCCTGTCAATGAGAAGTGCCCCCGGTCAATAAGGAATGCACACCCCCCCGTCAATGAGGAGTGCCCCCTGTCAGTGAGAAGTGCCCCGTGTCAATCAGGAGTGCCCCCTTTCAATGAGGAGTCCCCCGTGTCAATGAGGAGTGCCCCCTTTCAATGAGGATTGCCCGCTGTCAATGAGGAGTACCCCCTGTCAATGAGGAGTGCCCCGTGTCAATGAGGAGTGCCCCCTTTCAATGAGGAGTGCCCGCTGTCAATGAGGAGTGCCCCCTGTCAATGAGGAGTGGTCCCTGTCAATGAGAAGTGCCCCCTGTCAATGAGGAGTGCCCCCGTCAGTGAGGAGTGCCGCCTGTCAATGACGAGAGCCCCATGTCAATGAGGAGTAGGTCTGTAAATGATGAGTGCCCCACCGTCAATTAGGAGTGGCCCCTGACAATGAGGAGTGCCCCCTGACAATGAGGAGTGCCTCCCGTCAAAGAGGAGTGCCCCCGTCAATGAGGAGTGCCCCTTTTCAATGAGTTTGCCCTGTCCATGAGGAGTGATCTCTGTCAATGAGGAGTGACCCCTGTCACTGATGAGTGCCCTGTGTCAATGATGAGAGCCTTCTGTCAATGAGGAGTCCCCACGCCAATGAGGAGTACACCCTGTCAATGAGGAGTGCGCCCTGTCAATGAGCAGACCCCCCCTGTCAATGAGCAGTGCCATTGTCAATGAGGAGTACCCCTTGTCAATGAGGAGTGCCCCCTGTCAATAAGGAGTGCCCCCTTTCAATGAGAAGTCCCCGCTGTCAATGAGGAGTGCCCCCTGTCAATGAGGAGTACCCCCTGTCAATGAGGAGTGCCCCCTGTCAATGACCAGTGCCCCCGTCAATGAGGAGTGCCCCCTGTCAATGACGAGAGCCCCCTGTCAATGAGGAGTAACTCTGTAAATGAGGAGTGCCCCACCGTCAATTAGGAGTGCCCCCTGACCTTGAGGAGTGCCCCCTGTCAAAGAGGAGTACCCCCCGTCAATACGAATGCACCCCCCCCCCGTCACTGAGTAGTGCCCCGTGTTAATGAGAAGTGCCCGCTGTCAATGAGGAGTGCCCCCCGTCAATGAGGAGTGCCCCCTGTCAATGAGAAGTGCCCGCTGTCAATGAGGTGTGCCCCCTGTCAAAGAGGAGTGCCCCCTGTCAATGAGGAGTACCCCCTGTCAATGAGGAGTGTCCCCTGTCAATGAGGAGTGTCCCCCTCAATGAGGAGTGCCCCCCCAGCAATAAGGAGTGAACCTCCCCGTCAATGAGGAGTGCCCGCTGCAATGAGGAGTGCCCCCTGTCAATGAGGAGTGCCCCCTGTCAATGAGGAGTGTCCCCTGTCAATGACCGGTGCCCCCGTCAATGAGGAGTGCCCACTGTCAATGACGAGAGCCCCCTGTCAATGAGGAGTACGCCCTCTCAATGAGGAGTGCACCTGTCAATGAGAAGTGCCCCCGCTCAATAAGGAGTGCAACCGTCCCCCCCGTAAATGACGAGTGCCCCCTGTCAATGAGAAGTGCCCGCTGTCAATGAGGAGTGCCGCTTGTCAATGAGCAGTACCCCTGTAAATGAGGAGTACCCCCTGTCACTGAGGAGTGCCCCCTGACAATGAGGAGTGCCCCCTGTCAATGAGAAGTTCCCGCTGTCAATGAGGAGTGCCGCTTGTCAATGAGCAGTACCCCTGTAAATGAGGAGTACCCCCTGTCACTGAGGAGTACCCCCTGACAATGAGGAGTGCCCCCTGTCAATGAGAAGTGCCCCCGGTCAATAAGGAATGCACACCCCCCCGTCAATGAGGAGTGCCCCCTGTCAGTGAGAAGTGCCCCGTGTCAATGAGGAGTGCCCCCTTTCAATGAGGAGTGCCCCGTGTCAATGAGGAGTGCCCCCTTTCAATGAGGATTGCCCGCTGTCAATGAGGAGTACCCCCTGTCAATGAGGAGTGCCCCGTGTCAATGAGGAGTGCCCCCTTTCAATGAGGAGTGCCCGCTGTCAATGAGGAGTGCCCCCTGTCAATGAGGAGTGCTCCCTGTCAATGAGAAGTGCCCCCTGTCAATGAGGAGTGCCCCCGTCAGTGATGAGTGCCCCCTGTCAATGACGAGAGCCCCCTGTCAATGAGGAGTAAGTCTGTAAATGATGAGTGCCCCACCGTCAATTAGGAGTGGCCCCTGACAATGAGGAGTGCCCCCTGACAATGAGGAGTGCTTCCCGTCAAAGAGGAGTGCCCCCGTCAATGAGGAGTGCCCCTTTTCAATGAGTTTGCCCTGTCCATGAGGAGTGATCTCTGTCAATGAGGAGTGACCCCTGTCACTGATGAGTGCCCTGTGTCAATGATGAGAGCCTTCTGTCAATGAGGAGTCCCCACGCCAATGAGGAGTACACCCTGTCAATGAGGAGTGCGCCCTGTCAATGAGCAGACCCCCCCTGTCAATGAGCAGTGCCATTGTCAATGAGGAGTACCCCTTGTCAATGAGGAGTGCCCCCTGTCAATAAGGAGTGCCCCCTTTCAATGAGAAGTCCCCGCTGTCAATGAGGAGTGCCCCCTGTCAATGAGGAGTACCCCCTGTCAATGAGGAGTGCCCCGTGTCAATGACCAGTGCCCCCGTCAATGAGGAGTGCCCCCTGTCAATGACGAGAGCCCCCTGTCAATGAGGAGTAACTCTGTAAATGAGGAGTGCCCCACCGTCAATTAGGAGTGCCCCCTGACCTTGAGGAGTGCCCCCTGTCAAAGAGGAGTACCCCCCGTCAATACGAATGCACCCCCCCCCCGTCACTGAGTAGTGCCCCGTGTTAATGAGAAGTGCCCGCTGTCAATGAGGAGTGCCCCCCGTCAATAAGGAGTGCCCCCATGTCAATGAGGAGTGCCCCCTGTCAATGAGAAGTGCCCGCTGTCAATGAGGTGTGCCCCCTGTCAAAGAGGAGTGCCCCCTGTCAATGAGGAGTACCCCCTGTCAATGAGGAGTGTCCCCCTCAATGAGGAGTGCCCCCCCAGCAATAAGGAGTGAACCTCCCCGTCAATGAGGAGAGCCCCCTGTCAATGAGGAGTGCCCCCACCCGTCTCTGAAGAGTGCCCCCTGTCAATGAGGAGTGCCCTACGTCAATAAGGAGTGCCCCCCCCCTAGTCAATGAGGAGTGCCCCCCGTCAATAAGGATTGCCCCGCCTAGTCAATGAGTAGTGCCCCCTCTTAACTAGGAGTGCCCGCTGTCAATGAGGAGTGCCTCTGTCAATGAGGAGTGCCCCCCCCCCCGCCGTCGCTGAAGTGTGACCCCTGTCAATGTGGGGTTCCCCCAGGCAATAAGGAGTGACCCCCCGTCAATGAGGAGCGCCCCTTGTCAATGAGGAGTGCCCCCTGTCAATGAGGAGTGCCCCCTGTCAATGAGGAGTGCCCCCTGTCAATGAGGAGTGCCCCCTGTCAATGGCTTTTGTCCCCTGTCAACGTGGACTGCCCCCTGTCAATGAGGTGTGTCCCCTGTCAACGAGGAGTGCCCGTTGTCAATGAGGAGTGCCCGCTGTCAATGAGGAGTGCCCTTTGTCAATGAGGATTGCCCCCTGTCAATAAGGAGTGCCCCCTGTCAATGAGGAGTGCCCCTTGTCAATGAGGTGTCCCCCCTGTCAATGAGGAGTGCCCGCTGTCAACTAGGAGTGCCCTCTGTCACTGAGGAGAGCCCCCTGTCAATGAGGAGTGCCCCCTGTCAATGAGGAGAGCCCCCTGTCAATGACGAGTAACACTGTAATGAGGAGTGCCCCACCGTCAATGAGAAGTGACCGCTGTAAATTACGTGTCCCCCCTATCATTGAGCATTGCCCCCCGTCAATGACGAATGACCCCTGTCAATGAGGAGCGCCCCCCGTCTAACAACTGTACCCCCTGTCAATGAGGAGTGCCACCCGTCAATGAGGAGTGCCCACACCCGTCAAATAGGAGTGCCCCCTGTCAATGAGAAGTGTCCCCCCTTCTATGAAGAATACCCCCTGTCAATGAGAAGTGCACCTTGTCAATGAGTTTGCCCTGTCCAAATGGAGTGCCTGCTGTCAATGAGGAGTGCCCCCTGTCAATGAGGAGCGCCCGCCGTCAATGAGGAGGGCCCCCTGTAAATGCGGAGGGCCCCTGACAATAAGGAGTGCCCCCTGATAATGAGGTGTGAACTCTGTCAATGAGGAGTGACCCCTGTCAATGATGAGTGCCCTCTGTCAATGATGAGAGCCTTCTGTCAATGAGGAGTGCCCCCCGTCCATGACGAATGCCGCCGGTCAATGAGCAGTGCCCCCTGTCAATGAAGAGTGCCCACGCCAAAGAGGACTACCCCCTGTCAATGAGGAGTGCCCCCTGTCAAAGAGGAGACCCCCTGTCAATCAGGAGTGCCCGCTGTCAATTAGGAGTACCCCCTGTCAATGAGGAGTGCCCCCTGTCAATGAGAAGTGCCCCCAGTCAATAAGGAGTGCACCACCACCGGTCAATGAGTAGTACCCCCTGTCAATGAGGAGTGCCCCCTGTCAATGAGGAGTGCCCCTTGTCAATGAGCAGTGCCCGCTGTCAATGAGGAGCGCCGCCTGTCAATGAGGAGTGTCCCGGTCAATGAGGAGTGCCCTCTGACAATGTGCAGTGCCCCCTGTCAATGAGGAGAGTATCCTGTCAGTGATGAGTGCCCCCCGTTAATGAGGAGTGCTCCCCCCCTACAATGAGGAGTGACCCCCCCTGTCAATGAGAAGTGCCCCCTGTCAATGAAGAGTGCCCCCTGTCAATGAGGAGTGCCCCCCCGTCTCTGAAGAGTGCTGCCTGTCAATGAGGAGTGTCCCCGTCAATAGGGAGTGCCCCCCGCCCGTCAATGAGGAGTGCCCCCTGTCATTGAGATGTGCCCGCTGTCAATCAGGCGTGCCCCCTGTCAATGAGGAGTGCCCCCTGTCAATAACGAGAGCCCACTGTCAATGATGAGTGCCCCCCGTCAATGAGGTGTGTCCCCCCCGTCAATGAGGACTGAACGCACCCCTCAAAGAGTAGTGCCCCCTGTCAATGAGGAGTGCCCACTGTCAATGAGGAGTGCCCCCTGTCAATGAGGAGTGCCCCCTGTCAATGACCAGTGCCCCCGTCAATGAGGAGTGCCCCCTGTCAATGACGAGAGCCCCCTGTCAATGAGGAGTACGCCCTCTCAATGAGGAGTGCCCCTGTCAATGAGAAGTGCCCCCGGTCAATAAGGAGTGCAACCGCCCCCCCCGTAAATGACGAGTGCCCCCTGTCAATGAGAAGTGCCCGCTGTCAATGAGGAGTGCCGCTTGTCAATGAGCAGTACCCCTGTAAATGAGGAGTACCCCCTGTCACTGAGGAGTGCCCCCTGACAATGAGGAGTGCCCCCTGTCAATGAGAAGTTCCCGCTGTCAATGAGGAGTGCCGCTTGTCAATGAGCAGTACCCCTGTAAATGAGGAGTACCCCCTGTCACTGAGGAGTACCCCCTGACAATGAGGAGTGCCCCCTGTCAATGAGAAGTGCCCCCGGTCAATAAGGAATGCACACCCCCCCGTCAATGAGGAGTGCCCCCTGTCAGTGAGAAGTGCCCCGTGTCAATGAGGAGTGCCCCCTTTCAATGAGGAGTGCCCCGTGTCAATGAGGAGTGCCCCCTTTCAATGAGGATTGCCCGCTGTCAATGAGGAGTACCCCCTGTCAATGAGGAGTGCCCCGTGTCAATGAGGAGTGCCCCCTTTCAATGAGGAGTGCCCGCTGTCAATGAGGAGTGCCCCCTGTCAATGAGGAGTGGTCCCTGTCAATGAGAAGTGCCCCCTGTCAATGAGGAGTGCCCCCGTCAGTGAGGAGTGCCCCCTGTCAATGACGAGAGCCCCCTGTCAATGAGGAGTAAGTCTGTAAATGATGAGTGCCCCACCGTCAATTAGGAGTGGCCCCTGACAATGAGGAGTGCCCCCTGACCATGAGGAGTGCTTCCCGTCAAAGAGGAGTGCCCCCGTCAATGAGGAGTGCCCCTTTTCAATGAGTTTGCCCTGTCCATGAGGAGTGATCTCTGTCAATGAGGAGTGACCCCTGTCACTGATGAGTGCCCTGTGTCAATGATGAGAGCCTTCTGTCAATGAGGAGTCCCCACGCCAATGAGGAGTACACCCTGTCAATGAGGAGTGCGCCCTGTCAATGAGCAGACCCCCCCTGTCAATGAGCAGTGCCATTGTCAATGAGGAGTACCCCTTGTCAATGAGGAGTGCCCCCTGTCAATAAGGAGTGCCCCCTTTCAATGAGAAGTCCCCGCTGTCAATGAGGAGTGCCCCCTGTCAATGAGGAGTACCCCCTGTCAATGAGGAGTGCCCCGTGTCAATGACCAGTGCCCCCGTCAATGAGGAGTGCCCCCTGTCAATGACGAGAGCCCCCTGTCAATGAGGAGTAACTCTGTAAATGAGGAGTGCCCCACCGTCAATTAGGAGTGCCCCCTGACCTTGAGGAGTGCCCCCTGTCAAAGAGGAGTACCCCCCGTCAATACGAATGCACCCCCCCCCGTCACTGAGTAGTGCCCCGTGTTAATGAGAAGTGCCCGCTGTCAATGAGGAGTGCCCCCCGTCAATAAGGAGTGCCCCCATGTCAATGAGGAGTGCCCCCTGTCAATGAGAAGTGCCCGCTGTCAATGAGGTGTGCCCCCTGTCAAAGAGGAGTGCCCCCTGTCAATGAGGAGTACCCCCTGTCAATGAGGAGTGTCCCCCTCAATGAGGAGTGCCCCCCCAGCAATAAGGAGTGAACCTCCCCGTCAGTGAGGAGTGCCCCCTGTCAATGAGGAGTGCCCCCACCCGTCTCTGAAGAGTGCCCCCTGTCAATGAGGAGTGCCCTACGTCAATAAGGAGTGCCCCCCCCCTAGTCAATGAGGAGTGCCCCCCGTCAATAAGGATTGCCCCGCCTAGTCAATGAGTAGTGCCCCCTCTTAACTAGGAGTGCCCGCTGTCAATGAGGAGTGCCTCTGTCAATGAGGAGTGCCCCCCCCCCCGCCGTCGCTGAAGTGTGACCCCTGTCAATGTGGGGTTCCCCCAGGCAATAAGGAGTGACCCCCCGTCAATGAGGAGCGCCCCTTGTCAATGAGGAGTGCCCCCTGTCAATGAGGAGTGCCCCCTGTCAATGAGGAGTGCCCCCTGTCAATGAGGAGTGCCCCCTGTCAATGGCTTTTGTCCCCTGTCAACGTGGACTGCCCCCTGTCAATGAGGTGTGTCCCCTGTCAACGAGGAGTGCCCGTTGTCAATGAGGAGTGCCCGCTGTCAATGAGGAGTGCCCTTTGTCAATGAGGATTGCCCCCTGTCAATAAGGAGTGCCCCCTGTCAATGAGGAGTGCCCCTTGTCAATGAGGTGTCCCCCCTGTCAATGAGGAGTGCCCGCTGTCAACTAGGAGTGCCCTCTGTCACTGAGGAGAGCCCCCTGTCAATGAGGAGTGCCCCCTGTCAATGAGGAGAGCCCCCTGTCAATGACGAGTAACACTGTAATGAGGAGTGCCCCACCGTCAATGAGAAGTGACCGCTGTAAATTACGTGTCCCCCCTATCATTGAGCATTGCCCCCCGTCAATGACGAATGACCCCTGTCAATGAGGAGCGCCCCCCGTCTAACAACTGTACCCCCTGTCAATGAGGAGTGCCACCCGTCAATGAGGAGTGCCCACACCCGTCAAATAGGAGTGCCCCCTGTCAATGAGAAGTGTCCCCCCTTCTATGAAGAATACCCCCTGTCAATGAGAAGTGCACCTTGTCAATGAGTTTGCCCTGTCCAAATGGAGTGCCTGCTGTCAATGAGGAGTGCCCCCTGTCAATGAGGAGCGCCCGCCGTCAATGAGGAGGGCCCCCTGTAAATGCGGAGGGCCCCTGACAATAAGGAGTGCCCCCTGATAATGAGGTGTGAACTCTGTCAATGAGGAGTGACCCCTGTCAATGATGAGTGCCCTCTGTCAATGATGAGAGCCTTCTGTCAATGAGGAGTGCCCCCCGTCCATGACGAATGCCGCCGGTCAATGAGCAGTGCCCCCTGTCAATGAAGAGTGCCCACGCCAAAGAGGACTACCCCCTGTCAATGAGGAGTGCCCCCTGTCAAAGAGGAGACCCCCTGTCAATCAGGAGTGCCCGCTGTCAATTAGGAGTACCCCCTGTCAATGAGGAGTGCCCCCTGTCAATGAGAAGTGCCCCCAGTCAATAAGGAGTGCACCACCACCGGTCAATGAGTAGTACCCCCTGTCAATGAGGAGTGCCCCCTGTCAATGAGGAGTGCCCCTTGTCAATGAGCAGTGCCCGCTGTCAATGAGGAGCGCCGCCTGTCAATGAGGAGTGTCCCGGTCAATGAGGAGTGCCCTCTGACAATGTGCAGTGCCCCCTGTCAATGAGGAGAGTATCCTGTCAGTGATGAGTGCCCCCCGTTAATGAGGAGTGCTCCCCCCCTACAATGAGGAGTGACCCCCCCTGTCAATGAGAAGTGCCCCCTGTCAATGAAGAGTGCCCCCTGTCAATGAGGAGTGCCCCCCCGTCTCTGAAGAGTGCTGCCTGTCAATGAGGAGTGTCCCCGTCAATAGGGAGTGCCCCCCGCCCGTGAATGAGGAGTGCCCCCTGTCATTGAGATGTGCCCGCTGTCAATCAGGAGTGCCCCCTGTCAATGAGGAGTGCCCCCTGTCAATAACGAGAGCCCACTGTCAATGATGAGTGCCCCCCGTCAATGAGGTGTGTCCCCCCCGTCAATGAGGACTGAACGCACCCCTCAAAGAGTAGTGCCCCCTGTCAATGAGGAGTGCCCACTGTCAATGAGGAGTGCCCCCTGTCAATGAGGAGTGCCCCCTGTCAATGACCAGTGCCCCCGTCAATGAGGAGTGCCCCCTGTCAATGACGAGAGCCCCCTGTCAATGAGGAGTACGCCCTCTCAATGAGGAGTGCCCCTGTCAATGAGAAGTGCCCCCGGTCAATAAGGAGTGCAACCGCCCCCCCCGTAAATGACGAGTGCCCCCTGTCAATGAGAAGTGCCCGCTGTCAATGAGGAGTGCCGCTTGTCAATGAGCAGTACCCCTGTAAATGAGGAGTACCCCCTGTCACTGAGGAGTGCCCCCTGACAATGAGGAGTGCCCCCTGTCAATGAGAAGTTCCCGCTGTCAATGAGGAGTGCCGCTTGTCAATGAGCAGTACCCCTGTAAATGAGGAGTACCCCCTGTCACTGAGGAGTACCCCCTGACAATGAGGAGTGCCCCCTGTCAATGAGAAGTGCCCCCGGTCAATAAGGAATGCACACCCCCCCGTCAATGAGGAGTGCCCCCTGTCAGTGAGAAGTGCCCCGTGTCAATGAGGAGTGCCCCCTTTCAATGAGGAGTGCCCCGTGTCAATGAGGAGTGCCCCCTTTCAATGAGGATTGCCCGCTGTCAATGAGGAGTACCCCCTGTCAATGAGGAGTGCCCCGTGTCAATGAGGAGTGCCCCCTTTCAATGAGGAGTGCCCGCTGTCAATGAGGAGTGCCCCCTGTCAATGAGGAGTGGTCCCTGTCAATGAGAAGTGCCCCCTGTCAATGAGGAGTGCCCCCGTCAGTGAGGAGTGCCCCCTGTCAATGACGAGAGCCCCCTGTCAATGAGGAGTAAGTCTGTAAATGATGAGTGCCCCACCGTCAATTAGGAGTGGCCCCTGACAATGAGGAGTGCCCCCTGACCATGAGGAGTGCTTCCCGTCAAAGAGGAGTGCCCCCGTCAATGAGGAGTGCCCCTTTTCAATGAGTTTGCCCTGTCCATGAGGAGTGATCTCTGTCAATGAGGAGTGACCCCTGTCACTGATGAGTGCCCTGTGTCAATGATGAGAGCCTTCTGTCAATGAGGAGTCCCCACGCCAATGAGGAGTACACCCTGTCAATGAGGAGTGCGCCCTGTCAATGAGCAGACCCCCCCTGTCAATGAGCAGTGCCATTGTCAATGAGGAGTACCCCTTGTCAATGAGGAGTGCCCCCTGTCAATAAGGAGTGCCCCCTTTCAATGAGAAGTCCCCGCTGTCAATGAGGAGTGCCCCCTGTCAATGAGGAGTACCCCCTGTCAATGAGGAGTGCCCCGTGTCAATGACCAGTGCCCCCGTCAATGAGGAGTGCCCCCTGTCAATGACGAGAGCCCCCTGTCAATGAGGAGTAACTCTGTAAATGAGGAGTGCCCCACCGTCAATTAGGAGTGCCCCCTGACCTTGAGGAGTGCCCCCTGTCAAAGAGGAGTACCCCCCGTCAATACGAATGCACCCCCCCCCCGTCACTGAGTAGTGCCCCGTGTTAATGAGAAGTGCCCGCTGTCAATGAGGAGTGCCCCCCGTCAATAAGGAGTGCCCCCATGTCAATGAGGAGTGCCCCCTGTCAATGAGAAGTGCCCGCTGTCAATGAGGTGTGCCCCCTGTCAAAGAGGAGTGCCCCCTGTCAATGAGGAGTACCCCCTGTCAATGAGGAGTGTCCCCCTCAATGAGGAGTGCCCCCCCAGCAATAAGGAGTGAACCTCCCCGTCAATGAGGAGTGCCCCCTGTCAATGAGGAGTGCCCCCACCCGTCTCTGAAGAGTGCCCCCTGTCAATGAGGAGTGCCCTACGTCAATAAGGAGTGCCCCCCCCCTAGTCAATGAGGAGTGCCCCCCGTCAATAAGGATTGCCCCGCCTAGTCAATGAGTAGTGCCCCCTCTTAACTAGGAGTGCCCGCTGTCAATGAGGAGTGCCTCTGTCAATGAGGAGTGCCCCCCCCCCCCGCCGTCGCTGAAGTGTGACCCCTGTCAATGTGGGGTTCCCCCAGGCAATAAGGAGTGACCCCCCGTCAATGAGGAGCGCCCCTTGTCAATGAGGAGTGCCCCCTGTCAATGAGGAGTGCCCCCTGTCAATGAGGAGTGCCCCCTGTCAATGAGGAGTGCCCCCTGTCAATGGCTTTTGTCCCCTGTCAACGTGGACTGCCCCCTGTCAATGAGGTGTGTCCCCTGTCAACGAGGAGTGCCCGTTGTCAATGAGGAGTGCCCGCTGTCAATGAGGAGTGCCCTTTGTCAATGAGGATTGCCCCCTGTCAATAAGGAGTGCCCCCTGTCAATGAGGAGTGCCCCTTGTCAATGAGGTGTCCCCCCTGTCAATGAGGAGTGCCCGCTGTCAACTAGGAGTGCCCTCTGTCACTGAGGAGAGCCCCCTGTCAATGAGGAGTGCCCCCTGTCAATGAGGAGAGCCCCCTGTCAATGACGAGTAACACTGTAATGAGGAGTGCCCCACCGTCAATGAGAAGTGACCGCTGTAAATTACGTGTCCCCCCTATCATTGAGCATTGCCCCCCGTCAATGACGAATGACCCCTGTCAATGAGGAGCGCCCCCCGTCTAACAACTGTACCCCCTGTCAATGAGGAGTGCCACCCGTCAATGAGGAGTGCCCACACCCGTCAAATAGGAGTGCCCCCTGTCAATGAGAAGTGTCCCCCCTTCTATGAAGAATACCCCCTGTCAATGAGAAGTGCACCTTGTCAATGAGTTTGCCCTGTCCAAATGGAGTGCCTGCTGTCAATGAGGAGTGCCCCCTGTCAATGAGGAGCGCCCGCCGTCAATGAGGAGGGCCCCCTGTAAATGCGGAGGGCCCCTGACAATAAGGAGTGCCCCCTGATAATGAGGTGTGAACTCTGTCAATGAGGAGTGACCCCTGTCAATGATGAGTGCCCTCTGTCAATGATGAGAGCCTTCTGTCAATAAGGAGTGCCCCCCGTCCATGACGGATGCCGCCGGTCAATGAGCAGTGCCCCCTGTCAATGAAGAGTGCCCACGCCAATGAGGACTACCCCCTGTCAATGAGGAGTGCCCCCTGTCAAAGAGGAGACCCCCTGTCAATCAGGAGTGCCCGCTGTCAATTAGGAGTACCCCCTGTCAATGAGGAGTGCCCCCTGTCAATGAGAAGTGCCCCCAGTCAATAAGGAGTGCACCACCACCGGTCAATGAGTAGTACCCCCTGTCAATGAGGAGTGCCCCCTGTCAATGAGGAGTGCCCCTTGTCAATGAGCAGTGCCCGCTGTCAATGAGGAGCGCCGCCTGTCAATGAGGAGTGTCCCGGTCAATGAGGAGTGCCCTCTGACAATGTGCAGTGCCCCCTGTCAATGAGGAGAGTATCCTGTCAGTGATGAGTGCCCCCCGTTAATGAGGAGTGCTCCGCCCCTACAATGAGGAGTGACCCCCCCTGTCAATGAGAAGTGCCCCCTGTCAATGAAGAGTGCCCCCTGTCAATGAGGAGTGCCCCCCCGTCTCTGTAGAGTGCCCCCTGTCATTGAGGAGTGCACCCCGTCAATAAGGATGCAGCCCCCGTCAATGAGTGGTGCCCCCTGTTAATGAGAAGTGCCCGCTGTCAATGAGGAGAACCCATTGTCAATGAGGAGTGCCCCCCCGTCTCTGAAGAGTGCTGCCTGTCAATGAGGAGTGTCCCCGTCAATAGGGAGTGCCCCCCGCCCGTCAATGAGGAGTGCCCCCTGTCATTGAGATGTGCCCGCTGTCAATCAGGAGTGCCCCCTGTCAATGAGGAGTGCCCCCTGTCAATAACGAGAGCCCACTGTCAATGATGAGTGCCCCCCGTCAATGAGGTGTGTCCCCCCCGTCAATGAGGACTGAACGCACCCCTCAAAGAGTAGTGCCCCCTGTCAATGAGGAGTGCCCACTGTCAATGAGGAGTGCCCCCTGTCAATGAGGAGTGCCCCCTGTCAATGACCAGTGCCCCCGTCAATGAGGAGTGCCCCCTGTCAATGACGAGAGCCCCCTGTCAATGAGGAGTACGCCCTCTCAATGAGGAGTGCCCCTGTCAATGAGAAGTGCCCCCGGTCAATAAGGAGTGCACCCGCCCACCCCCCCCCCGTAAATGAGGAGTGCCCCCTGTCAATGAGAAGTGCCCGCTGTCAATGAGGAGTGCCGCTTGTCAATGAGCAGTACCCCTGTAAATGAGGAGTACCCCCTGTCACTGAGGAGTACCCCCTGACAATGAGGAGTGCCCCCTGTCAATGAGAAGTGCCCCCGGTCAATACGGAATGCACACCCACCCGTCAATGAGGAGTGCCCCCTGTCAGTGAGAAGTGCCCCGTGTCAATGAGGAGTGCCCCCTTTCAATGAGGAGTGCACCGTGTCAATGAGGAGTGCCCCCTTTCAATGAGGAGTGCCCGCTGTCAATGAGGAGTGCCCCTGTCAATGAGGAGTGCCCCCGTCAATGAGGAGTGCCCCCTGTCAATGACGAGAGCCCCCTGTCAATGAGGAGTAACTCTGTAAATGAGGATTGCCCCACCGTCAATTAGTAGTGCCCCCCGTCAATGAGGAGTGCCCCCGTCAATGAGGAGTGCCCCTTTTCAATGGGTTTGCCCTGTCCATGAGGGGTACCTGCTGTCAATGAGGAGTGCCCCCTGTTAATGAGGAGTGCTTCCTGTCAATGAGGAGTGTCCCCTTTCAATGAGGAGTGCCCCCTGTCAATGAGGAGGGCCCCCTGTAAATGCGGAGGGCCCCCTGACAATGCGGACTGCCAACTAATAATGAGGAGTGATCTCTGTCAATGAGGAGTGACCCCTGTCACTGATGAGTGCCCTCTGTCAATGATGAGAGCCTTCTGTCAATGAGGAGTCCCCACGCCAATGAGGAGTACCCCTTGTCAATGAGGAGTGCCCCCTGTCAATGAGGAGAACCCCCTGTCAATGAGCAGTGCCCTTGTCAATGAAGAGTACCCGCTGTCAATGAGGAGAGCCCCCTGTCAATGAGGAGTGCCCCCTTTCAATGAGGAGTCCCCGCTGCAATGAGGAGTGCCCACTGTCAATGAGGAGTGCCCCCTGTCAATGAGGAGTGCCCCCTGTCAATGACCAGTGCCCCCGTCAATGAGGAGTGCCCCCTGTCAATGACGAGAGCCCCCTGTCAATGAGGAGTACGCCCTCTCAATGAGGAGTGCCCCTGTCAATGAGAAGTGCCCCCGGTCAATAAGGAGTGCACCCGCCCCCCCCCCCCCCCGTAAATGAGGAGTGCCCCCTGTCAATGAGAAGTGCCCGCTGTCAATGAGGAGTGCCGCTTGTCAATGACCAGTACCCCTGTAAATGAGGAGTACCCCCTGTCACTGAGGAGTACCCCCTGACAATGAGGAGTGCCCCATGTCAATGAGAAGTGCCCCCGGTCAATAAGGAATGCACACCCCCCCGTCAATGAGGATTGCCCCCTGTCAGTGAGAAGTGCCCCGTGTCAATGAGGAGTGCCCCCTTTCAATGAGGAGTGCCCCGTGTCAATGAGGTGTGCCCCCTTTCAATGAGGAGTGCCCGCTGTCAATGAGGAGTACCCCCTGTCAATGAGGAGTGCCCCGTGTCAATGAGGAGTGCCCCCTTTCAATGAGGAGTGCCCACTGTCAATGAGGAGTGCCCCCTGTCAATGAGGAGTGCCCCCTGTCAATGAGAAGTGCCCCCTGTCAATGAAGAGTGCCCCCGTCAGTGAGGAGTGCCCCCTGTCAATGACGAGAGCCCCCTGTCAATGAGGAGTAAGTCTGTAAATGATGAGTGCCCCACCGTCAATCAGGAGTGCCCCCTGACAATGAGGAGTGCCCCCTGACAATGAGGAGTGCCTCTCGTCAATGAGGAGTGCCCCCGTCAATGAGGAGTGCCCCTTTTCAATGAGTTTGCCCTGTCCATGAGGAGTGATCTCTGTCAATGAGGAGTGACCCCTGTCACTGATGAGTGCCCTGTGTCAATGATGAGAGCCTTCTGTCAATGAGGAGTCCCCACGCTAATGAGGAGTACCCCCTGTCAATGAGGAGTGCCCCCTGTCAATGAGCAGACCCCCCTGTCAATGAGCAGTGCCATTGTCAATGAGGAGTACCCCTTGTCAATGAGGAGTGCCCCCTGTCAATGAGGAGTGCCCCCTTTCAATGAGAATTCCCCGCTGTCAATGAGGAGTGCCCCCTGTCAATGAGGAGTACCCCCTGTCAATGAGGAGTGCCCCCTGTCAATGACCAGTGCCCCCGTCAATGAGGAGTGCCCCCTGTCAATGACGAGAGCCCCCTGTCAATGAGGAGTAACTCTGTAAATGAGGAGTGCCTCACCATCAATTATGAGTGCCCCCTGACCTTGAGGAGTGCCCCCTGTCAAAGAGGAGTACCCCCCGTCAATACGAATGCACCCCCCCAGTCACTGTGTAGTGCCCCGTGTTAATGAGAAGTGCCCGCTGTCAATGAAGAGTGCCCCCCGTCAATAAGGAGTGCCCCCACGTCAATGAGGAGTGCCCCCTGTCAATGAGAAGTGCCCGCTGTCAATGAGGTGTGCCCCCTGTCAAAGAGGAGTGCCCCCTGTCAATGAGGAGTATCACCTGTCAATAAGGAGTGAACCTCCCCGTCAATGAGGAGTGCCCCCTGTCAATGAGGAGTGCCCCCACGCGTCTCTGAAGAGTGCCCCATTTCAATGAGGAGTGCCCTACGTCAAGAAGGAGTGCCCCCCCCCCCCCAGTCAATGAGGAGTGCCCCCCGTCAATAAGGATGGCCCCGCCTAGTCAATGAGTAGTGCCCCCTCTTAACTAGGAGTACCCGCTGTCAATGAGGAGTGCCCCTGTCAATGAGGAGTGCCCCACCCCCCGTCGCTGAAGTGTGACCCCTGTCAATGTGGGGTGCCCCCCGGCAATAAGGACTGACCCCCCGTCAATGAGGAGCGCCCCTTGTCAATGAGGAGTGCCCCCTGTCAATGAGGAGTGCCCCCTGTCAATGAGGAGTGCCCCCTGTCAATGAGGAGTGCCCCCTGTCAATGGCTTTTGTCCCCTGTCAATGCGGAGTGCTCCCTGTCAATGAGGAGTGTCCGCTATCAACTATAAGTGCCCCCGTCAACGTGGACTGCCCCCTGTCAATGAGGTGTGTCCCCTGTCAACGAGGAGGGCCCGTTGTCAATGAGGAGTGCCCGCTGTCAATGAGGAGTGCCCTCTGTCAATGAGGATTGCCCCCTGTCAATAAGGAGTGCCCCCTGTCAATGAGGAGTGCCCCTTGTCAATGAGGTGTACCCCCTGTCAATGAGGAGTGCCCGCTGTCAACTAGGAGTGCCCTCTGTCACTGAGGAGAGCCCCCTGTCAATGCGGAGTGCCCCCTGTCAATGAGGAGAGCCCCCTGTCAATGACGAGTAACACTGTAATGAGGAGTGCCCCACCGTCAATGAGAAGTGACCGCTGTAAATTACGTGTCCCCCCCATCATTGAGCATTGCCCCCCGTCAATGACGAATGACCCCTGTCAATGAGGAGCGCCACCCGTCTAACAACTGTACCCCCTGTCAATGAGGAGTGCCACCCGTCAATGAGGAGTGCCCACACCCGTCAAATAGGAGTGCCCCCTGTCAATGAGAAGTGCCCCCCTTCTATGAAGAATACCCCCTGTCAATGAGAAGTGCACCTTGTCAATGAGTTTGCCCTGTCCAAATGGAGTGCCTGCTGTCAATGAGGAGTGCCCCCTGTCAATGAGGAGCGCCCGCCGTCAATGAGGAGGGCCCCCTATAAATGCGGAGGGCCCCTGACAATGAGGAGTGCCCCCTGTCAATGATGAGTGCCCTCTGTCAATGATGAGAGCCTTCTGTCAATGAGGAGTGCCCCCCGTCCATGACGAATGCCGCCGGTCAATGAGCAGTGCCCCCTGTCAATGCAGAGTGCCCACGCCAATGAGGACTACCCCCTGTCAATGAGGAGTGCCCCCTGTCAAAGAGGAGACCCCCTGTCAATGAGGAGTGCCCGCTGACAATTAGGAGTACCCCCTGTCAATGAGGAGTGCGCCCTGTCAATGAGAAGTGCCCCCAGTCAATAAGGAGTGCACCACCACCGGTCAATGAGTAGTACCCCCTGTCAATGAGGAGTGCCCCCTGTCAACGAGGAATGCCCCTTGTCAATGAGGAGTGCCCGCTGTCAATGACGAGCGCCCCCTGTCAATGAGGAGTGTCCCCGGTCAATGAGGAGTGCCCTCTGACAATGAGCAGTGCCCCCTGTCAATGAGGAGAGTATCCTGTCAGTGATGAGTGCCCCCCGTTAATGAGGAGTGCTCCCCCCCTACAATGAGGAGTGACCCCCCCGTCAATGAGGAGTGCCTTATGTTAATGAGAAGTGCCCCCTGTCAATGAAGAGTGCCCCCTGTCAATGAGGAGTGCCCCCCCGTCTCTGTCGAGTGCCCCCTGTCAATGAGGAGTGCACCCCGTCAATAAGGATGCAGCCCCCGTCAATGAGTAGTGCCCCCTGTTAATGAGAAGTGCCCGCTGTCAATGAGGAGTACCCATTGTCAATGAGGAGTGCCCCCCCCCCGTCTCTGAAGAGTGCTGCCTGTCAATGAGGAGTGCCCCCGTCAATAGGGAGTGCCCCCCCACCCGTCAATGAGGAGTGCCCCCTGTCATTGAGATGTGCCCGCTGTCAATCAGGAGTGCCCCCTGTCAATGAGGAGTGCCCCCTGTCAATAACGAGAGCCCACTGTCAATGATGAGTGCCCCCCGTCAATGAGGTGTGTCCCCCCCGTCAATGAGGACTGAACGCCCCCCTCAAAGAGTAGTGCCCCCTGTCAATGAGGAGTGCCCCCTGTTAACGAGGAGTGCCCGCTGTCAATGAGGAATGCACCCTTTCAATGAGGAGTCCCCCACCGTTTCTGAAGTGTGACCCCTGTCAATGAGGAGCGCCCCCTGTCAATGAGGAGTGCCCCCTGTCAATGAGGCGTGCCCCTGTCAATGGGGAGTGCCTTCTGTCAATGAGGAGTGCCCCCTGTCAATGGGTTTTGCCCCCGGTCAATGCGGAGTGCCCCCTGTCAATGAGGAGTGCCCGCTATCAGATATGACTGCCCCCGGTCAATGTGGACTTCCCCCCGTCAATGAGGTGTGCCCTCTGTCAATGAGGAGTGCCCTCTGACAATGAGCAGTGCCCCCTGTCAATGAGGAGAGTATCCTGTCAGTGATGAGTGCCCCCCGTTAATGAGGAGTGCTCCCCCCCTGCAATGAGGATTGACCCCCCCGTCAATGAGGAGTGCCTTATGTCAATGAGAAGTGCCCCCTGTCAATGAAGAGTGCCCGCTGTCAATGAGGAGTGCCCCCCGTCTCTGTAGAGTGCCCCCTGTCAATGAGGAGTGCACCCCGTCAATAAGGATGCAGCCCCCGTCAATGAGTAGTGCCCCCTGTTAATGAGAAGTGCCCGCTGTCAATGAGGAGTACCCATTGTCAATGAGGAGTGCCCCCCCCCCGTCTCTGAAGAGTGCTGCCTGTCAATGAGGAGTGCCCCCGTCAATAGGGAGTGCCCCCCCACCCGTCAATGAGGAGTGCCCCCTGTCATTGAGATGTGCCCGCTGTCAATCAGGAGTGCCCCCTGTCAATGAGGAGTGCCCCCTGTCAATAACGAGAGCCCACTGTCAATGATGAGTGCCCCCCGTCAATGAGGTGTGTCCCCCCCGTCAATGAGGACTGAACGCCCCCCTCAAAGAGTAGTGCCCCCTGTCAATGAGGAGTGCCCCCTGTTAACGAGGAGTGCCCGCTGTCAATGAGGAATGCACCCTTTCAATGAGGAGTCCCCCACCGTTTCTGAAGTGTGACCCCTGGCAATGAGCAGCGCCCTCTGTCAATGAGGGGTGCCCCCTGTCAATGAGGCGTGCCCCTGTCAATGGGGAGTGCCTTCTGTCAATGAGGAGTGCCCCCTGTCAATGGGTTTTGCCCCCGGTCAATGCGGAGTGCCCCCTGTCAATGAGGAGTGCCCGCTATCAGATATGACTGCCCCCGGTCAATGTGGACTTCCCCCCGTCAATGAGGTGTGTCCCCTGTCAACGAGGAGTTCCCGCTGTCAATGAGGTGTGCCCTCTGTCAATGAGGTGTGCCCTCTGTCAATGAGGAGTGCCCCCTGTCAATGAGGAGATCCCCCTGTCAATGAGGAGTGCACGCTGTCAACTCGGAGTGCCTTCCGTCACTGAGGAGAGCCCCCTGTCAATGAGGAGTGCCCCCTGTCAATGAGGAGAGCCCCCTGTCAATGAGGAGTAACCCTGTAAATGAGGAGTTCCCCACTGTCAATGAGGAGTGAACGCTGTAAATTTGGTGTTCCCGCCATCATTGAGCAGTGCCCCCCGTCAATGACGAATGACCCCTGTCAATCAGGAGTGTCGCCTGTCAATGAGGAGCTTCCCCCGTCAGGCACTCCGAGTTGACAGCGTGCACTCCTCATTGACAGGGGGCACTCCTCATTGACAGGGGGCACTCCTCATTGACAGGGGGCACGCCTCATTGACAGGGGACACTCCTCATTGAGAGAGGGCACACTCCATTGACAGCGGGCACTCCTCATTGACAGCGGCCACTCCTCGTTGACAGGGGACACACCTCATTGACAGCGGGCAGTCCGCATTGACCGGGGGCAATCATAGTTGATAGCGGGCACACCTCATTGACAGGGGGCACTCCGCATTGACCGGGGGCAAAACGCATTGACAGGGGGCACTCCTCATTGACAGAAGGCACTCCCCATTGACAGGGGCACGCCTCATTGACAGGGGGCACTCCTCATTGACAGGGGGCGCTCCTCATTGACAGGGGTCACACCTCAGAGACGGTGAGGCACTCCTCATTGAAAGGGTGCATTCCTCATTGACAGGGGGCACTCTACAGAGACGGGGGGGCACTCCTCATTGACAGGGGGCACTCTTCATTGACGGGGGCACTTCTCATTGACATAAGGCACTCCACATTGACGGGGGGGTCACTCCACATTGTAGGGGGGGAGCACTCCTCATTAACGGGGGGCACTCATCACTGACAGGATACTCTCCTCATTGACAGGGGGCACTGCTCATTGTCAGAGGGCACTCCTCATTGACCGGGGACACTCCTCATTGACAAGGGGCACTCCTCATTGACAGGGGGCACTCCTCATTGACAGGGGGCACTCCTCTTTGAGGGGGGCGTTCAGTCCTCATTGACGGGGGGGACACACCTCATTGACGGGGGGCACTCATCATTGACAGTGGGCTCTCGTTATTGGCAGGGGCACTCCACATTGACAGGGGGCACTCCTGATTGACAGCGGGCACATCTCAATGACAGGGGGCACACCTCATTGACGGGGTGGGGCACTCCTTATTGACGGGGGCACTCCTGATTGACAGGGGTCATTCGTCATTGACGAGGGGCACTCCTCATTGACGGGAGGCAATCCTCATTGTCAGGGGGCACTCCTCATTGTCAGGGGGCACTCCTAATTGACGGTGGGGCACTCCTCATTTACAGACTTAGTCCTCATTGACAGTGGGCTCTCGTCATTGACAGGGGGCACTCCTCACTGACGGGGGCACTCCTCATTGACAGGGGGCACTTCTCATTGACAGGGGGCACTCCTCATTGACAGGGGGCACTCCTCATTGAAAGGGGGCACTCCTCATTGACACGGGGCACTCCTCATTGACAGGGGGTACTCCTCATTGACAAGGGCACTTCTCACTGACAGGGGGCACTCCTCATTGACGGTGGGGTGTGCATTCCTTATTGACCGGGGGCACTTCCCATTGACAGGGGGCAGTCCTCATTGTCAGGGGGAACTCCTCAGTGACAGGGGGTACTCCTCATTTACTGGGGTACTGCTCATTGACAAGCGGCACTCCTCATTGACAGCGGGCACTCCTCATTGACAGGGGGCACTCCTCATTGCAGCGGGGACTCCTCATTGAAAGGGGGCACTCCAAATTGACAGGGGGCTCTCCTCATTGACAGCGGGTACTCTTCATTGACAAGGGCACTGCTCATTGACAGGGGGGTAAAGATATGCGGGTTAGGTTGATTGGCCATGCTAAATTGACCGTAGTATCGGGTGCATTAGCAGGGTAAATATTTGGGGTTATGGGGATAGGGTGGGATAGTGGTCGGTACAGACTCGATGGGCCGAATGGTCTCCTTCTGTACTGTAGGGATTCTATGATTCTATGATAAAGTGGACCCCCTGTCAATGAGGAATGCCCAAGCCCATGCGGAGTACCACCTGTCAATGAGGAGTGCCCCCTGTCAATGTGGAGAACCCGTGTCAATGAGGAGTGCCCCTGTCAATGAGCAGTGCCCCTCAATGTGGAGTACCCCCTCTCAATGAGGAGTGCCCCCTGTCAATGTGGAGTGCCCCGTGTCAATGGGTATTGCCCCCTGTCAATGCGGAGACCCCCTGTCAATGAGGAGAGCCCGCTATCAAATATGAGTGCCCACTGTCAATGTGGACTGCCCCCTGTCAATAAGCAGTGCCCCTATCAATGTGGAGTACCCCCTCTCAATGAGGAGTGCCCCCTGTCAATGTGGAGCGCCCCCTGTCAATGAGGAGTGCCCCGTGTCAATGGGTTTTGCCCCCAGTCAATGCGGAGGGCCCAATGTCAATGAGGAGTGCCCGCTAACAACAATGAGTGCCCTCTGGCAATGAGTAGTGCCCCGTCAATGAGAAGTGCCCCACGACAATGTGGAGTAACCCTGGAAATGAGCCGTGACCCTGTAAATGAGGAGTGCCCCCTGTCAATGATGAGTGTCCCCTGCCAATGTGGAGTGCCCCCTGTCAATGAGGAGTGCCCCCTATCAATGAGGAGTGCCCCTTTCAATCAGGAGTGCCCGCTGTCAATGAGGAGTGCCCCCAGTCAATGAGGAGTGCCCCCTGTCAACGAGGAGTGCCGCCTGTCAATGAGGAGTGCCCCCGTCAATGAGGAGTGATGGAATCTATCCAAGGCTGCTCAGGGAGACGAGAGGTGAAATCGTTGGGCCTCTGACGCAAATCTTTGTCTCGTCACTGGACACAGGTGAGGTCCCAGAGGATTGGAGGATAGCCAATGTGGTCCCGTTATTTAAGAAGGGTAGGAAGGATAACCCGGGTAATTATAGGCCGGTGAGCTTGACGTCCGTGGTGGGGAAGTTGTTGGAGAAGATTCTTAAAGATAGGATGTATGCGCATTTAGAAAGGAATAAACTCATTAACGATAGTCAACATGGTTTTGTGAGGGGGAGGTCATGCCTCACGAACCTGGTGGTGTTTTTTGAAGAAGTGACCAAAATGGTTGACGAAGGAAGGGCCGTGGATGTTGTCTATATGGATTTTAGTAAAGCATTTGACAAAGTCCCTCATGGTAGGCTAGTGAAAAAGGTTGGATCCCATGGGATAAAGGGGGAGGTGGCTAGATGGGTGGAGAACTGGCTTGGTCATAGAAGACAGAGGGTGGTAGTGGAAGGGTCTTTTTCCGGCTGGAGGCCTGTGACTAGTGGTGTTCCGCAGGGCTCTGTATTGGGACCTCTGCTGTTTGTGATTTATATAAATGATCTGGAAGAAGGAGTAACTGGGGTGATCAGTAAGTTTGCGGACGACACAAAACTGGCAGGACTTGCAGATAGTGAGGAACATTGTCAGAGGCTACAGAAGGATATAGATAGGCTGGAAATTTGGGCAAGGAAATGGCAGATGGAGTTCAATCCTGATAAATGCGAAGTGATGCATTTTGGTGGGAATAATGTAGGGAGGAGCTACACGATAAATGGAAGAACCATAAAGGGTGTAGAGACGCAGAGGGACCTGGGTGTGCAAGTCCATAGATCTTTGAAGGTGACGTCACAGGTGGAGAAGGGGGTGAAGAAGGCATATGGCATGCTTGCCTTTATAGGACGGGGCATAGAGTATAAAAGTTGGGGTCTGATGTTGCAGATGTATAGAACGTTGGTTCGGCCGCATTTGGAATACTGCGTCCAGTTCTGGTCGCCACACTACCAGAAGGACGTGGAGGCTTTGGAGAGAGTACAGAGGAGGTTTACCAGGATGTTGCCTGGTATGGAGGGGCTTGGTTATGAGGAGAGATTGGGGAAACTGGGATTGTTCTCCTTGGAAAGACGGAGGATGAGGGGAGACTTAATAGAGGTGTATAAAATTATGAAAGGCATAGATAGGGTGAACGGTGGGAAGCTTTTCCCCGGGTCGGTGGTGACGTTCACGAGGGGTCATAGGTTCAAGGTGAAGGGGGGGAGGTTTAACACAGATATCAGAAGGACATATTTCACACAGAGGGTCGTGGGGGCCTGGAATGTGTTGCCGGGCAAGGTGGTGGAGGCGGACACACTGGGAACGTTTAAGACTTATCTAGACAGCTATATGAACGGAGTGGGAATGGAGGGATACAAAAGAGTGGTCTAGTTTGGACCAGGGAGCGGCGCGGGCTAATTGTTCCTGGTTTCTCGTTTCAAGGCTTCATTCTACAATCATCTTGCTGGTGCCAGTACAGAGTGAGACTGCGGATAGTTGGGAACCTGTCTCGGGGGCAGGGAATTCATATGGTGTTCGTGGAAGTGGAAATGACTAGGGTTGGGAAGCATTTTCCGATCGGGGCCATTGTGATCTCCTGGACTCGTTTCGATCGCCTCAGGGGGTCGGAGAGGAATTTCCCAGATTTTTTTTTCCCCATATTGGCCCTGGGGTTTTTCACTCTGGGTTTTCGCCTCTCCCTGGAGATCACATGGTCTGGAATGGGGGGGTGGGGGTAAGTTAATAGGTTGTAATGAACAAAGCATCGTAGCTGTGAGGGACAGCTCGGTGGATAGGATATTGGTATGTAGATAGGCTGGAAAATTGGGCGGGGATCCTGGATTCAGGATTCAATCCTGGACCGGGGAGCGGCGCGGGCTTGGAGGGCCGAAGGGCCTGTTCCTGTGCTGTATTGTTCTTTGTTCTTTGTTCTTTGTTCTTTGAGTGCCCCCTGTCAATGACGAGAGCCCCCTGTCAATGAGGAGTAACTCTGTAAATGAGGAGTGCCCCACCGTCAATTAGTAGTGCCCCCTGTCAATGAGGAGTGCCCCCTGACAATGAGGATTGCCCCCCGTCAATGAGGAGTGCCCCCGTCAATGAGGAGTGCCCCTTTTCAATGGGTTTGCCCTG
Organism: Mustelus asterias; assembly: GCF_964213995.1. NCBI lineage: Eukaryota > Metazoa > Chordata > Chondrichthyes > Carcharhiniformes > Triakidae > Mustelus > Mustelus asterias. The sequence continues at coordinate 404,195 of NW_027590249.1, forward strand.
TCCATGAGGGGTACCTGCTGTCAATGAGGAGTGCCCCCTGTTAATGAGGAGTGCTTCCTGTCAATGAGGAGTGTCCCCTTTCAATGAGGAGTGCCCCCTGTCAATGAGGAGGGCCCCCTGTAAATGCGGAGGGCCCCCTGACAATGCGGACTGCCAACTAATAATGAGGAGTGATCTCTGTCAATGAGGAGTGACCCCTGTCACTGATGAGTGCCCTCTGTCAATGATGAGAGCCTTCTGTCAATGAGGAGTGCCCCGTGTCAATGATGAGTGCCCCCTTTCAATCAGGAGTGCCCGCTGTCAATGAGGAGAACCCCCTGTCAATGAGCAGTGCCCTTGTCAATGAAGAGTACCCGCTGTCAATGAGGAGAGCCCCCTGTCAATGAGGAGTGCCCCCTTTCAATGAGGAGTCCCCGCTGCAATGAGGGGTGCCCCCTGTCAATGAGGAGTGCCCCCTGTCAATGAGGAGTGCCCCCTGTCAATGACCGGTGCCCCCGTCAATGACGAGAGCCCCCTGTCAATGAGGAGTACGCCCTCTCAATGAGGAGTGCCCCTGTCAATGAGAAGTGCCCCCGCTCAATAAGGAGTGCAACCGCCCCCCCCCCGTAAATGAGGAGTGCCCCCTGTCAATGAGAAGTGCCCGCTGTCAATGAGGAGTGCCGCTTGTCAATGAGCAGTACCCCTGTAAATGAGGAGTACCCCCTGTCACTGAGGAGTGCCCCCTGACAATGAGGAGTGCCCCCTGTCAATGAGAAGTTCCCGCTGCAAATGAGGAGTGCCGCTTGTCAATGAGCAGTACCCCTGTAAATGAGGAGTACCCCCTGTCACTGAGGAGTACCCCCTGACAATGAGGAGTGCCCCCTGTCAATGAGAAGTGCCCCCGGTCAATAAGGAATGCACACCCCCCCCGTCAATGAGGAGTGCCCCCTGTCAGTGAGAAGTGCCCCGTGTCAATGAGGAGTGCCCCCTTTCAATGAGGAGTGCCCCGTGTCAATGAGGAGTGCCCCCTTTCAATGAGGATTGCCCGCTGTCAATGAGGAGTACCCCCTGTCAATGAGGAGTGCCCCGTGTCAATGAGGAGTGCCCCCTTTCAATGAGGAGTGCCCGCTGTCAATGAGGAGTGCCCCCTGTCAATGAGGAGTGCTCCCTGTCAATGAGAAGTGCTCCCTGTCAATGAGGAGTGCCCCCGTCAGTGAGGAGTGCCCCCTGTCAATGACGAGAGCCCCCTGTCAATGAGGAGTAAGTCTGTAAATGATGAGTGCCCCACCGTCAATTAGGAGTGGCCCCTGACAATGAGGAGTGCCCCCTGACAATGAGGAGTGCCTCCCGTCAAAGAGGAGTGCCCCCGTCAATGAGGAGTGCCCCTTTTCAATGAGTTTGCCCTGTCCATGAGGAGTGATCTCTGTCAATGAGGAGTGACCCCTGTCACTGATGAGTGCCCTGTGTCAATGATGAGAGCCTTCTGTCAATGAGGAGTCCCCACGCCAATGAGGAGTACCCCCTGTCAATGAGGAGTGCGCCCTGTCAATGAGCAGACCCCCCCTGTCAATGAGCAGTGCCATTGTCAATGAGGAGTACCCCTTGTCAATGAGGAGTGCCCCCTGTCAATAAGGAGTGCCCCCTTTCAATGAGAAGTCCCCGCTGTCAATGAGGAGTGCCCCCTGTCAATGAGGAGTACCCCCTGTCAAAGAGGAGTGCCCCCTGTCAATGACCAGTGCCCCCGTCAATGAGGAGTGCCCCCTGTCAATGACGAGAGCCCCCTGTCAATGAGGAGTTACTCTGTAAATGAGGAGTGCCCCACCGTCAATTAGGAGTGCCCCCTGACCTTGAGGAGTGCCCCCTGTCAAAGAGGAGTACCCCCCGTCAATACGAATGCACCCCCCCCCCCCGTCACTGAGTAGTGCCCCGTGTTAATGAGAAGTGCCCGCTGTCAATGAGGAGTGCCCCCCGTCAATAAGGAGTGCCCCCACGTCAATGAGGAGTGCCCCCTGTCAATGAGAAGTGCCCGCTGTCAATGAGGTGTGCCCCCTGTCAAAGAGGAGTGCCCCCTTTCAATGAGGAGTACCCCCTGTCAATGAGGAGTGTCCCCTGTCAATGAGGAGTGTCCCCCCCAATGAGGAGTGCCCCCCCAGCAATAAGGAGTGAACCTCCCCGTCAATGAGGAGTGCCCCCTGTCAATGAGGAGTGCCCCCACCCGTCTCTGAAGAGTGCCCCCTGTCAATGAGGAGTGCCCTACGTCAATAAGGAGTGCCCCCCCCCCCCTAGTCAATGAGGAGTGCCCCCCGTCAATAAGGATTGCCCCGCCTAGTCAATGAGTAGTGCCCCCTCTTAACTAGGAGTGCCCGCTGTCAATGAGGAGTGCCTCTGTCAATGAGGAGTGCCCCCCCCCGCCGTCGCTGAAGTGTGACCCCTGTCAATGTGGGGTGCCCCCCGGCAATAAGGAGTGACCCCCCGTCAATGAGGAGCGCCCCTTGTCAATGAGGAGTGCCCCCTGTCAATGAGGAGTGCCCCCTGTCAATGAGGAGTGCCCCCTGTCAATGAGGAGTGCCCCCTGTCAATGGCTTTTGTCCCCTGTCAACGTGGACTGCCCCCTGTCAATGAGGTGTGTCCCCTGTCAACGAGGAGTGCCCGTTGTCAATGAGGAGTGCCCGCTGTCAATGAGGAGTGCCCTTTGTCAATGAGGATTGCCCCCTGTCAATAAGGAGTGCCCCCTGTCAATGAGGAGTGCCCCTTGTCAATGAGGTGTCCCCCCTGTCAATGAGGAGTGCCCGCTGTCAACTAGGAGTGCCCTCTGTCACTGAGGAGAGCCCCCTGTCAATGAGGAGTGCCCCCTGTCAATGAGGAGAGCCCCCTGTCAATGACGAGTAACACTGTAATGAGGAGTGCCCCACCGTCAACGAGAAGTGACCGCTGTAAATTACGTGTCCCCCCGATCATTGAGCATTGCCCCCCGTCAATGACGAATGACCCCTGTCAATGAGGAGCGCCCCCCGTCTAACAACTGTACCCCCTGTCAATGAGGAGTGCCACCCGTCAATGAGGAGTGCCCACACCCGTCAAATAGGAGTGCCCCCTGTCAATGAGAAGTGTCCCCCCTTCTATGAAGAATACCCCCTGTCAATGAGAAGTGCACCTTGTCAATGAGTTTGCCCTGTCCAAATGGAGTGCCTGCTGTCAATGAGGAGTGCCCCCTGTCAATGAGGAGCGCCCGCCGTCAATGAGGAGGGCCCCCTGTAAATGCGGAGGGCCCCTGACAATAAGGAGTGCCCCCTGATAATGAGGTGTGAACTCTGTCAATGAGGAGTGACCCCTGTCAATGATGAGTGCCCTCTGTCAATGATGAGAGCCTTCTGTCAATGAGGAGTGCCCCCCGTCCATGACGAATGCCGCCGGTCAATGAGCAGTGCCCCCTGTCAATGAAGAGTGCCCACGCCAAAGAGGACTACCCCCTGTCAATGAGGAGTGCCCCCTGTCAAAGAGGAGACCCCCTGTCAATGAGGAGTGCCCGCTGTCAATTAGGAGTACCCCCTGTCAATGAGGAGTGCCCCCTGTCAATGAGAAGTGCCCCCAGTCAATAAGGAGTGCACCACCACCGGTCAATGAGTAGTACCCCCTGTCAATGAGGAGTGCCCCCTGTCAATGAGGAGTGCCCCTTGTCAATGAGCAGTGCCCGCTGTCAATGAGGGGCGCCGCCTGTCAATGAGGAGTGTCCCGGTCAATGAGGAGTGCCCTCTGACAATGAGCAGTGCCCCCTGTCAATAAGGAGAGTATCCTGTCAGTGATGAGTGCCCCCCGTTAATGAGGAGTGCTCCCCCCCTACAATGAGGAGTGACCCCCCCGTCAATGAGGAGTGCCTTATGTCAATGAGAAGTGCCCCCTGTCAATGAAGAGTGCCCCCTGTCAATGAGGAGTGCCCCCCCGTCTCTGTAGAGTGCCCCCTGTCAATGAGGAGTTCACCCCGTCAATAACGATGCAGCCCCCGTCAATGAGTGGTGCCCCCTGTTAATGAGAAGTGCCCGCTGTCAATGAGGAGTACCCATTGTCAATGAGGAGTGCCCCCCCGTCTCTGAAGAGTGCTGCCTGTCAATGAGGAGTGTCCCCGTCAATAGGGAGTGCCCCCCGCCCGTCAATGAGGAGTGCCCCCTGTCATTGAGATGTGCCCGCTGTCAATCAGGAGTGCCCCCTGTCAATGAGGAGTGCCCCCTGTCAATAACGAGAGCCCACTGTCAATGATGAGTGCCCCCCGTCAATGAGGTGTGTCCCCCCCGTCAATGAGGACTGAACGCCCCCCTCAAAGAGTAGTGCCCCCTGTCAATGAGGAGTGCCCCCTGTTAACGAGGAGTGCCCGCTGTCAATGAGGAATGCATCCTTTCAATGAGGAGTGCCCCACTGTCTCTGAAGTGTGACCCCTGTCAATGAGGAGCGCCCCCTGTCAATGAGGAGTGCCCCCTGTCAATGAGGCGTGCCCCTGTCAATGGGGAGTGCCTTCTGTCAATGAGGAGTGCCCCCTGTCAATGGGTTTTCCCCCGGTCAATGCGGAGTGCCCCCTGTCAATGAGGAGTGCCCGCTATCAACTATGACTGCCCCCGGTCAATGTGGATTTCCCCCCGTCAATGACGTGTGTCCCCTGTCAACGAGGAGTGGCCGCTGTCAATGAGGAGTTCCCGCTGTCAATGAGGAGATCCCCCTGTCAATGAGGAGTGCACGCTGTCAACTCGGAGTGCCTTCCGTCACTGAGGAGAGCCCCCTGTCAATGAGGAGTGCCCCCTGTCAATGAGGAGAGCCCCCTGTCAATGAGGAGTAACCCTGTAAATGAGGAGTGCCCCACTGTCAATGAGGAGTGAACGCTGTAAATTTGGAGTCCCCGCCAGCATTGAGCAGTGCCCCACGTCAATGACGAATGACCCCTGTCAATCAGGTGTGTCGCCTGTCAATGAGGAGCTTCCCCCGTCAGGCACTCCGAGTTGACAGCGTGCACTCCTCATTGACAGGGGGCACTCCTCATTGACAGGGGGCACTCCTCATTGACAGGGGGCACGCCTCATTGACAGGGGGCACTCCTCATTGAGAGAGGGCACACCCCATTGACAGCGGGAACTCCTCATTGATAGCGGCCACTCCTCGTTGACAGGGGACACACCTCATTGACAGGGGGCAGTCCGCATTGACCGGGGGCAATCATAGTTGATAGCGGGCACTCCTCATTGACAGGGGGCACTCCGCATTGACCGGGGGCAAAACGCATTGACAGGGGGCACTCCTCATTGACAGAAGGCACTCCCCATTGACAGGGGCACGCATCATTGACAGGGGGCACTCCTCATTGACAGGGAGCGCTCCTCATTGACAGGGGCACACTTCAGAGACGGTGAGGCACTCGTCATTGAAAGGGTGCATTCCTCATTGACAGCGGGCACTCCTCGTTAACAGGGGGCACTCCTCATTGACAGGGGGCACTCCTCTTTGAGGGGGGCGTTCAGTCCTCATTGACGGGGGGGACACACCTCATTGACGGGGGGCAGTCATCATTGACAGTGGGCTCTCGTTATTGACAGGGGCACTCCTCATTGACAGGGGGCACTCCTGATTGACAGCGGGCACATCTCAATGACAGGGGGCACACCTCATTGACGGGGGGGGGGCACTCCTTATTGACGGGGGCACTCCTGATTGACAGGGGTCATTCGTCATTGACGAGGGGCACTCCTCATTGACGGGAGGCTATCCTCATTGTCAGGGGGCACTCCTCATTGTCAGGGGGCACTCCTAATTGACGGTGGGGCACTCCTCATTTACAGACTTACTCCTCATTGACAGTGGGCTCTCGTCATTGACAGGGGGCACTCCTCACTGACGGGGGCACTCCTCCTTGACAGGGGGCACTTCTCATTGACAGGGGGCACTCCTCATTGACAGGGGGCACTCCTCATTGACAGCGGGCACTCCTCATTGAAAGGGGGCACTCCTCATTGACACGGGGCACTCCTCATTGACAGGGGGTACTCCTCATTGACAAGGGCACTTCTCACTGACAGGGGGCACTCCTCATTGACGGGGGGGTGTGCATTCCTTATTGACCGGGGGCACTTCTCATTGACAGGGGGCACTCCTCATTGTCAGGCGGTACTCCTCAGTGACAGGGGGCACTCGTCATTTACAGGGGTACTGCTCATTGACAAGCGGCACTCCTCATTGACAGCGGGCACTTCTCATTGACAGGGGGCACTCCTCATTTACGGGGGGGAGGGGGCGGGTGCACTCCTTATTGACCGGGGGCACTTCTCATTGACAGGGGCACTCCTCATTGACAGGGGGTACTCCTCATTGACAGGGGGCTCTCGTCATTGACAGGGGGCACTCCTCATTGACGGGGGCACTGGTCATTGAAAGGGGGCACTCCTCATTGACAGGGGGCACTCCTCATTGACAGGGGGCACTCCTCATTGCAGCGGGGACTCCTCATTGAAAGGGGGCACTCCAAATTGACAGGGGGCTCTCCTCATTGACAGCGGTAACTCTACATTGACAAGGGCACTGCTCATTGACAGGGGGGTAAAGATATGCGGGTTAGGTTGATTGGCCATGCTAAATTGACCGTAGTATCGGGTGCATTAGCAGGGTAAATATTTGGGGTTATGGGGATAGGGTGGGATCGTGGTCGGTACAGACTCGATGGGCCGAATGGTCTCCTTCTGTACTGTAGGGATTCTATGATTCTATGATAAAGTGGACCCCCTGTCAATGAGGAGTGCCCACGCCAATGCGGAGTACCCCCTGTCAATGAGGAGTGCCCCCTGTCAATGTGGAGACCCCGTGTCAATGAGGAGTGCCCCTGTCAATGAGAAGTGCCCCCGGTCAATAAGGAGTGCCCCCTGTCAATAAGCAGTGCCCCTCAATGTGGAGTACCCCCTGTCAATAAGGAGTGCCCCCTGTCAATGTGGAGTGACCCGTGTCAATGGGTATTGCCCCCTGTCAATGCGGAGACCCCCGTCAATGAGGAGAGCCCGCTATCAAATATGAGTGCCCACTGTCAATGTGGACTGCCCCCTGTCAATAAGCAGTGCCCCTATCAATGTGGAGTACCCCCTCTCAATGAGGAGTGCCCCCTGTCAATGTGGAGCGCCCCCTGTCAATGAGGAGTGCCCCGTGTCAATGGGTTTTGCCCCCAATCAATGCGGAGGGCCCAATGTCAATGAGGAGTGCCCGCTAACAACAATGAGTGCCTTCTGTCAATGAGTAGTGCCCCGTCAATGAGAAGTGCCCCACGACAATGTGGAGTAACCCTGGAAATGAGCCGTGACCCTGTAAATGAGGAGTGCCCCCTGTCAATGATGAGTGTCCCCTGTCAATGACGTGTGTCCCCTGTCAATGAGGAGCTCCCCCCCGTCTATAAAGTGTACCGCCTGTCAATGAGTAGTGCACCCTGTCAATGAGTAGTGCCACCCTTCTATGAAGAGTAACCCCTGTCAATGATAAGTGCCCCTTTTCAATGAGATGGCCCTGTCCATGAGGACTGACTGGTGTCAAGACGGAGTTCCCCCTGTTAATGAGGAGTGCTTCCTGTCAATGAGGAGTGTCCCCTGTCAATGAGGAGAGCCTGATGTCAATGAGGAGTGCCCCCTTTCAATGAGGAGACCACACTATCAATGAGGAAACCCCCCTGTCAATGAGGATTACCCCCTGTCAATGAGGAGTGCCCCCTGTCAATGAGAAGTGCCCCCGGTCAATAAGGAGTGCACCAGGCCCCCCCCCCCGTAAATGCGGAGTGCCCCCTGTCAATGAGAAGTGCCCGTTGTCAATGAGGAGTGCTGCTTGTCAATGAGCAGTACCCCTGTAAATGAGGAGTACCCCCTGTCACTGAGGAGTGCCCCCTGACAATGAGGAGTGTCCCCTGTCAATGAGGAGTGCCCCCAATCAATGAGGAGTGCCCCTTTCAATCAGGAGTGCCCGTTGTCAATGAGGAGTGCCCCCTGTCAATGAGGAGTGGCCCCTGTCAATGAGAAGTGCCCCCGGTCAATGAGGAGTGTCCCCCCCAATGAGGAGTGCCCCCCCAGCAATAAGGAGTGAACCTCCCCGTCAATGAGGAGTGCCCCCTGTCAATGAGGAGTGCCCCCACCCGTCTCTGAAGAGTGCCCCCTGTCAATGAGGAGTGCCCTACGTCAATAAGGAGTGCCCCCCCCCCTAGTCAATGAGGAGTGCCCCCCGTCAATAAGGATTGCCCCGCCTAGTCAATGAGTAGTGCCCCCTCTTAACTAGGAGTGCCCGCTGTCAATGAGGAGTGCCTCTGTCAATGAGGAGTGCCCCCCCCCGCCGTCGCTGAAGTGTGACCCCTGTCAATGTGGGGTGCCCCCCGGCAATAAGGAGTGACCCCCCGTCAATGAGGAGCGCCCCTTGTCAATGAGGAGTGCCCCCTGTCAATGAGGAGTGCCCCCTGTCAATGAGGAGTGCCCCCTGTCAATGAGGAGTGCCCCCTGTCAATGGCTTTTGTCCCCTGTCAACGTGGACTGCCCCCTGTCAATGAGGTGTGTCCCCTGTCAACGAGGAGTGCCCGTTGTCAATGAGGAGTGCCCGCTGTCAATGAGGAGTGCCCTTTGTCAATGAGGATTGCCCCCTGTCAATAAGGAGTGCCCCCTGTCAATGAGGAGTGCCCCTTGTCAATGAGGTGTCCCCCCTGTCAATGAGGAGTGCCCGCTGTCAACTAGGAGTGCCCTCTGTCACTGAGGAGAGCCCCCTGTCAATGTGGAGTGCCCCCTGTCAATGAGGAGAGCCCCCTGTCAATGACGAGTAACACTGTAATGAGGAGTGCCCCACCGTCAATGAGAAGTGACCGCTGTAAATTACGTGTCCCCCCGATCATTGAGCATTGCCCCCCGTCAATGACGAATGACCCCTGTCAATGAGGAGCGCCCCCCGTCTAACAACTGTACCCCCTGTCAATGAGGAGTGCCACCCGTCAATGAGGAGTGCCCCCACCCGTCAAATAGGAGTGCCCCCTGTCAATGAGAAGTGTCCCCCCTTCTATGAAGAATACCCCCTGTCAATGAGAAGTGCACCTTGTCAATGAGTTTGCCCTGTCCAAATGGAGTGCCTGCTGTCAATGAGGAGTGCCCCCTGTCAATGAGGAGCGCCCGCCGTCAATGAGGAGGGCCCCCTGTAAATGCGGAGGGCCCCTGACAATAAGGAGTGCCCCCTGATAATGAGGTGTGAACTCTGTCAATGAGGAGTGACCCCTGTCAATGATGAGTGCCCTCTGTCAATGATGAGAGCCTTCTGTCAATGAGGAGTGCCCCCCGTCCATGACGAATGCCGCCGGTCAATGAGCAGTGCCCCCTGTCAATGAAGAGTGCCCACGCCAAAGAGGACTACCCCCTGTCAATGAGGAGTGCCCCCTGTCAAAGAGGAGACCCCCTGTCAATGAGGAGTGCCCGCTGTCAATTAGGAGTACCCCCTGTCAATGAGGAGTGCCCCCTGTCAATGAGAAGTGCCCCCAGTCAATAAGGAGTGCACCACCACCGGTCAATGAGTAGTACCCCCTGTCAATGAGGAGTGCCCCCTGTCAATGAGGAGTGCCCCTTGTCAATGAGCAGTGCCCGCTGTCAATGAGGAGCGCCGCCTGTCAATGAGGAGTGTCCCGGTCAATGAGGAGTGCCCTCTGACAATGAGCAGTGCCCCCTGTCAATAAGGAGAGTATCCTGTCAGTGATGAGTGCCCCCCGTTAATGAGGAGTGCTCCCCCCCTACAATGAGGAGTGACCCCCCCGTCAATGAGGAGTGCCTTATGTCAATGAGAAGTGCCCCCTGTCAATGAAGAGTGCCCCCTGTCAATGAGGAGTGCCCCCCCGTCTCTGTAGAGTGCCCCCTGTCAATGAGGAGTGCACCCCGTCAATAAGGATGCAGCCCCCGTCAATGAGTGGTGCCCCCTGTTAATGAGAAGTGCCCGCTGTCAATGAGGAGTACCCATTGTCAATGAGGAGTGCCCCCCCGTCTCTGAAGAGTGCTGCCTGTCAATGAGGAGTGTCCCCGTCAATAGGGAGTGCCCCCCGCCCGTCAATGAGGAGTGCCCCCTGTCATTGAGATGTGCCCGCTGTCAATCAGGAGTGCCCCCTGTCAATGAGGAGTGCCCCCTGTCAATAACGAGAGCCCACTGTCAATGATGAGTGCCCCCCGTCAATGAGGTGTGTCCCCCCCGTCAATGAGGACTGAACGCCCCCCTCAAAGAGTAGTGCCCCCTGTCAATGAGGAGTGCCCCCTGTTAACGAGGAGTGCCCGCTGTCAATGAGGAATGCATCCTTTCAATGAGGAGTGCCCCACTGTCTCTGAAGTGTGACCCCTGTCAATGAGGAGCGCCCCCTGTCAATGAGGAGTGCCCCCTGTCAATGAGGCGTGCCCCTGTCAATGGGGAGTGCCTTCTGTCAATGAGGAGTGCCCCCTGTCAATGGGTTTTCCCCCGGTCAATGCGGAGTGCCCCCTGTCAATGAGGAGTGCCCGCTATCAACTATGACTGCCCCCGGTCAATGTGGATTTCCCCCCGTCAATGACGTGTGTCCCCTGTCAACGAGGAGTGGCCGCTGTCAATGAGGAGTTCCCGCTGTCAATGAGGAGATCCCCCTGTCAATGAGGAGTGCACGCTGTCAACTCGGAGTGCCTTCCGTCACTGAGGAGAGCCCCCTGTCAATGAGGAGTGCCCCCTGTCAATGAGGAGAGCCCCCTGTCAATGAGGAGTAACCCTGTAAATGAGGAGTGCCCCACTGTCAATGAGGAGTGAACGCTGTAAATTTGGAGTCCCCGCCAGCATTGAGCAGTGCCCCACGTCAATGACGAATGACCCCTGTCAATCAGGTGTGTCGCCTGTCAATGAGGAGCTTCCCCCGTCAGGCACTCCGAGTTGACAGCGTGCACTCCTCATTGACAGGGGGCACTCCTCATTGACAGGGGGCACTCCTCATTGACAGGGGGCACGCCTCATTGACAGGGGGCACTCCTCATTGAGAGAGGGCACACCCCATTGACAGCGGGAACTCCTCATTGATAGCGGCCACTCCTCGTTGACAGGGGACACACCTCATTGACAGGGGGCAGTCCGCATTGACCGGGGGCAATCATAGTTGATAGCGGGCACTCCTCATTGACAGGGGGCACTCCGCATTGACCGGGGGCAAAACGCATTGACAGGGGGCACTCCTCATTGACAGAAGGCACTCCCCATTGACAGGGGCACGCATCATTGACAGGGGGCACTCCTCATTGACAGGGAGCGCTCCTCATTGACAGGGGCACACTTCAGAGACGGTGAGGCACTCGTCATTGAAAGGGTGCATTCCTCATTGACAGCGGGCACTCCTCGTTAACAGGGGGCACTCCTCATTGACAGGGGGCACTCCTCTTTGAGGGGGGCGTTCAGTCCTCATTGACGGGGGGGACACACCTCATTGACGGGGGGCACTCATCATTGACAGTGGGCTCTCGTTATTGACAGGGGCACTCCTCATTGACAGGGGGCACTCCTGATTGACAGCGGGCACATCTCAATGACAGGGGGCACACCTCATTGACGGGTTGGGGCACTCCTTATTGACGGGGGCACTCCTGATTGACAGGGGTCATTCGTCATTGACGAGGGGCACTCCTCATTGACGGGAGGCTATCCTCATTGTCAGGGGGCACTCCTCATTGTCAGGGGGCACTCCTAATTGACGGTGGGGCACTCCTCATTTACAGACTTACTCCTCATTGACAGTGGGCTCTCGTCATTGACAGGGGGCACTCCTCACTGACGGGGGCACTCCTCCTTGACAGGGGGCACTTCTCATTGACAGGGGGCACTCCTCATTGACAGGGGGCACTCCTCATTGACAGCGGGCACTCCTCATTGAAAGGGGGCACTCCTCATTGACACGGGGCACTCCTCATTGACAGGGGGTACTCCTCATTGACAAGGGCACTTCTCACTGACAGGGGGCACTCCTCATTGACGGGGGGGTGTGCATTCCTTATTGACCGGGGGCACTTCTCATTGACAGGGGGCACTCCTCATTGTCAGGCGGTACTCCTCAGTGACAGGGGGCACTCGTCATTTACAGGGGTACTGCTCATTGACAAGCGGCACTCCTCATTGACAGCGGGCACTTCTCATTGACAGGGGGCACTCCTCATTTACGGGGGGGAGGGGGCGGGTGCACTCCTTATTGACCGGGGGCACTTCTCATTGACAGGGGCACTCCTCATTGACAGGGGGTACTCCTCATTGACAGGGGGCTCTCGTCATTGACAGGGGGCACTCCTCATTGACGGGGGCACTGGTCATTGAAAGGGGGCACTCCTCATTGACAGGGGGCACTCCTCATTGACAGGGGGCACTCCTCATTGCAGCGGGGACTCCTCATTGAAAGGGGGCACTCCAAATTGACAGGGGGCTCTCCTCATTGACAGCGGTAACTCTACATTGACAAGGGCACTGCTCATTGACAGGGGGGTAAAGATATGCGGGTTAGGTTGATTGGCCATGCTAAATTGACCGTAGTATCGGGTGCATTAGCAGGGTAAATATTTGGGGTTATGGGGATAGGGTGGGATCGTGGTCGGTACAGACTCGATGGGCCGAATGGTCTCCTTCTGTACTGTAGGGATTCTATGATTCTATGATAAAGTGGACCCCCTGTCAATGAGGAGTGCCCACGCCAATGCGGAGTACCCCCTGTCAATGAGGAGTGCCCCCTGTCAATGTGGAGACCCCGTGTCAATGAGGAGTGCCCCTGTCAATGAGAAGTGCCCCCGGTCAATAAGGAGTGCCCCCTGTCAATAAGCAGTGCCCCTCAATGTGGAGTACCCCCTGTCAATAAGGAGTGCCCCCTGTCAATGTGGAGTGACCCGTGTCAATGGGTATTGCCCCCTGTCAATGCGGAGACCCCCGTCAATGAGGAGAGCCCGCTATCAAATATGAGTGCCCACTGTCAATGTGGACTGCCCCCTGTCAATAAGCAGTGCCCCTATCAATGTGGAGTACCCCCTCTCAATGAGGAGTGCCCCCTGTCAATGTGGAGCGCCCCCTGTCAATGAGGAGTGCCCCGTGTCAATGGGTTTTGCCCCCAATCAATGCGGAGGGCCCAATGTCAATGAGGAGTGCCCGCTAACAACAATGAGTGCCTTCTGTCAATGAGTAGTGCCCCGTCAATGAGAAGTGCCCCACGACAATGTGGAGTAACCCTGGAAATGAGCCGTGACCCTGTAAATGAGGAGTGCCCCCTGTCAATGATGAGTGTCCCCTGTCAATGACGTGTGTCCCCTGTCAATGAGGAGCTCCCCCCCGTCTATAAAGTGTACCGCCTGTCAATGAGTAGTGCACCCTGTCAATGAGTAGTGCCACCCTTCTATGAAGAGTAACCCCTGTCAATGATAAGTGCCCCTTTTCAATGAGATGGCCCTGTCCATGAGGACTGACTGGTGTCAAGACGGAGTTCCCCCTGTTAATGAGGAGTGCTTCCTGTCAATGAGGAGTGTCCCCTGTCAATGAGGAGAGCCTGATGTCAATGAGGAGTGCCCCCTTTCAATGAGGAGACCACACTATCAATGAGGAAACCCCCCTGTCAATGAGGATTACCCCCTGTCAATGAGGAGTGCCCCCTGTCAATGAGAAGTGCCCCCGGTCAATAAGGAGTGCACCAGGCCCCCCCCCCGTAAATGCGGAGTGCCCCCTGTCAATGAGAAGTGCCCGTTGTCAATGAGGAGTGCTGCTTGTCAATGAGCAGTACCCCTGTAAATGAGGAGTACCCCCTGTCACTGAGGAGTGCCCCCTGACAATGAGGAGTGTCCCCTGTCAATGAGGAGTGCCCCCAATCAATGAGGAGTGCCCCTTTCAATCAGGAGTGCCCGTTGTCAATGAGGAGTGCCCCCTGTCAATGAGGAGTGGCCCCTGTCAATGAGAAGTGCCCCCGGTCAATAAGGAGTGCACCCGCCCCCCCCCCCCCCCCGTAAATGAGGAGTGCCCCCTGTCAATGAGAAGTGCCCGCTGTCAATGAGGAGTGCCGCTTGTCAATGAGCAGTACCCCTGTAAATGAGGAGTACCCCCTGTCATTGAGGAGTACCCCCTGACAATGAGGAGTGCCCCCTGTCAATGAGAATTGCCCCCGGTCAATAAGGAATGCACACCCCCCGTCAATGAGGAGTGCCCCCTGTCAGTGAGAAGTGCCCCGTGTCAATGAGGAGTGCCCCCTTTCAATGAGGAGTGCCCCGTGTCAATGAGGAGTGCCCCTTTTCAATGAGGAGTGCCCGCTGTCAATGAGGAGTACCCCCTGTCAATGAGTGCCCCGTGTCAATGAGGAGTGCCCCCTTTCAATGAGGAGTGCCCGCTGTGAATGAGGAGTGCCCCCTGTCAATGAGGAGTGCCCCCTGTCAATGAGAAGTGCCCCCTGTCAATGAGGAGTGCCCCCGTCAGTGAGGAGTGCCCCCTGTCAATGACGAGAGCCCCCTGTCAATGAGGAGTAACTCTGTAAATGATGAGTGCCCCACCGTCAATTAGGAGTGCCCTCTGACCTTGAGGAGTGCCCTCTGACAATGAGGAGTGCCCCCCGTCAATGAGGAGTGCCCTCGTCAATGAGGAGTGCCCCCTGTCAATGACGAGAGCCCCCTGTCAATGAGGAGTAACTCTGTCAATAAGGATTGCCCCACCGTTAATTAGGAGTGCCCCCTGACAATGAGGAGTGCCCCCTGACAATGAGGAGGGCCCCCCGTCAATGACGAATGCCCCGGGTCAATAAGCAGTGCCCCCTGTCAATGAAGAGTGCCCACGCCAATGAGTCGTGCCCCCTGTCAATGAGGAGAGTCCCTGTCAATGATGAGTGGCCCCCATTAATGAGGAGTGCCCCCCCTTCAATAAGGAGTGTCCCCCCTCCCCGTCAATGAGGAGTGCCTCCTGACAATGAGAAGTGCCCACTGACAATGAGGCGTTCGCCCCCCCGTCTATGAAGAGTGCCCCCTGTCAATGAGAAGTGCCGCTGTCAATGCGGAGTGCCCCCTGTCAATGAGCAGTGCCCTTGTCAATGAGGAGTACCCCTGTCAATGAGGGGTGCCCCCTGTCAATGAGGAGTGCCCCGTTTCAATGAGGAGTCCCCGCTTTCAATGAGGAGTGCCCCCTGTCAATGAGGAGTGCCCGCTGTCAATGACCAGTGCCCCCGTCAATGAGGAGTGCCCCGTGTCAATGAAGAGAGCCCCCTGTCAATGAAGAGAAACTCTGTAAATGCGGAGTGCCCCACCGTCAATTAGGAGTGCCCCCTGACAATGAGGAGTGCCGCCTGACAATGAGGAGGGCCCCCCGGTCAAAGACGAATTCCCCGGGTCAATAAGCAGTGCCCCCTGTCAATGAAGAGTGCCCACGCCAATGAGGCGTGCCCCCTGTCATTGAGGAGAGCCCATGTCAATGATGAGTGCCCCCCATTAATGAGGAGTGCCCCCCTTCAATAAGGAGTGTCCCCCCTCCCCGTCAATGAGGAGTGCCTCCTGTCAATGAGAAGTGCCCACTGTCAATGTGGCGTCCCCCCCCCCGTCTATGAAGAGTGCCCCCTGTCAATGAGAAGTGCCGCTGTCAAGGAGGAGTGCCCCCTGTCAATGAGCAGTGCCCTTGTCAATGAGGAGTACCCCCTGTCAATGAGGAGTGCCCCCTTTCAATGAGGAGACCCCGCTTTCAATGAGGAGTGCCCCCTGTCAATGAGGAGTGCCCCCTGTCAATGAGTGCCCGCTGTCAATGACCAGTGCCCCCGTCAATGAGGAGTGCCCCCTGTCAATGACGAGAGCCCCCTGTCAATGAGGAGTAACTCTGTAAATGAGGTGTGCTCCACCGTCAATTAGGAGTACCCCCTGACCTTGAGGAGTGCCCCCTGACAATGAGGAGTGCCCCCCGTCAATGAGGAGTGCCCCCGTCAATGAGGAGAGCCCCCTGTCAATGACGAGAGCCCCCTGTCAATGAGGAGTAACTCTGTCAATGAGGATTGCCCCACCGTCAATTAGGAGTGCCTCCTGACAATGAGGACTGCCCCCTGACAATGAGGAGTGCCCCCCGTCAATAACGAATGCCCCGGGTCAATAAGCAGTGCTCCCTCTCAATGAAGAGTGCCCACGCCAATGAGGCGTGCCCCCTGTCAATGAGGAGAGCCCCTGTCAATGATGAGTGCCCCCCATTAATGAGGTGTGCCCCCCTTCAATAAGGAGTGTCCCCCCTCCCCGTCAATGTGATGTGCCTCCTGTCAATGAGAAGTGCCCACAATCAATGAGGCGTTCCCCCCGCCGTCTATGAAGAGTGCCCCCTGTCAATGAGGAATGCCTCCCGTCAATAAGGATGCACCCCCCCGTCAATGAGTAGCGCCCCCTGTTAATGAGAAGTGCCCGCTGTCAATAAGGAGTGCCCCCCCCCGTCTCTGAAGAGTGCCCCCTGTCAATGAGGAGTGCCCCCCGTCAATAAGGAGTGCCCCCCCTTCCGTCAATGAGGAGTGCCCCCTGTCAATGAGAAGTGCCCGCTGTCAACGACGAGAGCCCCCTGTCAATGACGAGTACACCCTGTCAATGAGGAGTGCCCCTGTCAATGAGAAGTGCCCCCGGTCAATAAGGAGTGCACCCGCCCCCCCCCCCCCACCCCCGTAAATGAGGAGTGCCCCCTGTCAATGAGAAGTGCCCGCTGTCAATGAGGAGTGCCGCTTGTCAATGAGCAGTACCCCTGTAAATGAGGAGTACCCCCTGTCACTGAGGAGAACCACCTGACAAAGAGGAGTACCCCCTGTCAATGAGAAGTGCCCACGGTCAATAAGGAATGCACACCCCCCGTCAATGAGGAGTGCCCCCTGTCAGTGAGAAGTGCCCTTGTCAATGAGGAGTACCCCCTGTCAATGAGGAGTGCCCCGTGTCAATGAGGAGTGCCCCCTGTCAATGAGGAGTGCCCCCTGTCAATGACCAGTGCCCCCGTCAATGAGGAGTGCCCCCTGTCAATGACGAGAGATCCCTGTCAATGAGGAGTAAGTCTGTAAATGAGGAGTGCCCCAAAGTCAATTAGGAGTGCCCCGTGACAATGAGGAGTGCCCCCTGACAATGAGGAGTGCCTCCCGTCAATGAGGAGTGCCCCCTGACAATGAGGAGGGCCCCCCGTCAATGACGAATGCCCCGGGTCAATAAGCAGTGCGCCCTGTCAATGAAGAGTGCCCACGCCACTGAGTCGTGCCCCCTGTCAATGAGGAAAGACCCTGTCAATGATGAGTGCCCCCCATTAATGAGGTGTGCCCCCCCCCTTCAATAAGGAGTGTCACCCCTCCCCGTCAATGAGGAGTGCCTCCCGACAATGATGAAGTGCCCACTGTCAATGAGGCGTTCCCCCCGTCTATGAAGAGTGCCCCCTGTCAATGAGAAGTGCCGCTGTCAATGAGGAGTGCCCCCTGTCAATGAGCAGTGCCCTTGTCAATGAGGAGGACCCCTGTCAATGAGGAGTGCCCCCTGTCAATGAGAAGTGCCCCCTGTCAATGAGGAGTGCCCCCGTCAGTGAGGAGTGCCCCCTGTCAATGACGAGAGCCCCCTGTCAATGAGGAGTAAGTCTGTAAATGAGGAGTGCCCCACCGTCAATTAGGAGTGCCCCGTGACAATGAGGAGTGCCCCCTGACAATGAGGGGTGCCTCCCGTCAATGAGGAGTGCCCCCGTCAATGAGGAGTGCCCCTTTTCAATGAGTTTGCCCTGTCCATGAGGAGTGATCTCGGTCAATGAGGAGTGACCCCTGTCACTGATGAGTGCCCTCTGTCATTGATGAGAGCCTTCTGTCAATGAGGAGTCCCCACGCCAATGAGGAGTACCCCCTGTCAATGAGGAGTGCCCCTGTCAATGAGCCGACCCCCCTGTCAATGAGCAGTGCCATTGTCAATGAGGAGTACCCCTTGTCAATGAGGAGTGCCCCCTGTCAATGAGGAGTGCCCCCTTTCAATGAGAAGTCCCCGCTGTCAATGAGGAGTGCCCCCTGTCAATGAGGAGTGCCCCCTGTCAATGAGGAGTGCCCCCTGTCAATGACCAGTGCCCCCGTCAATGAGGAGTGCCCCCTGTCAATGACGAGAGCCCCCTGTCAATGAGGAGTAACTCTGTAAATGAGGAGTGCCCCACCGTCAATTAGGAGTGCCCCCTGACCTTGAGGAGTGCCCCCTGACAATGAGGAGTGCCCCACCGTCAATGAGGAGTGCCCCCTGTCAATGACGAGAGCCCGCTGTCAATGTGGAGTAACTCTGTCAATGAGGATTGCCCCACCGTCAATTAGGAGTGCCCCCTGACAATGAGGAGTACCCCCTGACAATGAGGAGGGCCCCCCGTCAATGACGAATGCCCCGGGTCAATAAGCAGCGCCCCCTGTCAATGAAGAGTGCCCACGCCAATGAGTCGTGCCCCCTGTCAATGAGGAGAGACCCTGTCAATGATGAGTGCCCCCCATTAATGAGGAGTGCCCCCCCTTCAATAAGGAGTGTCACCCCTCCCCGTCAATGAGGAGTGCCTCCTGACAATGATGAAGTGCCCACTGTCAATGAGGCGTTCCCCGCCGTCTATGAAGATTGCCCCCTGTCAATGAGAAGTGCCGCTGTCAATGAGGACTGCCCCCTGTCAATGAGCAGTGCCCTTGTCAATGAGGAGTACCCCTGTCAATGAGGAGTGCCCCCTGTCAATGAGAAGTGCCCCCTGTCAATGAGGAGTGCCCCCGTCAGTGAGGAGTGCCCCCTGTCAATGACGAGAGCCCCCTGTCAATGAGGAGTAAGTCTGTAAATGAGGAGTGCCCCACCGTCAATTAGGAGTGCCCCGTGACAATGAGGAGTGCCCCCTGACAATGAGGAGTGCCTCCCGTCAATGAGGAGTGCCCCCGTCAATGAGGAGTGCCCCTTTTCAATGAGTTTGCCCTGTCCATGAGGAGTGATCTCTGTCAATGAGGAGTGACCCTTGCCACTGATGAGTGCCCTGTGTCAATGATGAGAGCCTTCTGTCAATGAGGAGTCCCCACGCCAATGAGGAGTACCCCCTGTCAATGAGGAGGGCTCCCTGTCAATGAGTAGACCCCCATGTCAATGAGCAGTGCCATTGTCAATGAGGAGTACCCCTTGTCAATGAGGAGTGCCCCCTGTCAATGAGGAGTGCCCCCTTTCAATGAGAAGTCCCCGCTGTCAATGAGGAGTGCCCCCTGTCAATGAGGAGTACCCCCTGTCAATGAGGAGTGCCCCTGTCAATGACCAGTGCCCCCGTCAATGAGGAGTGCCCCCTGTCAATGACGAGAGCCCCCTGTCAATGAGGAGTAACTCTGTAAATGAGGAGTGCCCCACCGTCAATTAGGAGTGCCCACTGACCTTGAGGAGTGCCCCCTGACATTGAGGAGTGCCCCCCGTCAATGAGGAGTGCCCTCGTCAATGAGGAGTGCCCCCTGTCAATGACGAGAGCCCCCTGTCAATGAGGAGTAACTCTGTCAATATGGATTGCCCCACCGTCAATTAGGAGTGCCCCCTGACAATGAGGAGTGCCCCCTGACAATGAGGAGGGCCCCCCGTCAATGACGAATGCCCCGGGTCAATAAGCAGTGCCCCCTGTCAATGATGAGTGCCCACGCCAATGGGTCGTGCCCCCTGTCAATGAGGAGAGACCCTGTCAATGATGAGTGCCCCCCATTAATGAGGAGTGCCCCCCCTTCAATAAGGAGTGTCCCCCCTCCCCGGCAATGAGGAGTGCCTCCTGACAATGAGAAGTGCCCACTGTCAATGAGGCGTTCCCCCCCCGTCTATGAAGAGTGCCCCCTGTCAATGAGCATTGCCCTTGTCAATGAGGAGTACCCCTGTCAATGAGGAGTGCCCCCTGTCAATGAGGAGTGCCCCCTTTCAATGAGGAGTCCCCGCTTTCAATGAGGAGTGCCCCCTGTCAATGAGGAGTGCCCGCTGTCAATGACCAGTGCCCCCGTCAATGAGGAGTGCCCCCTGTCAATGACGGGAGCCCCCTGTCAATGAAGAGAAACTCTGTAAATGCGGAGTGCCCCACCGTCAATTAGGAGTGCTCCCTGACAATGAGGAGTGCCCCCTGACAATGAGGAGGGCCCCCCGATCAAAGACGAATTCCCCGGGTCAATAAGCAGTGCCCCCTGTCAATGAAGAGTGCCCACGCCAATGAGGCGTGCCCCTGTCAATGAGGAGAGCCCATGTCAATGATGAGTGCCCCCCATTAATGAGGAGTGCCCCCCTTCAAAATGGAGTGTCCCCCCTCCCCGTCAATGAGGTGTGCCTCCTGTCAATGAGAAGTGCCCACTGTCAATGAGGCGTCCCCCCCCCCCGTCTATGAAGAGTGCCCCTTGTCAATGAGAAGTGTCGCTGTCAAGGAGGAGTGCCCCCTGTCAATGAGCAGTGCCCTTGTCAATGAGGAGTACCCCCTGTCAATGAGGAGTGCCCCCTGTCAATGAGGAGTGCCCCCTTTCAATGAGGAGACCCCGCTTTCAATGAGGAGTGCCCCCTGTCAATGAGGAGTGCCCCCTGTCAATGAGTGCCCGCTGTCAATGACCAGTGCCCCCGTCAATGAGGAGTGCCCCCTGTCAATGACGAGAGCCCCCTGTCAATGAGGAGTAACTCTGTAAATGAGTTGTGCCCCACCGTCAATTAGGAGTACCCCCTGACCTTGAGGAGTGCCCCCTGACAATGAGGAGTGCCCCCCGTCAATGAGGAGTGCCCCCGTCAATGAGGAGAGCCCCCTGTCAATGACGAGAGCCCCCTGTCAATGAGGAGTAACTCTGTCAATGAGGATTGCCCCACCGTCAATTAGGAGTGCCCCCTGACAATGAGGACTGCCCCCTGACAATGAGGAGTGCGCCCCGTCAATGACGAATGCCCCGGCTCAAGAAGCAGTGCTCCCTCTCAATGAAGAGTGCCCACACCAATGAGGCGTGCCCCCTGTCAATGAGGAGAGCCCCTGTCAATGATGAGTGCCCCCCATTAATGAGGTGTGCCCCCCTTCAATAAGGAGTGTCCCCCCTCCCCGTCAATGTGATGTGCCTCCTGTCAATGAGAAGTGCCCACAATCAATGAGGCGTTCCCCCCCCCGTCTATGAAGAGTGCCCCCTGTCAATGAGGAATGACTCCCGTCAATAAGGATGCACCCCCCGTCAATGAGTAGCGCCCCATGTTAAAGAGAAGTGCCCGCTGTCAATAAAGAGTGCCCCCCCCCCGTCTCTGAAGAGTGCCCCCTGTCAATGTGGAGTGCCCCCCGTCAATAAGGAGTGCCCCCCCTTCCGTCAATGAGGAGTGCCCCCTGTCAATGAGAAGTGCCCGCTGTCAATGACGAGAGCCCCCTGTCAATGACGAGTACCCCCTGTCAATGAGGAGTGCCCCCTGTCAATAAGAAGTGCCCCCGGTCAATAAGGAGTGCACCCGCCCCCCCCCCCCCCCCCGTAAATGAGGAGTGCCCCCTGTCAATGAGAAGTGCCCGCTGTCAATGTGGAGTGCCGCTTGTCAATGAGCAGTACCCCTGTAAATGAGGAGTACCCCCTGTCACTGAGGAGTACCACCTGACAATGAGGAGTGCCCCCTGTCAATAAGAAGTGCCCACGGATAATAAGGAATGCACACCCCCCGTCAATGAGGAGTGCCCCCTGTCAGTGAGAAGTGCCCTTGTCAATGAGGAGTACCCCTGTCAGTGAGGAGTGCCCAGTGTCAATGAGGAGTGCCCCCTTTCAATGAGGAGTGCCCGCTGTCATTGAGGAGTGCCCCCTGTCAATGAGGAGTGCCCCCTGTCAATAAGAAGTGCCCCCTGTCAATGAGGAGTGCCCCCTGTCAATGAGGAGTGCCCCCTGTCAATGACGAGAGCCCCCTGTCAATGAGGAGTAAGTCTGTAAATGAGGAGTGCCCCACCGTCAATTAGGAGTGCCCCGTGACAATGAGGAGTGCCCCCTGACAATGAGGGGTGCCTCCCGTCAATGAGGAGTGCCCCCGTCAATGAGGAGTGCCCCTTTTCAATGAGTTTGCCCTGTCCATGAGGAGTGATCTCTGTCAATGAGGAGTGACCCCTGTCACTGATGAGTGCCCTCTGTCATTGATGAGAGCCTTCTGTCAATGAGGATTCCCCACGCCAATGAGGAGTACCCCCTGTCAATGACGAGTGCCCCCTGTCAATGAGCCGTCCCCCCTGTCAATGAGCAGTGCCATTGTCAATGAGGAGTACCCCTTGTCAATGAGGAGTGCCCCCTGTAAATGAGGAGTGCCCCCTTTCAATGAGAAGTCCCCGCTGTCAATGAGGAGTGCCCCCTGTCAATGAGGAGTGCCCCCTGTCAATGAGGAGTGCCCCCTGTCAATGACCAGTGCCCCCGTCAATGAGGAGTGCCCCCTGTCAATGACGAGAGCCCCCTGTCAATGAGGAGTAACTCTGTAAATGAGGAGTGCCCCACCGTCAATTAGGAGTGCCCCCTGACATTGAGGAGTGCCCCCTGACAATGAGGTGTGCCCCACCGTCAATGAGGAGTGCCCCCTGTCAATGACGAGAGCCCCCTGTCAATGAGGAGTAACTCTGTCAATGAGGATTGCCCCACCGTCAATTAGGAGTGCCCCCTGACAATGAGGAGTGCCCCCTGACAATGAGGAGGGCCCCCCGTCAATGACGAATGCCCCGGGTCAATAAGCAGTGCCCCCTGTCAATGAAGAGTGCCCACGCCAATGAGTCGTGCCCCCTGTCAATGAGGAAAGACCCTGTCAATGATGAGTGCCCCCCATTAATGAGGAGTGCCCCCCCCTTCAATAAGGAGTGTCACCCCTCCCCGTCAATGAGGAGTGCCTCCTGACAATGATGAAGTGCCCACTGTCAATGAGGCGTCCCCCCGTCTATGAAGAGTGCCCCCTGTCAATGAGAAGTGCCGCTGTCAATGAGGAGTGCCCCCTGTCAATGAGCAGTGCCCTTGTCAATGAGGAGTACCCCTGTCAATGAGGAGTGCCCCCTGTCAATGAGAAGTGCCCCCTGTCAATGAGGAGTGCCCCCGTCAGTGAGGAGTGCCCCCTGTCAATGACGAGAGCCCCCTGTCAATGAGGAGTAAGTCTGTAAATGAGGAGTGCCCCACCGTCAATTAGGAGTGCCCCGTGACAATGAGGAGTGCCCCCTGACAATGAGGGGTGCCTCCCGTCAATGAGGAGTGCCCCCGTCAATGAGGAGTGCCCCTTTTCAATGAGTTTGCCCTGTCCATGAGGAGTGATCTCGGTCAATGAGGAGTGACCCCTGTCACTGATGAGTGCCCTCTGTCATTGATGAGAGCCTTCTGTCAATGAGGAGTCCCCACGCCAATGAGGAGTACCCCCTGTCAATGAGGAGTGCCCCTGTCAATGAGCCGACCCCCCTGTCAATGAGCAGTGCCATTGTCAATGAGGAGTACCCCTTGTCAATGAGGAGTGCCCCCTGTCAATGAGGAGTGCCCCCTTTCAATGAGAAGTCCCCGCTGTCAATGAGGAGTGCCCCCTGTCAATGAGGAGTGCCCCCTGTCAATGAGGAGTGCCCCCTGTCAATGACCAGTGCCCCCGTCAATGAGGAGTGCCCCCTGTCAATGACGAGAGCCCCCTGTCAATGAGGAGTAACTCTGTAAATGAGGAGTGCCCCACCGTCAATTAGGAGTGCCCCCTGACCTTGAGGAGTGCCCCCTGACAATGAGGAGTGCCCGACCGTCAATGAGGACTGCCCCCTGTCAATGACGAGAGCCCGCTCTCAATGTGGAGTAACTCTGTCAATGAGGATTGCCCCACAGTCAATTAGGAGTGCCCCCTGACAATGAGGAGTGCCCCCTGACAATGAGGAGGGCCCCCCGTCAATGACGAATGCCCCGGGTCAATAAGCAGCGCCCCCTGTCAATGAAGAGTGCCCACGCCAATGAGTCGTGCCCCCTGTCAATGAGGAGAGACCCTGTCAATGATGAGTGCCCCCCATTAATGTGGAGTGCCCCCCCTTCAATAAGGAGTGTCACCCCTCCCCGTCAATGAGGAGTGCCTCCTGACAATGATGAAGTGCCCACTGTCAATGAGGCGTTCCCCGCCGTCTATGAAGAGTGCCCCCTGTCAATGAGAAGTGCCGCTGTCAATGAGGACTGCCCCCTGTCAATGAGCAGTGCCCTTGTCAATGAGGAGTACCCCTGTCAATGAGGAGTGCCCCCTGTCAATGAGAAGTGCCCCCTGTCAATGAGGAGTGCCCCCGTCAGTGAGGAGTGCCCCACCGTCAATTAGGAGTGCCCCCTGTCAATGAGGAGTAAGTCTGTAAATGAGGAGTGCCCCACCGTCAATTAGGAGTGCCCCGTGACAATGAGGAGTGCCCCCTGACAATGAGGAGTGCCTCCCGTCAATGAGGAGTGCCCCCGTCAATGAGGAGTGCCCCTTTTCAATGAGTTTGGCCTGTCCATGAGGAGTGATCTCTGTCAATGAGGAGTGACCCTTGTCACTGATGAGTGCCCTGTGTCAATGATGAGAGCCTTCTGTCAATGAGGAGTCCCCACGCCAATGAGGAGTACCCCCTGTCAATGAGGAGTGCCCCCTGTCAATGAGCAGACCCCCATGTCAATTAGCAGTGCCATTGTCAATGAGGAGTACCCCTTGTCAATGAGGAGTGCCCCCTGTCAATGAGGAGTGCCCCCTTTCAATGAGAAGTCCCCGCTGTCAATGAGGAGTGCCCCCTGTCAATGAGGAGTACCCCCTGTCAATGAGGAGTGCCCCTGTCAATGACCAGTGCCCCCGTCAATGAGGAGTGCCCCCTGTCAATGACGAGAGCCCCCTGTCAATGAGGAGTAACTCTGTAAATGAGGAGTGCCCCACCGTCAATTAGGAGTGCCCACTGACCTTGAGGAGTGCCCCCTGACATTGAGGAGTGCCCCCCGTCAATGACGAGAGCCCCCTGTCAATGAGGAGTAACTCTGTCAATAAGGATTGCCCCACCGTCAATTAGGAGTGCCCCCTGACAATGAGGAGTGCCCCCTGACAATGAGGAGGGCCCCCCGTCAATGACGAATGCCCCGGGTTAATAAGCAGTGCCCCCTGTCAATGAAGAGTGCCCACGCCAATGGGTCGTGCCCCCTGTCAATGAGGAGAGACCCTGTCAATGATGAGTGCCCCCCATTAATGAGGAGTGCCCCCCCTTCAATAAGGAGTGTCCCCCCTCCCCGTCAATGAGGAGTGCCTCCTGACAATGAGAAGTGCCCACTGTCAATGAGGCGTTCCCCCCCCGTCTATGAAGAGTGCCCCCTGTCAATGAGCATTGCCCTTGTCAATGAGGAGTACCCCTGTCAATGAGGAGTGCCCCCTGTCAATGAGGAGTGCCCCCTTTCAATGAGGAGTCCCCGCTTTCAATGAGGAGTGCCCCCTGTCAATGAGGAGTGCCCGCTGTCAATGACCAGTGCCCCCGTCAATGAGGAGTGCCCCCTGTCAATGACGAGAGCCCCCTGTCAATGAAGAGAAACTCTGTAAATGCGGAGTGCCCCACCGTCAATTAGGAGTGCTCCCTGACAATGAGGAGTGCCCCCTGACAATGAGGAGGGCCCCCCGGTCAAAGACGAATTCCCCGGGTCAATAAGCAGTGCCCCCTGTCAATGAAGAGTGCCCACGCCAATGAGGCGTGCCCCTGTCAATGAGGAGAGCCCATGTCAATGATGAGTGCCCCCCATTAATGAGGAGTGCCCCCCTTCAAAATGGAGTGTCCCCCCTCCCCGTCAATGAGGTGTGCCTCCTGTCAATGAGAAGTGCCCACTGTCAATGAGGCGTCCCCCCCGTCTATGAAGAGTGCCCCCTGTCAATGAGAAGTGCCGCTGTCAAGGAGGAGTGCCCCCTGTCAATGAGCAGTGCCCTTGTCAATGAGGAGTACCCCCTGTCAATGAGGAGTGCCCCCTGTCAATGAGGAGTGCCCCCTTTCAATGAGGAGACCCCGCTTTCAATGAGGAGTGCCCCCTGTCAATGAGGAGTGCCCCCTGTCAATGAGTGCCCGCTGTCAATGACCAGTGCCCCCGTCAATGAGGAGTGCCCCCTGTCAATGACGAGAGCCCCCTGTCAATGAGGAGTAACTCTGTAAATGAGTTGTGCCCCACCGTCAATTAGGAGTACCCCCTGACCTTGAGGAGTGCCCCCTGACAATGAGGAGTGCCCCCCGTCAATGAGGAGTGCCCCCGTCAATGAGGAGAGCCCCCTGTCAATGACGAGAGCCCCCTGTCAATGAGGAGTAACTCTGTCAATGAGGATTGCCCCACCGTCAATTAGGAGTGCCCCCTGACAATGAGGACTGCCCCCTGACAATGAGGAGTGCCCCCGTCAATGACGAATGCCCCGGCTCAATAAGCAGTGTTCCCTCTCAATGAAGAGTGCCCACGCCAATGAGGCGTGCCCCCTGTCAATGAGGAGAGCCCCTGTCAATGATGAGTGCCCCCCATTAATGAGGTGTGCCCCCCTTCAATAAGGAGTGTCCCCCCTCCCCGTCAATGTGATGTGCCTCCTGTCAATGAGAAGTGCCCACAATCAATGAGGCGTCCCCCCCCCCCCCGTCTATGAAGAGTGCCCCCTGTCAATGAGGAATGACTCCCGTCAATAAGGATACACGCCCCCGTCAATGAGTAGCGCCCCCTGTTAATGAGAAGTGCCCGCTGTCAATAAAGAGTGCCCCCCCGTCTCTGAAGAGTGCCCCCTGTCAATGAGAAGTGCCCGCTGTCTATGTGGAGTGCCGCTTGTCAATGAGCAGTACCCCTGTAAATGAGGAGTACCCCCTGTCACTGAGGAGTACCACCTGACAATGAGGAGTGCCCCCTGTCAATGAGAAGTGCCCACGGATAATAAGGAATGCACACCCCCCGTCAATGAGGAGTGCCCCCTGTCAGTGAGAAGTGCCCTTGTCAATGAGGAGTACCCCTGTCAGTGAGGAGTGCCCAGTGTCAATGAGGAGTGCCCCCTTTCAATGAGGAGTGCCCGCTGTCATTGAGGAGTGCCCCCTGTCATTGAGGAGTGCCCCCTGTCAATGAGAAGTGCCCCCTGTCAATGAGGAGTGCCCCCTGTCAATGAGGAGTGCCCCCTGTCAATGACGAGAGCCCCCTGTCAATGAGGAGTAAGTCTGTAAATGAGGAGGGCCCCACCGTCAATTAGGAGTGCCCCGTGACAATGAGGAGTGCCCCCTGACAATGAGGGGTGCCTCCCGTCAATGAGGAGTGCCCCCGTCAATGAGGAGTGCCCCTTTTCAATGAGTTTGCCCTGTCCATGAGGAGTGATCTCTGTCAATGAGGAGTGACCCCTGTCACTGATGAGTGCCCTCTGTCATTGATGAGAGCATTCTGTCAATGAGGAGTCCCCACGCCAATGACGAGTACCCCCTGTCAATGACGAGTGCCCCCTGTCAATGAGCCGACCCCCCTGTCAATGAGCAGTGCCATTGTCAATGAGGAGTACCCCTTGTCAATGAGGAGTGCCCCCTGTAAATGAGGAGTGCCCCCTTTCAATGAGAAGTCCCCGCTGTCAATGAGGAGTGCCCCCTGTCAATGAGGAGTGCCCCCTGTCAATGAGGAGTGCCCCCTGTCAATGACCAGTGCCCCCGTCAATGAGGAGTGTCCCCTGTCAATGACGAGAGCCCCCTGTCAATGAGGAGTAACTCTGTAAATGAGGAGTGCCCCACCGTCAATTAGGAGTGCCCCCTGACCTTGAGGAGTGCCCCCTGACAATGAGGAGTGCCCCACCGTCAATGAGGGGTGCCCCCTGTCAATGACGAGAGCCGCCTGTCAATGAGGAGTAACTCTGTCAATGAGGATTGCCCCACCGTCAATTAGGAGTGCCCCCTGACAATGAGGAGTGCCCCCTGACAATGAGGAGGGCCCCCCGTCAATGACGAATGCCCCGGGTCAATAAGCAGTGCCGCCTGTCAATGAAGAGTGCCCACGCCAATGAGTCGTGCCCCCTGTCAATGAGGAGAGACCCTGTCAATGATGAGTGCCCCCCATTAATGAGGAGTGCCCCCCCTTCAATAAGGAGTGTCACCCCTCCCCGTCAATGAGGAGTGCCTCCTGACAATGATGAAGTGCCCACTGTCAATGAGGCGTCCCCCCGTCTATGAAGAGTGCCCCCTGTCAATAAGAAGTGCCGCTGTCAATGAGGAGTGCCCCCTGTCAATGAGCAGTGCCCTTGTCAATGAGGAGTACCCCTGTCAATGAGGAGTGCCCCCTGTCAATGAGAAGTGCCCCCTGTCAATGAGGAGTGCCCCCGTCAGTGAGGAGTGCCCCCTGTCAATGACGAGAGCCCCCTGTCAATGAGGAGTTAGTCTGTAAATGAGGAGTGCCCCACCGTCAATTAGGAGTGCCCCGTGACAATGTGGAGTGCCCCCTGACAATGAGGGGTGCCTCCCGTCAATGAGGAGTGCCCCCGTCAATGAGGAGTGCCCCTTTTCAATGAGTTTGCCCTGTCCATGAGGAGTGATCTCGGTCAATGAGGAGTGACCCCTGTCACTGATGAGTGCCCTCTGTCATTGATGAGAGCCTTCTGTCAATGAGGAGTCCCCACGCCAATGAGGAGTACCCTCTGTCAATGAGGAGTGCCCCTGTCAATGAGCAGACCCCCCTGTCAATGAGCAGTGCCATTGTCAATGAGGAGTACCCCTTGTCAATGAGGAGTGCCCCCTGTCAATGAGGAGTGCCCCCTGTCAATGAGGAGTGCCCCCTGTCAATGACGAGAGCCCGCTGTCAATGTGGAGTAACTCTGTCAATGAGGATTGCCCCACCGTCAATTAGGAGTGCCCCCTGACAATGAGGAGTGCCCCCTGACAATGAGGAGGGCCCCCCGTCAATGACGAATGCCCCGGGTCAATAAGCAGCGCCCCCTGTCAATGAAGAGTGCCCACGCCAATGAGTCGTGCCCCCTGTCAATGAGGAGAGACCCTGTCAATGATGAGTGCCCCCCATTAATGAGGAGTGCCCCCCCTTCAATAAGGAGTGTCACCCCTCCCCGTCAATGAGGAGTGCCTCCTGACAATGATGAAGTGCCCACTGTCAATGAGGCGTTCCCCGCCGTCTATGAAGAGTGCCCCCTGTCAATGAGAAGTGCCGCTGTCAATGAGGACTGCCCCCTGTCAATGAGCAGTGCCCTTGTCAATGAGGAGTACCCCTGTCAATGAGGAGTGCCCCCGTCAGTGAGGAGTGCCCCCTGTCAATGACGAGAGCCCCCTGTCAATGAGGAGTAAGTCTGTAAATGATGAGTGCCCCACCGTCAATTAGGAGTGCCCCCTGACAATGAGGAGTGCCCCCTGACAATGAGGAGTGCCTCCCGTCAATGAGGAGTGCCCCCGACAATGAGGAGTGCCCCTTTTCAATGGATTTGCCCTGTCCATGAGGAGTGATCTCTGTCAATGAGGAGTGACCCTTGTCACTGATGAGGGCCCTGTGTCAATGATGAGAGCCTTCTGTCAATGAGGAGTCTCCACGCCAATGAGGAGTACCCCCTGTCAATGAGGAGTGCCCCCTGTCAATGAGCAGACCCCCATGTCAATGAGCAGTGCCATTGTCAATGAGGAGTACCCCTTGTCAATGAGGAGTGCCCCCTGTCAATGAGGAGTGCCCCCTTTCAATGAGAAGTCCCCGCTGTCAATGAGGAGTGCCCCCTGTCAATGAGGAGTACCCCCTGTCAATGAGGAGTGCCCCCTGTCAATGACCAGTGCCCCCGTCAATGAGGAGTGCCCCCTGTCAATGACGAGAGCCCCCTGTCAATGAGGAGTAACTCTGTAAATGAGGAGTGCCCCACCGTCAATTAGGAGTACCCACTGACCTTGAGGAGTGCCCCCTGACATTGAGGAGTGCCCCCCGTCAATGAGGAGTGCCCTCGTCAATGAGGAGTGCCCCCTGTCAATGACGAGAGCCCCCTGTCAATGAGGAGTAACTCTGTCAATAAGGATTGCCCCACCGTCAATTAGGAGTGCCCCCTGACAATGAGGAGTGCCCCCTGACAATGAGGAGAGACCCTGTCAATGATGAGTGCCCCCCATTAATGAGGAGTGCCCCCCCTTCAATAAGGAGTGTCCCCCCTCCCCGTCAATGAGGAGTGCCTCCTGACAATGAGAAGTGCCCACTGTCAATGAGGCGTTCCGCCCCGTCTATGAAGAGTGCCCCCTGTCAATGAGAAGTGCCGCTGTCAATGAGGAGTGCCCCCTGTCAATGAGCATTGCCCTTGTCAATGAGGAGTACCCCTGTCAATGAGGAGTGCCCCCTGTCAATGAGGAGTGCCCCCTTTCAATGAGGAGTCCCCGCTTTCAATGAGGAGTGCCCCCTGTCAATGAGGAGTGCCCGCTGTCAATGACCAGTGCCCCCGAAAATGAGGAGTGCCCCCTGTCAATGAAGAGAAACTCTGTAAATGCGGAGTGCCCCACCGTCAATTAGGAGTGCTCCCTGACAATGAGGAGTGCCCCCTGACAATGAGGATGGCCCCCCGGTCAAAGACGAATTCCCCGGGTCAATAAGCAGTGCCCCCTGTCAATGAAGAGTGCCCACGCCAATGAGGCGTGCCCCTGTCAATGAGGAGAGCCCATGTCAATGATGAGTGCCCCCCATTAATGAGGAGTGCCCCCCTTCAAAATGGAGTGTCCACCCTCCCCGTCAATGAGGTGTGCCTCCTGTCAATGAGAAGTGCCCACTGTCAATGAGGCGTCCCCCCCCCGTCTATGAAGAGTGCCCCCTGTCAATGAGAAGTACGGCTGTCAAGGAGGAGTGCCCCCTGTCAATGAGCAGTGCCCTTGTCAATGAGGAGTACCCCCTGTCAATGAGGAGTGCCCCCTGTCAATGAGGAGTGCCCCCTTTCAATGAGGAGACCCCGCTTTCAATGAGGAGTGCCCCCTGTCAATGAGGAGTGCCCCCTGTCAATGAGAAGTGCCGCTGTCAATGAGGACTGCCCCCTGTCAATGAGCAGTGCCCTTGTCAATGAGGAGTACCCCTGTCAATGAGGAGTGCCCCCTGTCAATGAGAAGTGCCCCCTGTCAATGAGGAGTGCCCCCGTCAGTGAGGAGTGCCCCCTGTCAATGACGAGAGCCCCCTGTCAATGAGGAGTAAGTCTGTAAATGAGGAGTGCCCCACCGTCAATTAGGAGTGCCCCGTGACAATGAGGAGTGCCCCCTGACAATGAGGAGTGCCTCCCGTCAATGAGGAGTGCCCCCGTCAATGAGGAGTGCCCCTTTTCAATGAGTTTGCCCTGTCCATGAGGAGTGATCTCTGTCAATGAGGAGTGACCCTTGTCACTGATGAGTGCCCTGTGTCAATGATGAGAGCCTTCTGTCAATGAGGAGTCCCCACGCCAATGAGGAGTACCCCCTGTCAATGAGGAGGGCCCCCTGTCAATGAGTAGACCCCCATGTCAATGAGCAGTGCCATTGTCAATGAGGAGTACCCCTTGTCAATGAGGAGTGCCCCCTGTCAATGAGGAGTGCCCCCTTTCAATGAGAAGTCCCCGCTGTCAATGAGGAGTGCCCCCTGTCAATGAGGAGTACCCCCTGTCAATGAGGAGTGCCCCTGTCAATGACCAGTGCCCCCGTCAATGAGGAGTGCCCCCTGTCAATGACGAGAGCCCCCTGTCAATGAGGAGTAACTCTGTAAATGAGGAGTGCCCCACCGTCAATTAGGAGTGCCCACTGACCTTGAGGAGTGCCCCCTGACATTGAGGAGTGCCCCCCGTCAATGAGGAGTGCCCTCGTCAATGAGGAGTGCCCCCTGTCAATGAGGAGAGCCCCCTGTCAATGAGGAGTAACTCTGTCAATATGGATTGCCCCACCGTCAATTAGGAGTGCCCCCTGACAATGAGGAGTGCCCCCTGACAATGAGGAGGGCCCCCCGTCAATGTCGAATGCCCCGGGTCAATAAGCAGTGCCCCCTGTCAATGATGAGTGCCCACGCCAATGGGTCGTGCCCCCTGTCAATGAGGAGAGACCCTGTCAATGATGAGTGCCCCCCATTAATGAGGAGTGCCCCCCCTTCAATAAGGAGTGTCCCCCCTCCCCGGCAATGAGGAGTGCCTCCTGACAATGAGAAGTGCCCACTGTCAATGAGGCGTTCCCCCCCCGTCTATGAAGAGTGCCCCCTGTCAATGAGCATTGCCCTTGTCAATGAGGAGTACCCCTGTCAATGAGGAGTGCCCCCTGTCAATGAGGAGTGCCCCCTTTCAATGAGGAGTCCCCGCTTTCAATGAGGAGTGCCCCCTGTCAATGAGGAGTGCCCGCTGTCAATGACCAGTGCCCCCGTCAATGAGGAGTGCCCCCTGTCAATGACGGGAGCCCCCTGTCAATGAAGAGAAACTCTGTAAATGCGGAGTGCCCCACCGTCAATTAGGAGTGCTCCCTGACAATGAGGAGTGCCCCCTGACAATGAGGAGGGCCCCCCGATCAAAGACGAATTCCCCGGGTCAATAAGCAGTGCCCCCTGTCAATGAAGAGTGCCCACGCCAATGAGGCGTGCCCCTGTCAATGAGGAGAGCCCATGTCAATGATGAGTGCCCCCCATTAATGAGGAGTGCCCCCCTTCAAAATGGAGTGTCCCCCCTCCCCGTCAATGAGGTGTGCCTCCTGTCAATGAGAAGTGCCCACTGTCAATGAGGCGTCCCCCCCCCGTCTATGAAGAGTGCCCCTTGTCAATGAGAAGTGTCGCTGTCAAGGAGGAGTGCCCCCTGTCAATGAGCAGTGCCCTTGTCAATGAGGAGTACCCCCTGTCAATGAGGAGTGCCCCCTGTCAATGAGGAGTGCCCCCTTTCAATGAGGAGACCCCGCTTTCAATGAGGAGTGCCCCCTGTCAATGAGGAGTGCCCCCTGTCAATGAGTGCCCGCTGTCAATGACCAGTGCCCCCGTCAATGAGGAGTGCCCCCTGTCAATGACGAGAGCCCCCTGTCAATGAGGAGTAACTCTGTAAATGAGTTGTGCCCCACCGTCAATTAGGAGTACCCCCTGACCTTGAGGAGTGCCCCCTGACAATGAGGAGTGCCCCCCGTCAATGAGGAGTGCCCCCGTCAATGAGGAGAGCCCCCTGTCAATGACGAGAGCCCCCTGTCAATGAGGAGTAACTCTGTCAATGAGGATTGCCCCACCGTGAATTAGGAGTGCCCCCTGACAATGAGGACTGCCCCCTGACAATGAGGAGTGCCCCCCGTCAATGACGAATGCCCCGGCTCAATAAGCAGTGCTCCCTCTCAATGAAGAGTGCCCACGCCAATGAGGCGTGCCCCCTGTCAATGAGGAGAGCCCCTGTCAATGATGAGTGCCCCCCATTAATGAGGTGTGCCCCCCTTCAATAAGGAGTGTCCCCCCTCCCCGTCAATGTGATGTGCCTCCTGTCAATGAGAAGTGCCCACAATCAATGAGGCGTTCCCCCCCCGTCTATGAAGAGTGCCCCCTGTCAATGAGGAATGACTCCCGTCAATAAGGATGCACCCCCCGTCAATGAGTAGCGCCCCCTGTTAATGAGAAGTGCCCGCTGTCAATAAAGAGTGCCCCCCCCCCCCCCGTCTCTGAAGAGTGCCCCCTGTCAATGTGGAGTGCCCCCCGTCAATAAGGAGTGCCCCGCCTTCCGTCAATGAGGAGTGCCCCCTGTCAATGAGAAGTGCCCGCTGTCAATGACGAGAGCCCCCTGTCAATGACGAGTACCCCCTGTCAATGAGGAGTGCCCCCTGTCAATAAGAAGTGCCCCCGGTCAATAAGGAGTGCACCCGCCCCCCCCCCCCCCCCCCCGTAAATGAGGAGTGCCCCCTGTCAATGAGAAGTGCCCGCTGTCAATGTGGAGTGCCGCTTGTCAATGAGCAGTACCCCTGTAAATGAGGAGTACCCCCTGTCACTGAGGAGTACCACCTGACAATGAGGAGTGCCCCCTGTCAATAAGAAGTGCCCACGGATAATAAGGAATGCACACCCCCCGTCAATGAGGAGTGCCCCCTGTCAGTGAGAAGTGCCCTTGTCAATGAGGAGTACCCCTGTCAGTGAGGAGTGCCCAGTGTCAATGAGGAGTGCCCCCTTTCAATGAGGAGTGCCCGCTGTCATTGAGGAGTGCCCCCTGTCAATGAGGAGTGCCCCCTGTCAATAAGAAGTGCCCCCTGTCAATGAGGAGTGCCCCCTGTCAATGAGGAGTGCCCCCTGTCAATGACGAGAGCCCCCTGTCAATGAGGAGTAAGTCTGTAAATGAGGAGTGCCCCACCGTCAATTAGGAGTGCCCCGTGACAATGAGGAGTGCCCCCTGACAATGAGGGGTGCCTCCCGTCAATGAGGAGTGCCCCCGTCAATGAGGAGTGCCCCTTTTCAATGAGTTTGCCCTGTCCATGAGGAGTGATCTCTGTCAATGAGGAGTGACCCCTGTCACTGATGAGTGCCCTCTGTCATTGATGAGAGCCTTCTGTCAATGAGGATTCCCCACGCCAATGAGGAGTACCCCCTGTCAATGACGAGTGCCCCCTGTCAATGAGCCGTCCCCCCTGTCAATGAGCAGTGCCATTGTCAATGAGGAGTACCCCTTGTCAATGAGGAGTGCCCCCTGTAAATGAGGAGTGCCCCCTTTCAATGAGAAGTCCCCGCTGTCAATGAGGAGTGCCCCCTGTCAATGAGGAGTGCCCCCTGTCAATGAGGAGTGCCCCCTGTCAATGACCAGTGCCCCCGTCAATGAGGAGTGCCCCCTGTCAATGACGAGAGCCCCCTGTCAATGAGGAGTAACTCTGTAAATGAGGAGTGCCCCACCGTCAATTAGGAGTGCCCCCTGACCTTGAGGAGTGCCCCCTGACAATGAGGTGTGCCCCACCGTCAATGAGGAGTGCCCCCTGTCAATGACGAGAGCCCCCTGTCAATGAGGAGTAACTCTGTCAATGAGGATTGCCCCACCGTCAATTAGGAGTGCCCCCTGACAATGAGGAGTGCCCCCTGACAATGAGGAGGGCCCCCCGTCAATGACGAATGCCCCGGGTCAATAAGCAGTGCCCCCTGTCAATGAAGAGTGCCCACGCCAATGAGTCGTGCCCCCTGTCAATGAGGAAAGACCCTGTCAATGATGAGTGCCCCCCATTAATGAGGAGTGCCCCCCCCTTCAATAAGGAGTGTCACCCCTCCCCGTCAATGAGGAGTGCCTCCTGACAATGATGAAGTGCCCACTGTCAATGAGGCGTCCCCCCGTCTATGAAGAGTGCCCCCTGTCAATGAGAAGTGCCGCTGTCAATGAGGAGTGCCCCCTGTCAATGAGCAGTGCCCTTGTCAATGAGGAGTACCCCTGTCAATGAGGAGTGCCCCCTGTCAATGAGAAGTGCCCCCTGTCAATGAGGAGTGCCCCCGTCAGTGAGGAGTGCCCCCTGTCAATGACGAGAGCCCCGTGACAATGAGGAGTGCCCCCTGACAATGAGGGGTGCCTCCCGTCAATGAGGAGTGCCCCCGTCAATGAGGAGTGCCCCTTTTCAATGAGTTTACCCTGTCCATGAGGAGTGATCTCGGTCAATGAGGAGTGACCCCTGTCCCTGATGAGTGCCCTCTGTCATTGATGAGAGCCTTCTGTCAATGAGGAGTCCCCACGCCAATGAGGAGTACCCCCTGTCAATGAGGAGTGCCCCTGTCAATGAGCCGACCCCCCTGTCAATGAGCAGTGCCATTGTCAATGAGGAGTACCCCTTGTCAATGAGGAGTGCCCCCTGTCAATGAGGAGTGCCCCCTTTCAATGAGAAGTCCCCGCTGTCAATGAGGAGTGCCCCCTGTCAATGAGGAGTGCCCCCTGTCAATGAGGAGTGCCCCCTGTCAATGACCAGTGCCCCCGTCAATGAGGAGTGCCCCCTGTCAATGACGAGAGCCCCCTGTCAATGAGGAGTAACTCTGTAAATGAGGAGTGCCCCACCGTCAATTAGGAGTGCCCCCTGACCTTGAGGAGTGCCCCCTGACAATGAGGAGTGCCCGACCGTCAATGAGGAGTGCCCCCTGTCAATGACGAGAGCCCGCTGTCAATGTGGAGTAACTCTGTCAATGAGGATTGCCCCACAGTCAATTAGGAGTGCCCCCTGACAATGAGGAGTGCCCCCTGACAATGAGGAGGGCCCCCCGTCAATGACGAATGCCCCGGGTCAATAAGCAGCGCCCCCTGTCAATGAAGAGTGCCCACGCCAATGAGTCGTGCCCCCTGTCAAGGAGGAGAGACCCTGTCAATGATGAGTGCCCCCCATTAATGAGGAGTGCCCCCCCTTCAATAAGGAGTGTCACCCCTCCCCGTCAATGAGGAGTGCCTCCTGACAATGATGAAGTGCCCACTGTCAATGAGGCGTTCCCCGCCGTCTATGAAGAGTGCCCCCTGTCAATGAGAAGTGCCGCTGTCAATGAGGACTGCCCCCTGTCAATGAGCAGTGCCCTTGTCAATGAGGAGTACCCCTGTCAATGAGGAGTGCCCCCTGTCAATGAGAAGTGCCCCCTGTCAATGAGGAGTGCCCCCGTCAGTGAGGAGTGCCCCACCGTCAATTAGGAGTGCCCCCTGTCAATGAGGAGTAAGTCTGTAAATGAGGAGTGCCCCACCGTCAATTAGGAGTGCCCCGTGACAATGAGGAGTGCCCCCTGACAATGAGGAGTGCCCCCTGTCAATGAGGAGAGACCCTGTCAATGATGAGTGCCCCCCATTAATGAGGAGTGCCCCCCCTTCAATAAGGAGTGTCCCCCCTCCCCGGCAATGAGGAGTGCCTCCTGACAATGAGAAGTGCCCACTGTCAATGAGGCGTTCCCCCCCCGTCTATGAAGAGTGCCCCCTGTCAATGAGCATTGCCCTTGTCAATGAGGAGTACCCCTGTCAATGAGGAGTGCCCCCTGTCAATGAGGAGTGCCCCCTTTCAATGAGGAGTCCCCGCTTTCAATGAGGAGTGCCCCCTGTCAATGAGGAGTGCCCGCTGTCAATGACCAGTGCCCCCGTCAATGAGGAGTGCCCCCTGTCAATGACGGGAGCCCCCTGTCAATGAAGAGAAACTCTGTAAATGCGGAGTGCCCCACCGTCAATTAGGAGTGCTCCCTGACAATGAGGAGTGCCCCCTGACAATGAGGAGGGCCCCCCGATCAAAGACGAATTCCCCGGGTCAATAAGCAGTGCCCCCTGTCAATGAAGAGTGCCCACGCCAATGAGGCGTGCCCCTGTCAATGAGGAGAGCCCATGTCAATGATGAGTGCCCCCCATTAATGAGGAGTGCCCCCCTTCAAAATGGAGTGTCCCCCCTCCCCGTCAATGAGGTGTGCCTCCTGTTAATGAGAAGTGCCCACTGTCAATGAGGAGTCCCCCCCCCGTCTATGAAGAGTGCCCCTTGTCAATGAGAAGTGTCGCTGTCAAGGAGGAGTGCCCCCTGTCAATGAGCAGTGCCCTTGTCAATGAGGAGTACCCCCTGTCAATGAGGAGTGCCCCCTGTCAATGAGGAGTGCCCCCTTTCAATGAGGAGACCCCGCTTTCAATGAGGAGTGCCCCCTGTCAATGAGGAGTGCCCCCTGTCAATGAGTGCCCGCTGTCAATGACCAGTGCCCCCGTCAATGAGGAGTGCCCCCTGTCAATGACGAGAGCCCCCTGTCAATGAGGAGTAACTCTGTAAATGAGTTGTGCCCCACCGTCAATTAGGAGTACCCCCTGACCTTGAGGAGTGCCCCCTGACAATGAGGAGTGCCCCCCGTCAATGAGGAGTGCCCCCGTCAATGAGGAGAGCCCCCTGTCAATGACGAGAGCCCCCTGTCAATGAGGAGTAACTCTGTCAATGAGGATTGCCCCACCGTCAATTAGGAGTGCCCCCTGACAATGAGGACTGCCCCCTGACAATGAGGAGTGCCCCCCGTCAATGACGAATGCCCCGGCTCAATAAGCAGTGCTCCCTCTCAATGAAGAGTGCCCACGCCAATGAGGCGTGCCCCCTGTCAATGAGGAGAGCCCCTGTCAATGATGAGTGCCCCCCATTAATGAGGTGTGCCCCCCTTCAATAAGGAGTGTCCCCCCTCCCCGTCAATGTGATGTGCCTCCTGTCAATGAGAAGTGCCCACAATCAATGAGGCGTTCCCCCCCCCGTCTATGAAGAGTGCCCCCTGTCAATGAGGAATGACTCCCGTCAATAAGGATGCACCCCCCGTCAATGAGTAGCGCCCCCTGTTAATGAGAAGTGCCCGCTGTCAATAAAGAGTGCCCCCCCCCCGTCTCTGAAGAGTGCCCCCTGTCAATGTGGAGTGCCCCCCGTCAATAAGGAGTGCCCCGCCTTCCGTCAATGAGGAGTGCCCCCTGTCAATGAGAAGTGCCCGCTGTCAATGACGAGAGCCCCCTGTCAATGACGAGTACCCCCTGTCAATGAGGAGTGCCCCCTGTCAATAAGAAGTGCCCCCGGTCAATAAGGAGTGCACCCGCCCCCCCCCCCTCCGTAAATGAGGAGTGCCCCCTGTCAATGAGAAGTGCCCGCTGTCAATGTGGAGTGCCGCTTGTCAATGAGCAGTACCCCTGTAAATGAGGAGTACCCCCTGTCACTGAGGAGTACCACCTGACAATGAGGAGTGCCCCCTGTCAATAAGAAGTGCCCACGGATAATAAGGAATGCACACCCCCCGTCAATGAGGAGTGCCCCCTGTCAGTGAGAAGTGCCCTTGTCAATGAGGAGTACCCCTGTCAGTGAGGAGTGCCCAGTGTCAATGAGGAGTGCCCCCTTTCAATGAGGAGTGCCCGCTGTCATTGAGGAGTGCCCCCTGTCAATGAGGAGTGCCCCCTGTCAATAAGAAGTGCCCCCTGTCAATGAGGAGTGCCCCCTGTCAATGAGGAGTGCCCCCTGTCAATGACGAGAGCCCCCTGTCAATGAGGAGTAAGTCTGTAAATGAGGAGTGCCCCACCGTCAATTAGGAGTGCCCCGTGACAATGAGGAGTGCCCCCTGACAATGAGGGGTGCCTCCCGTCAATGAGGAGTGCCCCCGTCAATGAGGAGTGCCCCTTTTCAATGAGTTTGCCCTGTCCATGAGGAGTGATCTCTGTCAATGAGGAGTGACCCCTGTCACTGATGAGTGCCCTCTGTCATTGATGAGAGCCTTCTGTCAATGAGGATTCCCCACGCCAATGAGGAGTACCCCCTGTCAATGACGAGTGCCCCCTGTCAATGAGCCGTCCCCCCTGTCAATGAGCAGTGCCATTGTCAATGAGGAGTACCCCTTGTCAATGAGGAGTGCCCCCTGTAAATGAGGAGTGCCCCCTTTCAATGAGAAGTCCCCGCTGTCAATGAGGAGTGCCCCCTGTCAATGAGGAGTGCCCCCTGTCAATGAGGAGTGCCCCCTGTCAATGACCAGTGCCCCAGTCAATGAGGAGTGCCCCCTGTCAATGACGAGAGCCCCCTGTCAATGAGGAGTAACTCTGTAAATGAGGAGTGCCCCACCGTCAATTAGGAGTGCCCCCTGACCTTGAGGAGTGCCCCCTGACAATGAGGTGTGCCCCACCGTCAATGAGGAGTGCCCCCTGTCAATGACGAGAGCCCCCTGTCAATGAGGAGTAACTCTGTCAATGAGGATTGCCCCACCGTCAATTAGGAGTGCCCCCTGACAATGAGGAGTGCCCCCTGACAATGAGGAGGGCCCCCCGTCAATGACGAATGCCCCGGGTCAATAAGCAGTGCCCCCTGTCAATGAAGAGTGCCCACGCCAATGAGTCGTGCCCCCTGTCAATGAGGAAAGACCCTGTCAATGATGAGTGCCCCCCATTAATGAGGAGTGCCCCCCCCTTCAATAAGGAGTGTCACCCCTCCCCGTCAATGAGGAGTGCCTCCTGACAATGATGAAGTGCCCACTGTCAATGAGGCGTCCCCCCGTCTATGAAGAGTGCCCCCTGTCAATGAGAAGTGCCGCTGTCAATGAGGAGTGCCCCCTGTCAATGAGCAGTGCCCTTGTCAATGAGGAGTACCCCTGTCAATGAGGAGTGCCCCCTGTCAATGAGAAGTGCCCCCTGTCAATGAGGAGTGCCCCCGTCAGTGAGGAGTGCCCCCTGTCAATGACGAGAGCCCCCTGTCAATGAGGAGTAAGTCTGTAAATGAGGAGTGCCCCACCGTCAATTAGGAGTGCCCCGTGACAATGAGGAGTGCCCCCTGACAATGAGGGGTGCCTCCCGTCAATGAGGAGTGCCCCCGTCAATGAGGAGTGCCCCTTTTCAATGAGTTTACCCTGTCCATGAGGAGTGATCTCGGTCAATGAGGAGTGACCCCTGTCACTGATGAGTGCCCTCTGTCATTGATGAGAGCCTTCTGTCAATGAGGAGTCCCCACGCCAATGAGGAGTACCCCCTGTCAATGAGGAGTGCCCCTGTCAATGAGCCGACCCCCCTGTCAATGAGCAGTGCCATTGTCAATGAGGAGTACCCCTTGTCAATGAGGAGTGCCCCCTGTCAATGAGGAGTGCCCCCTTTCAATGAGAAGTCCCCGCTGTCAATGAGGAGTGCCCCCTGTCAATGAGGAGTGCCCCCTGTCAATGAGGAGTGCCCCCTGTCAATGACCAGTGCCCCCGTCAATGAGGAGTGCCCCCTGTCAATGACGAGAGCCCCCTGTCAATGAGGAGTAACTCTGTAAATGAGGAGTGCCCCACCGTCAATTAGGAGTGCCCCCTGACCTTGAGGAGTGCCCCCTGACAATGAGGAGTGCCCGACCGTCAATGAGGAGTGCCCCCTGTCAATGACGAGAGCCCGCTGTCAATGTGGAGTAACTCTGTCAATGAGGATTGCCCCACAGTCAATTAGGAGTGCCCCCTGACAATGAGGAGTGCCCCCTGACAATGAGGAGGGCCCCCCGTCAATGACGAATGCCCCGGGTCAATAAGCAGCGCCCCCTGTCAATGAAGAGTGCCCACGCCAATGAGTCGTGCCCCCTGTCAATGAGGAGAGACCCTGTCAATGATGAGTGCCCCCCATTAATGAGGAGTGCCCCCCCTTCAATAAGGAGTGTCACCCCTCCCCGTCAATGAGGAGTGCCTCCTGACAATGATGAAGTGCCCACTGTCAATGAGGCGTTCCCCGCCGTCTATGAAGAGTGCCCCCTGTCAATGAGAAGTGCCGCTGTCAATGAGGACTGCCCCCTGTCAATGAGCAGTGCCCTTGTCAATGAGGAGTACCCCTGTCAATGAGGAGTGCCCCCTGTCAATGAGAAGTGCCCCCTGTCAATGAGGAGTGCCCCCGTCAGTGAGGAGTGCCCCACCGTCAATTAGGAGTGCCCCCTGTCAATGAGGAGTAAGTCTGTAAATGAGGAGTGCCCCACCGTCAATTAGGAGTGCCCCGTGACAATGAGGAGTGCCCCCTGACAATGAGGAGTGCCTCCCGTCAATGAGGAGTGCCCCCGTCAATGAGGAGTGCCCCTTTTCAATGAGTTTGCCCTGTCCATGAGGAGTGATCTCTGTCAATGAGGAGTGACCCTTGTCACTGATGAGTGCCCTGTGTCAATGATGAGAGCCTTCTGTCAATGAGGAGTCCCCACGCCAATGAGGAGTACCCCCTGTCAATGAGGAGTGCCCCCTGTCAATGAGCAGACCCCCATGTCAATGAGCAGTGCCATTGTCAATGAGGAGTACCCCTTGTCAATGAGGAGTGCCCCCTGTCAATGAGGAGTGCCCCCTTTCAATGAGAAGTCCCCGCTGTCAATGAGGAGTGCCCCCTGTCAATGAGGAGTACCCCCTGTCAATGAGGAGTGCCCCTGTCAATGACCAGTGCCCCCGTCAATGAGGAGTGCCCCCTGTCAATGACGAGAGCCCCCTGTCAATGAGGAGTAACTCTGTAAATGAGGAGTGCCCCACCGTCAATTAGGAGTGCCCACTGACCTTGAGGAGTGCCCCCTGACATTGAGGAGTGCCCCCCGTCAATGACGAGAGCCCACTGTCAATGAGGAGTAACTCTGTCAATAAGGATTGCCCCACCGTCAATTAGGAGTGCCCCCTGACAATGAGGAGTGCCCCCTGACAATGAGGAGGGCCCCCCGTCAATGACGAATGCCCCGGGTTAATAAGCAGTGCCCCCTGTCAATGAAGAGTGCCCACGCCAATGGGTCGTGCCCCCTGTCAATGAGGAGAGACCCTGTCAATGATGAGTGCCCCCCATTAATGAGGAGTGCCCCCCCTTCAATAAGGAGTGTCCCCCCTCCCCGTCAATGAGGAGTGCCTCCTGACAATGAGAAGTGCCCACTGTCAATGAGGCGTTCCCCCCCCCCGTCTATGAAGAGTGCCCCCTGTCAATGA
Source organism: Mustelus asterias (assembly GCF_964213995.1). NCBI lineage: Eukaryota > Metazoa > Chordata > Chondrichthyes > Carcharhiniformes > Triakidae > Mustelus > Mustelus asterias. The sequence goes on from NW_027590249.1 coordinate 446,361, forward strand.
GCATTGCCCTTGTCAATGAGGAGTACCCCTGTCAATGAGGAGTGCCCCCTGTCAATGAGGAGTGCCCCCTTTCAATGAGGAGTCCCCGCTTTCAATGAGGAGTGCCCCCTGTCAATGAGGAGTGCCCGCTGTCAATGACCAGTGCCCCCGTCAATGAGGAGTGCCCCCTGTCAATGACGAGAGCCCCCTGTCAATGAAGAGAAACTCTGTAAATGCGGAGTGCCCCACCGTCAATTAGGAGTGCTCCCTGACAATGAGGAGTGCCCCCTGACAATGAGGAGGGCCCCCCGGTCAAAGACGAATGCCCCGGGTCAATAAGCAGTGCCCCCTGTCAATGAAGAGTGCCCACGCCAATGAGGCGTGCCCCTGTCAATGAGGAGAGCCCATGTCAATGATGAGTGCCCCCCATTAATGAGGAGTGCCCCCCTTCAAAATGGAGTGTCCCCCCTCCCCGTCAATGAGGTGTGCCTCCTGTCAATGAGAAGTGCCCACTGTCAATGAGGCGTCCCCCCCGTCTATGAAGAGTGCCCCCTGTCAATGAGAAGTGCCGCTGTCAAGGAGGAGTGCCCCCTGTCAATGAGCAGTGCCCTTGTCAATGAGGAGTACCCCGTGTCAATGAGGAGTGCCCCCTGTCAATGAGGAGTGCCCCCTTTCAATGAGGAGACCCCGCTTTCAATGAGGAGTGCCCCCTGTCAATGAGGAGTGCCCCCTGTCAATGAGTACCCGCTGTCAATGACCAGTGCCCCCGTCAATGAGGAGTGCCCCCTGTCAATGACGAGAGCCCCCTGTCAAGGAGGAGTAACTCTGTAAATGAGTTGTGCCCCACCGTCAATTAGGAGTACCCCCTGACCTTGAGGAGCGCCCCCTGACAATGAGGAGTGCCCCCCGTCAATGAGGAGTGCCCCCGTCAATGAGGAGAGCCCCCTGTCAATGACGAGAGCCCCCTGTCAATGAGGAGTAACTCTGTCAATGAGGATTGCCCCACCGTCAATTAGGAGTGCCCCCTGACAATGAGGACTGCCCCCTGACAATGAGGAGTGCCCCCGTCAATGACGAATGCCCCGGCTCAATAAGCAGTGTTCCCTCTCAATGAAGAGTGCCCACGCCAATGAGGCGTGCCCCCTGTCAATGAGGAGAGCCCCTGTCAATGATGAGTGCCCCCCATTAATGAGGTGTGCCCCCCTTCAATAAGGAGTGTCCCCCCTCCCCGTCAATGTGATGTGCCTCCTGTCAATGAGAAGTGCCCACAATCAATGAGGCGTTCCCCCCCCCCGTCTATGAAGAGTGCCCCCTGTCAATGAGGAATGACTCCCGTCAATAAGGATACACGCCCCCGTCAATGAGTAGCTCCCCCTGTTAATGAGAAGTGCCCGCTGTCAATAAAGAGTGCCCCCCCGTCTCTGAAGAGTGCCCCCTGTCAATGAGAAGTGCCCGCTGTCTATGTGGAGTGCCGCTTGTCAATGAGCAGTACCCCTGTAAATGAGGAGTACCCCCTGTCACTGAGGAGTACCACCTGACAATGAGGAGTGCCCCCTGTCAATGAGAAGTGCCCACGGATAATAAGGAATGCACACCCCCCGTCGATGAGGAGTGCCCCCTGTCAGGGAGAAGTGCCCTTGTCAATGAGGAGTACCCCTGTCAGTGAGGAGTGCCCAGTGTCAATGAGGAGTGCCCCCTTTCAATGAGGAGTGCCCGCTGTCATTGAGGAGTGCCCCCTGTCAATGAGGAGTGCCCCCTGTCAATGAGAAGTGCCCCCTGTCAATGAGGAGTGCCCCCTGTCAATGAGGAGTGCCCCCTGTCAATGACGAGAGCCCCCTGTCAATGAGGAGTAAGTCTGTAAATGAGGAGGGCCCCACCGTCAATTAGGAGTGCCCCGTGACAATGAGGAGTGCCCCCTGACAATGAGGGGTGCCTCCCGTCAATGAGGAGTGCCCCCGTCAATGAGGAGTGCCCCTTTTCAATGAGTTTGCCCTGTCCATGAGGAGTGATCTCTGTCAATGAGGAGTGACCCCTGTCACTGATGAGTGCCCTCTGTCATTGATGAGAGCATTCTGTCAATGAGGAGTCCCCACGCCAATGACGAGTACCCCCTGTCAATGACGAGTGCCCCCTGTCAATGAGCCGACCCCCCTGTCAATGAGCAGTGCCATTGTCAATGAGGAGTACCCCTTGTCAATGAGGAGTGCCCCCTGTAAATGAGGAGTGCCCCCTTTCAATGAGAAGTCCCCGCTGTCAATGAGGAGTGCCCCCTGTCAATGAGGAGTGCCCCCTGTCAATGAGGAGTGCCCCCTGTCAATGACCAGTGCCCCCGTCAATGAGGAGTGCCCCCTGTCAATGACGAGAGCCCCCTGTCAATGAGGAGTAACTCTGTAAATGAGGAGTGCCCCACCGTCAATTAGGAGTGCCCCCTGACCTTGAGGAGTGCCCCCTGACAATGAGGAGTGCCCCACCGTCAATGAGGGGTGCCCCCTGTCAATGACGAGAGCCGCCTGTCAATGAGGAGTAACTCTGTCAATGAGGATTGCCCCACCGTCAATTAGGAGTGCCCCCTGACAATGAGGAGTGCCCCCTGACAATGAGGAGGGCCCCCCGTCAATGACGAATGCCCCGGGTCAATAAGCAGTGCCGCCTGTCAATGAAGAGTGCCCACGCCAATGAGTCGTGCCCCCTGTCAATGAGGAGAGACCCTGTCAATGATGAGTGCCCCCCATTAATGAGGAGTGCCCCCCCTTCAATAAGGAGTGTCCCCCCTCCCCGTCAATGAGGAGTGCCTCCTGACAATGATGAAGTGCCCACTGTCAATGAGGCGTCCCCCCGTCTATGAAGAGTGCCCCCTGTCAATGAGAAGTGCCGCTGTCAATGAGGAGTGCCCCCTGTCAATGAGCAGTGCCCTTGTCAATGAGGAGTACCCCTGTCAATGAGGAGTGCCCCCTGTCAATGAGAAGTGCCCCCTGTCAATGAGGAGTGCCCCCGTCAGTGAGGAGTGCCCCCTGTCAATGACGAGAGCCCCCTGTCAATGAGGAGTAAGTCTGTAAATGAGGAGTGCCCCACCGTCAATTAGGAGTGCCCCGTGACAATGAGGAGTGCCCCCTGACAATGAGGGGTGCCTCCCGTCAATGAGGAGTGCCCCCGTCAATGAGGAGTGCCCCTTTTCAATGAGTTTGCCCTGTCCATGAGGAGTGATCTCGGTCAATGAGGAGTGACCCCTGTCACTGATGAGTGCCCTCTGTCATTGATGAGAGCCTTCTGTCAATGAGGAGTCCCCACGCCAATGAGGAGTACCCTCTGTCAATGAGGAGTGCCCCTGTCAATGAGCAGACCCCCCTGTCAATGAGCAGTGCCATTGTCAATGAGGAGTACCCCTTGTCAATGAGGAGTGCCCCCTGTCAATGAGGAGTGCCCCCTGTCAATGAGGAGTGCCCCCTGTCAATGACGAGAGCCCGCTGTCAATGTGGAGTAACTCTGTCAATGAGGATTGCCCCACCGTCAATTAGGAGTGCCCCCTGACAATGAGGAGTGCCCCCTGACAATGAGGAGGGCCCCCCGTCAATGACGAATGCCCCGGGTCAATAAGCAGCGCCCCCTGTCAATGAAGAGTGCCCACGCCAATGAGTCGTGCCCCCTGTCAATGAGGAGAGACCCTGTCAATGATGAGTGCCCCCCATTAATGAGGAGTGCCCCCCCTTCAATAAGGAGTGTCACCCCTCCCCGTCAATGAGGAGTGCCTCCTGACAATGATGAAGTGCCCACTGTCAATGAGGCGTTCCCCGCCGTCTATGAAGAGTGCCCCCTGTCAATGAGAAGTGCCGCTGTCAATGAGGACTGCCCCCTGTCAATGAGCAGTGCCCTTGTCAATGAGGAGTACCCCTGTCAATGAGGAGTGCCCCCGTCAGTGAGGAGTGCCCCCTGTCAATGACGAGAGCCCCCTGTCAATGAGGAGTAAGTCTGTAAATGATGAGTGCCCCACCGTCAATTAGGAGTGCCCCCTGACAATGAGGAGTGCCCCCTGACAATGAGGAGTGCCTCCCGTCAATGAGGAGTGCCCCCGACAATGAGGAGTGCCCCTTTTCAATGGATTTGCCCTGTCCATGAGGAGTGATCTCTGTCAATGAGGAGTGACCCTTGTCACTGATGAGCGCCCTGTGTCAATGATGAGAGCCTTCTGTCAATGAGGAGTCCCCACGCCAATGAGGAGTACCCCCTGTCAATGAGGAGTGCCCCCTGTCAATGAGCAGACCCCCATGTCAATGAGCAGTGCCATTGTCAATGAGGAGTACCCCTTGTCAATGAGGAGTGCCCCCTGTCAATGAGGAGTGCCCCCTTTCAATGAGAAGTCCCCGCTGTCAATGAGGAGTGCCCCCTGTCAATGAGGAGTACCCCCTGTCAATGAGGAGTGCCCCCTGTCAATGACCAGTGCCCCCGTCTATGAGGAGTGCCCCCTGTCAATGACGAGAGCCCCCTGTCAATGAGGAGTAACTCTGTAAATGAGGAGTGCCCCACCGTCAATTAGGAGTGCCCACTGACCTTGAGGAGTGCCCCCTGACATTGAGGAGTGCCCCCCGTCAATGAGGAGTGCCCTCGTCAATGAGGAGTGCCCCCTGTCAATGACGAGAGCCCCCTGTCAATGAGGAGCAACTCTGTCAATAAGGATTGCCCCACCGTCAATTAGGAGTGCCCCCTGACAATGAGGAGTGCCCCCTGACAATGAGGAGGGCCCCCCGTCAATGACGAATGCCCCGGGTCAATAAGCAGTGCCCCCTGTCAATGAAGAGTGCCCACGCCAATGGGTCGTGCCCCCTGTCAATGAGGAGAGACCCTGTCAATGATGAGTGCCCCCCATTAATGAGGAGTGCCCCACCTTCAATAAGGAGTGTCCCCCCTCCCCGTCAATGAGGAGTGCCTCCTGACAATGAGAAGTGCCCACTGTCAATGAGGCGTTCCCCCCCCGTCTATGAAGAGTGCCCCCTGTCAGTGAGAAGTGCCGCTGTCAATGAGGAGTGCCCCCTGTCAATGAGCATTGCCCTTGTCAATGAGGAGTACCCCTGTCAATGAGGAGTGCCCCCTGTCAATGAGGAGTGCCCCCTTTCAATGAGGAGTCCCCGCTTTCAATGAGGAGTGCCCCCTGTCAATGTGGAGTGCCCGCTGTCAATGACCAGTGCCCCCGAAAATGAGGAGTGCCCCCTGTCAATGACGAGAGCCCCCTGTCAATGAAGAGAAACTCTGTAAATGCGGAGTGCCCCACCGTCAATTAGGAGTGCTCCCTGACAATGAGGAGTGCCCCCTGACAATGAGGAGGGCCCCCCGGTCAAAGACGAATTCCCCGGGTCAATAAGCAGTGCCCCCTGTCAATGAAGAGTGCTCACGCCAATGAGGCGTGCCCCTGTCAATGAGGAGAGCCCATGTCAATGATGAGTGCCCCCCATTAATGAGGAGTGCCCCCCTTCAAAATGGAGTGTCCCCCCTCCCCGTCAATGAGGTGTGCCTCCTGTCAATGAGAAGTGCCCACTGTCAATGAGGCGTCCCCCCCCCCCGTCTATGAAGAGTGCCCCCTGTCAATGAGAAGTACGGCTGTCAAGGAGGAGTGCCCCCTGTCAATGAGCAGTGCCCTTGTCAATGAGGAGTACCCCCTGTCAATGAGGAGTGCCCCCTGTCAATGAGGAGTGCCCCCTTTCAATGAGGAGACCCCGCTTTCAATGAGGAGTGCCCCCTGTCAATGAGGAGTGCCCCCTGTCAATGAGTGCCCGCTGTCAATGACCAGTGCCCCCGTCAATGAGGTGTGCCCCCTGTCAATGACGAGACCCCCTGTCAATGAGGAGTAACTCTGTAAATGAGTTGTGCCCCACCGTCAATTAGGAGTACCCCCTGACCTTGAGGAGTGCCCCCTGACAATGAGGAGTGCCCCCTGTCAATGAGGAGTGCCCCCGTCAATGAGGAGAGCCCCCTGTCAATGACGAGAGCCCCCTGTCAATGAGGAGTAACTCTGTCAATGAGGATTACCCCACCGTCAATTAGGAGTGCCCCCTGTCAATGAGAAGTGCCCCCTGTCAATGAGGAGTGCCCCCTGACATTGAGGAGTGCCCCCCGTCAATGAGGAGTGCCCTCGTCAATGAGGAGTGCCCCCTGTCAATGACGAGAGCCCCCTGTCAATGAGGAGTAACTCTGTCAATGAGGATTGCCCCACCGTCAATTAGGAGTGCCCCCTGACAATGAGGACTGCCCCCTGACAATGAGGAGTGCCCCCCGTCAATGACGAATGCCCCGGCTCAATAAGCAGTGCTCCCTCTCAATGAAGAGTGCCCACGCCAATGAGGCGTGCCCCCTGTCAATGAGGAGAGCCCCTGTCAATGATGAGTGCCCCCCATTAATGAGGTGTGCCCCCCTTCAATAAGGAGTGTCCCCCCTCCCCGTCAATGTGATGTGCCTCCTGTCAATGAGAAGTGCCCACAATCAAGGAGGCGTTCCCCCCCCCCGTCTATGAAGAGTGCCCCCTGTCAATGAGGAATGACTCCCGTCAATAAGGATGCACCCCCCCGTCAATGAGTAGCGCCCCCTGTTAATGAGAAGTGCCCGCTGTCAATAAAGAGTGCCCCCCCCGTCTCTGAAGAGTGCCCCCTGTCAATGTGGAGTGCCCCCCGTCAATAAGGAGTGCCCCCCCTTCCGTCAATGAGGAGTGCCCCCTGTCAATGAGAAGTGCCCGCTGTCAATGACGAGAGCCCCATGTCAATGACGAGTACCCCCTGTCAATGAGGAGTGCCCCCTGTCAATAAGAAGTGCCCCCGGTCAATAAGGAGTGCACCCGCCCGCCCACCCCCCGTAAATGAGGAGTGCCCCCTGTCAATGAGAAGTGCCCGCTGTCAATGTGGAGTGCCGCTTGTCAATGAGCAGTACCCCTGTAAATGAGGAGTACCCCCTGTCACTGAGGAGTACCACCTGACAATGAGGAGTGCCCCCTGTCAATGAGAAGTGCCCACGGATAATAAGGAATGCACACCCCCCGTCAATGAGGAGTGCCCCCTGTCAGTGAGAAGTGCCCTTGTCAATGAGGAGTACCCCCTGTCAGTGAGGAGTGCCCCGTGTCAATGAGGAGTGCCCCCTTTCAATGAGGAGTGCCCGCTGTCATTGAGGAGTGCCCCCTGTCAATGAGGAGTGCCCCCTGTCAATGAGAAGTGCCCCCTGTCAAAGAGGAGTGCCCCCGTCAATGAGGAGTGCCCCCTGTCAATGACGAGAGCCCCCTGTCAATGAGGAGTAAGTCTGTAAATGATGAGTGCCCCACCGTCAATTAGGAGTGCCCCCTGACAATGAGGAGTGCCCCCTGACAATGAGGAGTTCCTCCCGTCAATGAGGAGTGCCCCCGTCAATGAGCAGTGCCCCTTTTCAATGAGTTTGCCCTGTCCATGAGGAGTGATCTCTGTCAATGAGGAGTGACCCCTGTCACCGATGAGTGCCCTCTGTCATTGATGAGAGCCTTCTGTCAATGAGGAGTCCCCACGCCAATGAGGAGTACCCCCTGTCAATGATGAGTGCCCCCTGTCAATGAGCCGACCCCCCTGTCAATGAGCAGTGCCATTGTCAATGAGGAGTACCCCTTGTCAATGAGGAGTGCCCCCTGTAAATGAGGAGTGCCCCCTTTCAATGAGAAGTCCCCGCTGTCAATGAGGAGTGCCCCCTGTCAATGAGGAGTGCCCCCTGTCAATGGCCAGTGGCCCCTGTCAATGACCAGTGCCCCCGTCAATGAGGAGTGCCCCCTGTCAATGACGAGAGCCCCCTGTCAATGAGGAGTAACTCTGTAAATGAGGAGTGCCCCACCGTCAATTAGGAGTGCCCCCTGACCTTGAGGAGTGCCCTCTGAGAATGAGGAGTGCCCCACCGTCAATGAGGAGTGCCCCCTGTCAATGACGAGAGCCCCCTGTCAATGAGGAGTAACTCTGTCAATGGGGATTGCCCCACCGACAATTAGGAGTGCCCCCTGACAATGAGGAGTGCCCCCTGACAATGAGGAGGGCCCCCCGTCAATGACGAATGCCCCGGGTAAATAAGCAGTGCCCCCTGTCAATGAAGAGTGCCCACGCCAATGAGTCGTGCCCCCTGTCAATGAGGAGAGACCCTGTCAATGATGAGAGCCCCCCATTAATGAGGAGTGCCCCCCCTTCAATAAGGAGTGTCACCCCTCCCCGTCAATGAGGAGTGCCTCCTGACAATGATGAAGTGCCCACTGTCAATGAGGCGTTCCCCCCCGTCTATGAAGAGTGCCCCCTGTCAATGAGAAGTGCCGCTGTCAATGAGGAGTGCCCCCTGTCAATGAGCAGTGCCCTTGTCAATGAGGAGTACCCCTGTCAATGAGGAGTGCCCCCTGTCAATGAGGAGTGCCTCCATTCAATGAGGAGTTCCCGCTGTCAATGAGGAGTGCCCCCTGTCAATGAGAAGTGACCGCTGTCAATGACCAGTGCCCCCGTCAATGAGGAGTGCCCCCTGTCAATGAGAAGTGCCCCCGGTCATTAAGGAATGCACACCCTCCCGTCAATGAGGAGTGCCCCCTGTCAATGAGAAGTGCCCTTGTCAATGAGGAGTACCCCCTGTCAATGAGGAGTGCCCCCTGTCAATGAGGAGTGCCCCCTTTCAATGAGGAGTGCCCGCTGTCAATGAGGAGTGCCCCCTGTCAATGAGGAGTGCCCCCTGTCAATGAGAAGTGCCCCCTGTCAATGAGGAGTGCCCCCGTCAATGAGGAGTAAGTCTGTAAATGAGGAGTGGCCTACCGTCAATTAGGAGTGGCACCTGACAATGAGGAGTGCCCCCTGACAATGAGGAGTGCCTCCCGTCAATGAGGAGTGCCCCCGTCAATGAGGAATGCCCCTTTTCAATGGGTTTGCCCTGTCCATGAGGAGTGATCTCTGTCAATGAGGAGTGACCCCTGTCACTGATGAGTGCCCTCTGTCAATAATGAGAGCCTTCTGTCAATGAGGAGTCCCCAGGACAATGAGGAGTACCCCTTGTCAATGAGGAGTGCCCCCTGTCAATGAGGAGAACCCCCTGTCAATGAAAAGTGCCCTTGTCAATGAAGAGTACCCGCTGTAAATGAGGAGAGCCCCCTGTCAATGAGGAGTGCCCCCGTTCAATGAGGAGTCACCGCTGCAATGAGGAGTGCCCCCTGTCAATGAGGAGTGCCCCCTGTCAATGAGGAGTGCCCCCTGTCAATGACCAGTGCCCCGTCAATGAGGAGTGCCCCCTGTCAATGACGAGAGCCCCCTGTCAATGAGGAGTACGCCCTCTCAATGAGGAGTGCCCCTGTCAATGAGAGGTGCCCCCGGTCAATAAGGAGTGCACCCGCCCCCCCCCCCCCAGCCGTAAATGAGGAGTGCCCCCTGTCAATGAGAAGTGCCCGCTGTCAATGAGGAGTGCCGCTTGTCAATGAGCAGTACCCCTGTAAATGAGGAGTACCCCCTGTCACTGAGGAGTACCCCCTGACAATGAGGACTGCCCCCTGTCAATGGGAAGTGCCCCCGGTCAATAAGGAATGCACACCCCACCGTCAATGAGGAGTGCCCCCTGTCAGTGAGAAGTGCCCTTGTCAATGAGGAGTACCCCCTGTCAATGAGGAGTGCCTCCCGTCAATGAGGAGTGCCACCGTCAATGAGGAGTGCCCTTTTCAATGACTTTGCCCTGTCCATGAGGAGTGATCTCTGTCAATGAGGAGTGACCCCTGACACTGATGAGTGCCCCCTGTAAATGAGGAGTGCCCCCTTTCAATGAGAAGTCCCCGCTGTCAATGAGGAGTGCCCCCTGTCAATGAGGAGTGCCCCCTGTCAATGGCCAGTGCCCCCGTCAATGAGGAGTGCCCCCTGTCAATGACGAGAGCCCCCTGTCAATGAGGAGTAACTCTGTAAATGAGGAGTGCCCCACCGTCAATTAGGAGTGCCCCCTGACCTTGAGGAGTGCCCCCTGACAATGAGGAGTGCCCCCCGTCAATGAGGAGCGCCCTCGTCAATGAGGAGTGCCCCCTGTCAATGATGAGAGCCCCCTGTCAATGAGGAGTAACTCTGTCAATGAGGATTGCCCCACCGTCAATTAGGAGTGCCCCCTGACAATGAGGAGTGCCCCCTGACAACGAGGAGGGCCCCCCGTCAATGACGAATGCCCCGGGTCAATAAGCAGTGTCCCCTGTCAATGAAGAGTGCCCACGCCAATGAGTCGTGCCCCCTGTCAATGAGGAGAGACCCTGTCAATGATGAGTGCCCCCCATTAATGAGGCGTGCCCCCCCCTTCAATAAGGAGTGTCCCCCCTCCCCGTCAATGAGGAGTGCCTCCTGACAATGAGAAGTGCCCACTGTCAATGAGGAGTTCCCCCCCCCGTCTAAGAAGAGTGCCCCCTGTCAATGAGAAGTGCCGCTGTCAATGAGGACTGCCCCCTGTCAATGAGCAGTGCCCTTGTCAATGAGGAGTACTCCTGTCAATGAGGAGTGCCCCCTGTCAATGAGGAGTGCCCCGTTTCAATGAGGAGTCCCCGCTTTCAATGAGGAGTGCCCCCTGTCAATGAGGAGTGCCCGCTGTCAATGACCAGTGCCCCCGACAATGAGGAGTGCCCCCTGTCAATGACGAGAGCCCCCTGTCAATGAAGAGAAACTCTGTAAATGCCGAATGCCCCACCGTCAATTAGGAGTGCCCCTGACAATGAGGAGTGCCCCCTGACAATGAGGAGGGCCCCCCGGTCAATGACGAATGCCCCGGGTCAATTAGCATTGCCCCTTGTCAATGAAGAGTGCCCACGCCAATGAGGCGTGCCCCCTGTCAATGAGGAGAGCCCATGTCAATGATGAGTGCCCCCCATTAATGAGGAGTGCCCCCCTTCAATAAGGAGTGTCCCCCCTCCCCGTCAATGAGGTGTGCCTCCTGTCAATGAGAAGTGCCCACTGTCAATGAGGCGTTCCCCCCCGTCTATGAAGAGTGCCCCCTGTCAATGAGAAGTGCCGCTGTCAATGAGAAGTGCCCCCTGACAATGAGGAGGGCCCCCTGTAAATGCGGAGTGCCCCCTGACAATGAGGAGTGCCCGCTGACAATGAGGAGTGCCCCCTGTCAATGAGGAGTGCCCCCTGTCAATGGCCAGTGCCCCCGTCAATGAGGAGTGCCCCCTGTCAATGACAAGAGCCCCCTGTCAATGAGGAGTAACTCTGTAAATGAGGAGTGCCCCACCGTCAATTAGGAGTGCCCCCTGACCTTGAGGAGTGCCCCCTGACAATGAGGAGTGCCCCCCCGTCAATGAGGAGCGCCCTCGTCAATGAGGAGTGCCCCCTGTCAATGACGAGAGCCCCCTGTCAATGAGGAGTAACTCTGTCAATGAGGATTGCCCCACCGTCAATTAGGAGTGCCCCCTGACAATGAGGAGTGCCCCCTGACAATGAGGAGGGCCCCCCGTCAATGACGAATGCCCCGGGTCAATAAGCAATGCCCCCTGTCAATGAAGAGTGCCCACGCCAATGAGTCGTGCCCCCTGTCAATGAGGAGAGACCCTGTCAATGATGAGTGCCCCCCATTAATGAGGCGTGCCACCCCCTTCAATAAGGAGTGTCCCCCCTCCCCGTCAATGAGGAGTGCCTCCTGACAATGAGAAGTGCCCACTGTCAATGAGGAGTTCCCCCCCCCCCCGTCTAAGAAGAGTGCCCCCTGTCAATGAGAAGTGCCGCTGTCAATGAGGAGTGCCCCCTGTCAATGAGCAGTGCCCTTGTCAATGAGGAGTACCCCTGTCAATGAGGAGTGCCCCCTGTCAATGAGGAGTGCCCCGTTTCAATGAGGAGTCCCCGCTTTCAATGAGGAGTGCCCCCTGTCAATGAGGAGTGCCCGCTGTCAATGACCAGTGCCCCCGACAATGAGGAGTGCCCCCTGTCAATGACGAGAGCCCCCTGTCAATGAAGAGAAACTCTGTAAATGCCGAATGCCCCACCGTCAATTAGGAGTGCCCCTGACAATGAGGAGTGCCCCCTGACAATGAGGAGGGCCCCCCGGTCAATGACGAATGCCCCGGGTCAATTAGCATTGCCCCTTGTCAATGAAGAGTGCCCACGCCAATGAGGCGTGCCCCCTGTCAATGAGGAGAGCCCATGTCAATGATGAGTGCCCCCCATTAATGAGGAGTGCCCCCCTTCAATAAGGAGTGTCCCCCCTCCCCGTCAATGAGGTGTGCCTCCTGTCAATGAGAAGTGCCCACTGTCAATGAGGCGTTCCCCCCCGTCTATGAAGAGTGCCCCCTGTCAATGAGAAGTGCCGCTGTCAATGAGAAGTGCCCCCTGACAATGAGGAGGGCCCCCTGTAAATGCGGAGTGCCCCCTGACAATGAGGAGTGCCCGCTGACAATGAGGAGTGCCCCCTGTCAATGAGGAGTGCCCCCTGTCAATGGCCAGTGCCCCCGTCAATGAGGAGTGCCCCCTGTCAATGACGAGAGCCCCCTGTCAATGAGGAGTAACTCTGTAAATGAGGAGTGCCCCACCGTCAATTAGGAGTGCCCCCTGACCTTGAGGAGTGCCCCCTGACAATGAGGAGTGCCCCCCCGTCAATGAGGAGCGCCCTCGTCAATGAGGAGTGCCCCCTGTCAATGACGAGAGCCCCCTGTCAATGAGGAGTAACTCTGTCAATGAGGATTGCCCCACCGTCAATTAGGAGTGCCCCCTGACAATGAGGAGTGCCCCCTGACAATGAGGAGGGCCCCCCGTCAATGACGAATGCCCCGGGTCAATAAGCAGTGCCCCCTGTCAATGAAGAGTGCCCACGCCAATGAGTCGTGCCCCCTGTCAATGAGGAGAGACCCTGTCAATGATGAGTGCCCCCCATTAATGAGGCGTGCCCCCCCCTTCAATAAGGAGTGTCCCCCCTCCCCGTCAATGAGGAGTGCCTCCTGACAATGAGAAGTGCCCACTGTCAATGAGGAGTTCCCCCCCCCCCGTCTAAGAAGAGTGCCCCCTGTCAATGAGAAGTGCCGCTGTCAATGAGGAGTGCCCCCTGTCAATGAGCAGTGCCCTTGTCAATGAGGAGTACCCCTGTCAATGAGGAGTGCCCCCTGTCAATGAGGAGTGCCCCGTTTCAATGAGGAGTCCCCGCTTTCAATGAGGAGTGCCCCCTGTCAATGAGGAGTGCCCGCTGTCAATGACCAGTGCCCCCGACAATGAGGAGTGCCCCCTGTCAATGACGAGAGCCCCCTGTCAATAAAGAGAAACTCTGTAAATGCCGAATGCCCCACCGTCAATTAGGAGAGCCCCTGACAATGAGGAGTGCCCCCTGACAATGAGGAGGGCCCCCCGGTCAATGACGAATGCCCCGGGTCAATTAGCAGTGCCCCTTGTCAATGAAGAGTGCCCACGCCAATGAGGCGTGCCCCCTGTCAATGAGGAGAGCCCATGTCAATGATGAGTGCCCCCCATTAATGAGGAGTGCCCCCCTTCAATAAGGAGTGTCCCCCCTCCCCGTCAATGAGGTGTGCCTCCTGTCAATGAGAAGTGCCCACTGTCAATGAGGCGTTCCCCCCCGTCTATGAAGAGTGCCCCCTGTCAATGAGAAGTGCCGCTGTCAATGAGAAGTGCCCCCTGACAATGAGGAGGGCCCCCTGTAAATGCGGAGTGCCCCCTGACAATGAGGAGTGCCCGCTGACAATGAGGAGTGCCCCCTGTCAATGAGCAGTGCCCTTGTCAATGAGGAGTAACCCCTGTCAATGAGGAGTACACCCTGTCAATGAGGAGTGCCCCCTTTCAATGAGGAGTCCCCGCTTTCAATGAGGAGTACGCCCTCTCAATGAGGAGTGCCCCTGTCAATGAGAGGTGCCCCCGGTCAATAAGGAGTGCACCTGCCCCCCCCCCCCCGTAAATGAGGAGTGCCCCCTGTCAATGAGAAGTGCCCGCTGTCAATGAGGAGTGCCGCTTGTCAATGAGCAGTACCCCTGTAAATGAGGAGTACCCCCTGTCACTGAGGAGTACCCCCTGACAATGAGGAGTGCCCCCTGTCAATGGGAAGTGCCCCCGGTCAATAAGGAATGCACACCCCACCGTCAATGAGGAGTGCCCCCTGTCAGTGAGAAGTGCCCTTGTCAATGAGGAGTACCCCCTGTCAATGAGGAGTGCCTCCCGTCAATGAGGAGTGCCACCGTCAATGAGGAGTGCCCTTTTCAATGAGTTTGCCCTGTCCATGAGGAGTGATCTCTGTCAATGAGGAGTGACCCCTGTCACTGATGAGTGCCCCCTGTAAATGAGGAGTGCCCCCTTTCAATGAGAAGTCCCCGCTGTCAATGAGGAGTGCCCCCTGTCAATGAGGAGTGCCCCCTGTCAATGAGGAGTGCCCCCTGTCAATGGCCAGTGCCCCCGTCAATGAGGAGTGCCCCCTGTCAATGACGAGAGCCCCCTGTCAATGAGGAGTAACTCTGTAAATGAGGAGTGCCCCACCGTCAATTAGGAGTGCCCCCTGACCTTGAGGAGTGCCCCCTGACAATGAGGAGTGCCCCCCGTCAATGAGGAGCGCCCTCGTCAATGAGGAGTGCCCCCTGTCAATGATGAGAGCCCCCTGTCAATGAGGAGTAACTCTGTCAATGAGGATTGCCCCACCGTCAATTAGGAGTGCCCCCTGACAATGAGGAGTGCCCCCTGACAACGAGGAGGGCCCCCCGTCAATGACGAATGCCCCGGGTCAATAAGCAGTGCCCCCTGTCAATGAAGAGTGCCCACGCCAATGAGTCGTGCCCCCTGTCAATGAGGAGAGACCCTGTCAATGATGAGTGCCCCCCATTAATGAGGCGTGCCCCCCCCCCTTCAATAAGGAGTGTCCCCCCTCCCCGTCAATGAGGAGTGCCTCCTGACAATGAGAAGTGCCCACTGTCAATGAGGAGTTCCCCCCCCCCCGTCTAAGAAGAGTGCCCCCTGTCAATGAGAAGTGCCGCTGTCAATGAGGAGTGCCCCCTGTCAATGAGCAGTGCCCTTGTCAATGAGGAGTACTCCTGTCAATGAGGAGTGCCCCCGACAATGAGGAGTGCCCCTTTTCAATGGATTTGCCCTGTCCATGAGGAGTGATCTCTGTCAATGAGGAGTGACCCTTGTCACTGATGAGGGCCCTGTGTCAATGATGAGAGCCTTCTGTCAATGAGGAGTCTCCACGCCAATGAGGAGTACCCCCTGTCAATGAGCAGACCCCCATGTCAATGAGCAGTGCCATTGTCAATGAGGAGTACCCCTTGTCAATGAGGAGTGCCCCCTGTCAATGAGGAGTGCCCCCTTTCAATGAGAAGTCCCCGCTGTCAATGAGGAGTGCCCCCTGTCAATGAGGAGTACCCCCTGTCAATGAGGAGTGCCCCCTGTCAATGACCAGTGCCCCCGTCAATGAGGAGTGCCCCCTGTCAATGACGAGAGCCCCCTGTCAATGAGGAGTAACTCTGTAAATGAGGAGTGCCCCACCGTCAATTAGGAGTACCCACTGACCTTGAGGAGTGCCCCCTGACATTGAGGAGTGCCCCCCGTCAATGAGGAGTGCCCTCGTCAATGAGGAGTGCCCCCTGTCAATGACGAGAGCCCCCTGTCAATGAGGAGTAACTCTGTCAATAAGGATTGCCCCACCGTCAATTAGGAGTGCCCCCTGACAATGAGGAGTGCCCCCTGACAATGAGGAGGGCCCCCCGTCAATGACGAATGCCCCGGGTCAATAAGCAGTGCCCCCTGTCAATGAAGAGTGCCCACGCCAATGGGTCGTGCCCCCTGTCAATGAGGAGAGACCCTGTCAATGATGAGTGCCCCCCATTAATGAGGAGTGCCCCCCCTTCAATAAGGAGTGTCCCCCCTCCCCGTCAATGAGGAGTGCCTCCTGACAATGAGAAGTGCCCACTGTCAATGAGGCGTTCCGCCCCGTCTATGAAGAGTGCCCCCTGTCAATGAGAAGTGCCGCTGTCAATGAGGAGTGCCCCCTGTCAATGAGCATTGCCCTTGTCAATGAGGAGTACCCCTGTCAATGAGGAGTGCCCCCTGTCAATGAGGAGTGCCCCCTTTCAATGAGGAGTCCCCGCTTTCAATGAGGAGTGCCCCCTGTCAATGAGGAGTGCCCGCTGTCAATGACCAGTGCCCCCGAAAATGAGGAGTGCCCCCTGTCAATGAAGAGAAACTCTGTAAATGCGGAGTGCCCCACCGTCAATTAGGAGTGCTCCCTGACAATGAGGAGTGCCCCCTGACAATGAGGATGGCCCCCCGGTCAAAGACGAATTCCCCGGGTCAATAAGCAGTGCCCCCTGTCAATGAAGAGTGCCCACGCCAATGAGGCGTGCCCCTGTCAATGAGGAGAGCCCATGTCAATGATGAGTGCCCCCCATTAATGAGGAGTGCCCCCCTTCAAAATGGAGTGTCCCCCCTCCCCGTCAATGAGGTGTGCCTCCTGTCAATGAGAAGTGCCCACTGTCAATGAGGCGTCCCCCCCCCCGTCTATGAAGAGTGCCCCCTGTCAATGAGAAGTACGGCTGTCAAGGAGGAGTGCCCCCTGTCAATGAGCAGTGCCCTTGTCAATGAGGAGTACCCCCTGTCAATGAGGAGTGCCCCCTGTCAATGAGGAGTGCCCCCTTTCAATGAGGAGACCCCGCTTTCAATGAGGAGTGCCCCCTGTCAATGAGGAGTGCCCCCTGTCAATGAGAAGTGCCGCTGTCAATGAGGAGTGCCCCCTGTCAATGAGCAGTGCCCTTGTCAATGAGGAGTACCCCTGTCAATGAGGAGTGCCCCCTGTCAATGAGAAGTGCCCCCTGTCAATGAGGAGTGCCCCCGTCAGTGAGGAGTGCCCCCTGTCAATGACGAGAGCCCCCTGTCAATGAGGAGTAAGTCTGTAAATGAGGAGTGCCCCACCGTCAATTAGGAGTGCCCCGTGACAATGAGGAGTGCCCCCTGACAATGAGGGGTGCCTCCCGTCAATGAGGAGTGCCCCCGTCAATGAGGAGTGCCCCTTTTCAATGAGTTTGCCCTGTCCATGAGGAGTGATCTCGGTCAATGAGGAGTGACCCCTGTCACTGATGAGTGCCCTCTGTCATTGATGAGAGCCTTCTGTCAATGAGGAGTCCCCACGCCAATGAGGAGTACCCTCTGTCAATGAGGAGTGCCCCTGTCAATGAGCCGACCCCCCTGACAATGAGCAGTGCCATTGTCAATGAGGAGTACCCCTTGTCAATGAGGAGTGCCCCCTGTCAATGAGGAGTGCCCCCTGTCAATGAGGAGTGCCCCCTGTCAATGAGCAGTGCCCCCGTCAATGAGGAGTGCCCCCTGTCAATGACGAGAGCCCCCTGTCAATGAGGAGTAACTCTGTAAATGAGGAGTGCCCCACCGTCAATTAGGAGTGCCTCCTGACCTTGAGGAGTGCCCGCTGACAATGAGGAGTGCCCCACCGTCAATGAGGAGTGCCCCCTGTCAATGACGAGAGCCCGCTGTCAATGTGGAGTAACTCTGTCAATGAGGATTGCCCCACCGTCAATTAGGAGTGCCCCCTGACAATGAGGAGTGCCCCCTGACAATGAGGATGGCCCCCCGTCAATGACGAATGCCCCGGGTCAATAAGCAGCGCCCCCTGTCAATGAAGAGTGCCCACGCCAATGAGTCGTGCCCCCTGTCAATGAGGAGAGACCCTGTCAATGATGAGTGCCCCCCATTAATGTGGAGTGCCCCCCCTTCAATAAGGAGTGTCACCCCTCCCCGTCAATGAGGAGTGCCTCCTGACAATGATGAAGTGCCCACTGTCAATGAGGCGTTCCCCGCCGTCTATGAAGAGTGCCCCCTGTCAATGAGAAGTGCCGCTGTCAATGAGGACTGCCCCCTGTCAATGAGCAGTGCCCTTGTCAATGAGGAGTACCCCTGTCAATGAGGAGTGCCCCCGTCAGTGAGGAGTGCCCCCTGTCAATGACGAGAGCCCCCTGTCAATGAGGAGTAAGTCTGTAAATGATGAGTGCCCCACCGTCAATTAGGAGTGCCCCCTGACAATGAGGAGTGCCCCCTGACAATGAGGAGTGCCTCCCGTCAATGAGGAGTGCCCCCGACAATGAGGAGTGCCCCTTTTCAATGGATTTGCCCTGTCCATGAGGAGTGATCTCTGTCAATGAGGAGTGACCCTTGTCACTGATGAGCGCCCTGTGTCAATGATGAGAGCCTTCTGTCAATGAGGAGTCCCCACGCCAATGAGGAGTACCCCCTGTCAATGAGGAGTGCCCCCTGTCAATGAGCAGACCCCCATGTCAATGAGCAGTGCCATTGTCAATGAGGAGTACCCCTTGTCAATGAGGAGTGCCCCCTGTCAATGAGGAGTGCCCCCTTTCAATGAGAAGTCCCCGCTGTCAATGAGGAGTGCCCCCTGTCAATGAGGAGTACCCCCTGTCAATGAGGAGTGCCCCCTGTCAATGACCAGTGCCCCCGTCTATGAGGAGTGCCCCCTGTCAATGACGAGAGCCCCCTGTCAATGAGGAGTAACTCTGTAAATGAGGAGTGCCCCACCGTCAATTAGGAGTGCCCACTGACCTTGAGGAGTGCCCCCTGACATTGAGGAGTGCCCCCCGTCAATGAGGAGTGCCCTCGTCAATGAGGAGTGCCCCCTGTCAATGACGAGAGCCCCCTGTCAATGAGGAGTAACTCTGTCAATAAGGATTGCCCCACCGTCAATTAGGAGTGCCCCCTGACAATGAGGAGTGCCCCCTGACAATGAGGAGGGCCCCCCGTCAATGACGAATGCCCCGGGTCAATAAGCAGTGCCCCCTGTCAATGAAGAGTGCCCACGCCAATGGGTCGTGCCCCCTGTCAATGAGGAGAGACCCTGTCAATGATGAGTGCCCCCCATTAATGAGGAGTGCCCCACCTTCAATAAGGAGTGTCCCCCCTCCCCGTCAATGAGGAGTGCCTCCTGACAATGAGAAGTGCCCACTGTCAATGAGGCGTTCCCCCCCCGTCTATGAAGAGTGCCCCCTGTCAGTGAGAAGTGCCGCTGTCAATGAGGAGTGCCCCCTGTCAATGAGCATTGCCCTTGTCAATGAGGAGTACCCCTGTCAATGAGGAGTGCCCCCTGTCAATGAGGAGTGCCCCCTTTCAATGAGGAGTCCCCGCTTTCAATGAGGAGTGCCCCCTGTCAATGTGGAGTGCCCGCTGTCAATGACCAGTGCCCCCGAAAATGAGGAGTGCCCCCTGTCAATGACGAGAGCCCCCTGTCAATGAAGAGAAACTCTGTAAATGCGGAGTGCCCCACCGTCAATTAGGAGTGCTCCCTGACAATGAGGAGTGCCCCCTGACAATGAGGAGGGCCCCCCGGTCAAAGACGAATTCCCCGGGTCAATAAGCAGTGCCCCCTGTCAATGAAGAGTGCTCACGCCAATGAGGCGTGCCCCTGTCAATGAGGAGAGCCCATGTCAATGATGAGTGCCCCCCATTAATGAGGAGTGCCCCCCTTCAAAATGGAGTGTCCCCCCTCCCCGTCAATGAGGTGTGCCTCCTGTCAATGAGAAGTGCCCACTGTCAATGAGGCGTCCCCCCCCCCGTCTATGAAGAGTGCCCCCTGTCAATGAGAAGTACGGCTGTCAAGGAGGAGTGCCCCCTGTCAATGAGCAGTGCCCTTGTCAATGAGGAGTACCCCCTGTCAATGAGGAGTGCCCCCTGTCAATGAGGACTGCCCCCTTTCAATGAGGAGACCCCGCTTTCAATGAGGAGTGCCCCCTGTCAATGAGGAGTGCCCCCTGTCAATGAGTGCCCGCTGTCAATGACCAGTGCCCCCGTCAATGAGGAGTGCCCCCTGTCAATGACGAGACCCCCTGTCAATGAGGAGTAACTCTGTAAATGAGTTGTGCCCCACCGTCAATAAGAGTACCCCCTGACCTTGAGGAGTGCCCCCTGACAATGAGGAGTGCCCCCTGTCAATGAGGAGTGCCCCCGTCAATGAGGAGAGCCCCCTGTCAATGACGAGAGCCCCCTGTCAATGAGGAGTAACTCTGTCAATGAGGATTACCCCACCGTCAATTAGGAGTGCCCCCTGTCAATGAGAAGTGCCCCCTGTCAATGAGGAGTGCCCCCTGACATTGAGGAGTGCCCCCCGTCAATGAGGAGTGCCCTCGTCAATGAGGAGTGCCCCCTGTCAATGACGAGAGCCCCCTGTCAATGAGGAGTAACTCTGTCAATGAGGATTGCCCCACCGTCAATTAGGAGTGCCCCCTGACAATGAGGACTGCCCCCTGACAATGAGGAGTGCCCCCCGTCAATGACGAATGCCCCGGCTCAATAAGCAGTGCTCCCTCTCAATGAAGAGTGCCCACGCCAATGAGGCGTGCCCCCTGTCAATGAGGAGAGCCCCTGTCAATGATGAGTGCCCCCCATTAATGAGGTGTGCCCCCCTTCAATAAGGAGTGTCCCCCCTCCCCGTCAATGTGATGTGCCTCCTGTCAATGAGAAGTGCCCACAATCAAGGAGGCGTTCCCCCCCCCCGTCTATGAAGAGTGCCCCCTGTCAATGAGGAATGACTCCCGTCAATAAGGATGCACCCCCCCGTCAATGAGTAGCGCCCCCTGTTAATGAGAAGTGCCCGCTGTCAATAAAGAGTGCCCCCCCCCGTCTCTGAAGAGTGCCCCCTGTCAATGTGGAGTGCCCCCCGTCAATAAGGAGTGCCCCCCCTTCCGTCAATGAGGAGTGCCCCCTGTCAATGAGAAGTGCCCGCTGTCAATGACGAGAGCCCCATGTCAATGACGAGTACCCCCTGTCAATGAGGAGTGCCCCCTGTCAATAAGAAGTGCCCCCGGTCAATAAGGAGTGCACCCGCCCGCCCACCCCCCGTAAATGAGGAGTGCCCCCTGTCAATGAGAAGTGCCCGCTGTCAATGTGGAGTGCCGCTTGTCAATGAGCAGTACCCCTGTAAATGAGGAGTACCCCCTGTCACTGAGGAGTACCACCTGACAATGAGGAGTGCCCCCTGTCAATGAGAAGTGCCCACGGATAATAAGGAATGCACACCCCCCGTCAATGAGGAGTGCCCCCTGTCAGTGAGAAGTGCCCTTGTCAATGAGGAGTACCCCCTGTCAGTGAGGAGTGCCCCGTGTCAATGAGGAGTGCCCCCTTTCAATGAGGAGTGCCCGCTGTCATTGAGGAGTGCCCCCTGTCAATGAGGAGTGCCCCCTGTCAATGAGAAGTGCCCCCTGTCAATGAGGAGTGCCCCCGTCAATGAGGAGTGCCCCCTGTCAATGACGAGAGCCCCCTGTCAATGAGGAGTAAGTCTGTAAATGATGAGTGCCCCACCGTCAATTAGGAGTGCCCCCTGACAATGAGGAGTGCCCCTTGACAATGAGGAGTTCCTCCCGTCAATGAGGAGTGCCCCCGTCAATGAGCAGTGCCCCTTTTCAATGAGTTTGCCCTGTCCATGAGGAGTGATCTCTGTCAATGAGGAGTGACCCCTGTCACCGATGAGTGCCCTCTGTCATTGATGAGAGCCTTCTGTCAATGAGGAGTCCCCACGCCAATGAGGAGTACCCCCTGTCAATGACGAGTGCCCCCTGTCAATGAGCCGACCCCCCTGTCAATGAGCAGTGCCATTGTCAATGAGGAGTACCCCTTGTCAATGAGGAGTGCCCCCTGTAAATGAGGAGTGCCCCCTTTCAATGAGAAGTCCCCGCTGTCAATGAGGAGTGCCCCCTGTCAATGAGGAGTGCCCCCTGTCAATGGCCAGTGGCGCCTGTCAATGACCAGTGCCCCCGTCAATGAGGAGTGCCCCCTGTCAATGACGAGAGCCCCCTGTCAATGAGGAGTAACTCTGTAAATGAGGAGTGCCCCACCGTCAATTAGGAGTGCCCCCTGACC
Source organism: Mustelus asterias (assembly GCF_964213995.1). Lineage (NCBI taxonomy): Eukaryota > Metazoa > Chordata > Chondrichthyes > Carcharhiniformes > Triakidae > Mustelus > Mustelus asterias. The sequence continues at coordinate 468,158 of NW_027590249.1, forward strand.
TTGAGGAGTGCCCTCTGAGAATGAGGAGTGCCCCACCGTCAATGAGGAGTGCCCCCTGTCAATGACGAGAGCCCCCTGTCAATGAGGAGTAACTCTGTCAATGGGGATTGCCCCACCGACAATTAGGAGTGCCCCCTGACAATGAGGAGTGCCCCCTGACAATGAGGAGGGCCCCCCGTCAATGACGAATGCCCCGGGTAAATAAGCAGTGCCCCCTGTCAATGAAGAGTGCCCACGCCAATGAGTCGTGCCCCCTGTCAATGAGGAGAGACCCTGTCAATGATGAGAGCCCCCCATTAATGAGGAGTGCCCCCCCTTCAATAAGGAGTGTCACCCCTCCCCGTCAATGAGGAGTGCCTCCTGACAATGATGAAGTGCCCACTGTCAATGAGGCGTTCCCCCCCGTCTATGAAGAGTGCCCCCTGTCAATGAGAAGTGCCGCTGTCAATGAGGAGTGCCCCCTGTCAATGAGCAGTGCCCTTGTCAATGAGGAGTACCCCTGTCAATGAGGAGTGCCCCCTGTCAATGAGGCGTGCCTCCATTCAATGAGGAGTTCCCGCTGTCAATGAGGAGTGCCCCCTGTCAATGAGAAGTGACCGCTGTCAATGACCAGTGCCCCCGTCAATGAGGAGTGCCCCCTGTCAATGAGAAGTGCCCCCGGTCATTAAGGAATGCACACCCTCCCGTCAATGAGGAGTGCCCCCTGTCAATGAGAAGTGCCCTTGTCAATGAGGAGTACCCCCTGTCAATGAGGAGTGCCCCCTGTCAATGAGGAGTGCCCCCTTTCAATGAGGAGTGCCCGCTGTCAATGAGGAGTGCCCCCTGTCAATGAGGAGTGCCCCCTGTCAATGAGAAGTGCCCCCTGTCAATGAGGAGTGCCCCCGTCAATGAGGAGTAAGTCTGTAAATGAGGAGTGGCCTACCGTCAATTAGGAGTGGCACCTGACAATGAGGAGTGCCCCCTGACAATGAGGAGTGCCTCCCGTCAATGAGGAGTGCCCCCGTCAATGAGGAATGCCCCTTTTCAATGGGTTTGCCCTGTCCATGAGGAGTGATCTCTGTCAATGAGGAGTGACCCCTGTCACTGATGAGTGCCCTCTGTCAATAATGAGAGCCTTCTGTCAATGAGGAGTCCCCAGGACAATGAGGAGTACCCCTTGTCAATGAGGAGTGCCCCCTGTCAATGAGGAGAACCCCCTGTCAATGAACAGTGCCCTTGTCAATGAAGAGTACCCGCTGTAAATGAGGAGAGCCCCCTGTCAATGAGGAGTGCCCCCGTTCAATGAGGAGTCACCGCTGCAATGAGGAGTGCCCCCTGTCAATGAGGAGTGCCCCCTGTCAATGAGGAGTGCCCCCTGTCAATGACCAGTGCCCCGTCAATGAGGAGTGCCCCCTGTCAATGACGAGAGCCCCCTGTCAATGAGGAGTACGCCCTCTCAATGAGGAGTGCCCCTGTCAATGAGAGGTGCCCCCGGTCAATAAGGAGTGCACCCGCCCCCCCCCCCCAGCCGTAAATGAGGAGTGCCCCCTGTCAATGAGAAGTGCCCGCTGTCAATGAGGAGTGCCGCTTGTCAATGAGCAGTACCCCTGTAAATGAGGAGTACCCCCTGTCACTGAGGAGTACCCCCTGACAATGAGGACTGCCCCCTGTCAATGGGAAGTGCCCCCGGTCAATAAGGAATGCACACCCCACCGTCAATGAGGAGTGCCCCCTGTCAGTGAGAAGTGCCCTTGTCAATGAGGAGTACCCCCTGTCAATGAGGAGTGCCTCCCGTCAATGAGGAGTGCCACCGTCAATGAGGAGTGCCCTTTTCAATGACTTTGCCCTGTCCATGAGGAGTGATCTCTGTCAATGAGGAGTGACCCCTGTCACTGATGAGTGCCCCCTGTAAATGAGGAGTGCCCCCTTTCAATGAGAAGTCCCCGCTGTCAATGAGGAGTGCCCCCTGTCAATGAGGAGTGCCCCCTGTCAATGGCCAGTGCCCCCGTCAATGAGGAGTGCCCCCTGTCAATGACGAGAGCCCCCTGTCAATGAGGAGTAACTCTGTAAATGAGGAGTGCCCCACCGTCAATTAGGAGTGCCCCCTGACCTTGAGGAGTGCCCCCTGACAATGAGGAGTGCCCCCCGTCAATGAGGAGCGCCCTCGTCAATGAGGAGTGCCCCCTGTCAATGATGAGAGCCCCCTGTCAATGAGGAGTAACTCTGTCAATGAGGATTGCCCCACCGTCAATTAGGAGTGCCCCCTGACAATGAGGAGTGCCCCCTGACAACGAGGAGGGCCCCCCGTCAATGACGAATGCCCCGGGTCAATAAGCAGTGTCCCCTGTCAATGAAGAGTGCCCACGCCAATGAGTCGTGCCCCCTGTCAATGAGGAGAGACCCTGTCAATGATGAGTGCCCCCCATTAATGAGGCGTGCCCCCCCCCTTCAATAAGGAGTGTCCCCCCTCCCCGTCAATGAGGAGTGCCTCCTGACAATGAGAAGTGCCCACTGTCAATGAGGAGTTCCCCCCCCGTCTAAGAAGAGTGCCCCCTGTCAATGAGAAGTGCCGCTGTCAATGAGGAGTGCCCCCTGTCAATGAGCAGTGCCCTTGTCAATGAGGAGTACTCCTGTCAATGAGGAGTGCCCCCTGTCAATGAGGAGTGCCCCGTTTCAATGAGGAGTCCCCGCTTTCAATGAGGAGTGCCCCCTGTCAATGAGGAGTGCCCGCTGTCAATGACCAGTGCCCCCGACAATGAGGAGTGCCCCCTGTCAATGACGAGAGCCCCCTGTCAATGAAGAGAAACTCTGTAAATGCCGAATGCCCCACCGTCAATTAGGAGTGCCCCTGACAATGAGGAGTGCCCCCTGACAATGAGGAGGGCCCCCCGGTCAATGACGAATGCCCCGGGTCAATTAGCAGTGCCCCTTGTCAATGAAGAGTGCCCACGCCAATGAGGCGTGCCCCCTGTCAATGAGGAGAGCCCATGTCAATGATGAGTGCCCCCCATTAATGAGGAGTGCCCCCCTTCAATAAGGAGTGTCCCCCCTCCCCGTCAATGAGGTGTGCCTCCTGTCAATGAGAAGTGCCCACTGTCAATGAGGCGTTCCCCCCCGTCTATGAAGAGTGCCCCCTGTCAATGAGAAGTGCCGCTGTCAATGAGAAGTGCCCCCTGACAATGAGGAGGGCCCCCTGTAAATGCGGAGTGCCCCCTGACAATGAGGAGTGCCCGCTGACAATGAGGAGTGCCCCCTGTCAATGAGGAGTGCCCCCTGTCAATGGCCAGTGCCCCCGTCAATGAGGAGTGCCCCCTGTCAATGACGAGAGCCCCCTGTCAATGAGGAGTAACTCTGTAAATGAGGAGTGCCCCACCGTCAATTAGGAGTGCCCCCTGACCTTGAGGAGTGCCCCCTGACAATGAGGAGTGCCCCCCCGTCAATGAGGAGCGCCCTCGTCAATGAGGAGTGCCCCCTGTCAATGACGAGAGCCCACTGTCAATGAGGAGTAACTCTGTCAATGAGGATTGCCCCACCGTCAATTAGGAGTGCCCCCTGACAATGAGGAGTGCCCCCTGACAATGAGGAGGGCCCCCCGTCAATGACGAATGCCCCGGGTCAATAAGCAGTGCCCCCTGTCAATGAAGAGTGCCCACGCCAATGAGTCGTGCCCCCTGTCAATGAGGAGAGACCCTGTCAATGATGAGTGCCCCCCATTAATGAGGCGTGCCCCCCCCTTCAATAAGGAGTGTCCCCCCTCCCCGTCAATGAGGAGTGCCTCCTGACAATGAGAAGTGCCCACTGTCAATGAGGAGTTCCCCCCCCCCCGTCTAAGAAGAGTGCCCCCTGTCAATGAGAAGTGCCGCTGTCAATGAGGAGTGCCCCCTGTCAATGAGCAGTGCCCTTGTCAATGAGGAGTACCCCTGTCAATGAGGAGTGCCCCCTGTCAATGAGGAGTGCCCCGTTTCAATGAGGAGTCCCCGCTTTCAATGAGGAGTGCCCCCTGTCAATGAGGAGTGCCCGCTGTCAATGACCAGTGCCCCCGACAATGAGGAGTGCCCCCTGTCAATGACGAGAGCCCCCTGTCAATAAAGAGAAACTCTGTAAATGCCGAATGCCCCACCGTCAATTAGGAGAGCCCCTGACAATGAGGAGTGCCCCCTGACAATGAGGAGGGCCCCCCGGTCAATGACGAATGCCCCGGGTCAATTAGCAGTGCCCCTTGTCAATGAAGAGTGCCCACGCCAATGAGGCGTGCCCCCTGTCAATGAGGAGAGCCCATGTCAATGATGAGTGCCCCCCATTAATGAGGAGTGCCCCCCTTCAATAAGGAGTGTCCCCCCTCCCCGTCAATGAGGTGTGCCTCCTGTCAATGAGAAGTGCCCACTGTCAATGAGGCGTTCCCCCCCGTCTATGAAGAGTGCCCCCTGTCAATGAGAAGTGCCGCTGTCAATGAGAAGTGCCCCCTGACAATGAGGAGGGCCCCCTGTAAATGCGGAGTGCCCCCTGACAATGAGGAGTGCCCGCTGACAATGAGGAGTGCCCCCTGTCAATGAGCAGTGCCCTTGTCAATGAGGAGTAACCCCTGTCAATGAGGAGTACACCCTGTCAATGAGGAGTGCCCCCTTTCAATGAGGAGTCCCCGCTTTCAATGAGGAGTACGCCCTCTCAATGAGGAGTGCCCCTGTCAATGAGAGGTGCCCCCGGTCAATAAGGAGTGCACCTGCCCCCCCCCCCCCGTAAATGAGGAGTGCCCCCTGTCAATGAGAAGTGCCCGCTGTCAATGAGGAGTGCCGCTTGTCAATGAGCAGTACCCCTGTAAATGAGGAGTACCCCCTGTCACTGAGGAGTACCCCCTGACAATGAGGACTGCCCCCTGTCAATGGGAAGTGCCCCCGGTCAATAAGGAATGCACACCCCACCGTCAATGAGGAGTGCCCCCTGTCAGTGAGAAGTGCCCTTGTCAATGAGGAGTACCCCCTGTCAATGAGGAGTGCCTCCCGTCAATGAGGAGTGCCACCGTCAATGAGGAGTGCCCTTTTCAATGAGTTTGCCCTGTCCATGAGGAGTGATCTCTGTCAATGAGGAGTGACCCCTGTCACTGATGAGTGCCCCCTGTAAATGAGGAGTGCCCCCTTTCAATGAGAAGTCCCCGCTGTCAATGAGGAGTGCCCCCTGTCAATGAGGAGTGCCCCCTGTCAATGAGGAGTGCCCCCTGTCAATGGCCAGTGCCCCCGTCAATGAGGAGTGCCCCCTGTCAATGACGAGAGCCCCCTGTCAATGAGGAGTAACTCTGTAAATGAGGAGTGCCCCACCGTCAATTAGGAGTGCCCCCTGACCTTGAGGAGTGCCCCCTGACAATGAGGAGTGCCCCCCGTCAATGAGGAGCGCCCTCGTCAATGAGGAGTGCCCCCTGTCAATGATGAGAGCCCCCTGTCAATGAGGAGTAACTCTGTCAATGAGGATTGCCCCACCGTCAATTAGGAGTGCCCCCTGACAATGAGGAGTGCCCCCTGACAACGAGGAGGGCCCCCCGTCAATGACGAATGCCCCGGGTCAATAAGCAGTGCCCCCTGTCAATGAAGAGTGCCCACGCCAATGAGTCGTGCCCCCTGTCAATGAGGAGAGACCCTGTCAATGATGAGTGCCCCCCATTAATGAGGCGTGCCCCCCCCCCTTCAATAAGGAGTGTCCCCCCTCCCCGTCAATGAGGAGTGCCTCCTGACAATGAGAAGTGCCCACTGTCAATGAGGAGTTCCCCCCCCCGTCTAAGAAGAGTGCCCCCTGTCAATGAGAAGTGCCGCTGTCAATGAGGAGTGCCCCCTGTCAATGAGCAGTGCCCTTGTCAATGAGGAGTACTCCTGTCAATGAGGAGTGCCCCCTGTCAATGAGGAGTGCCCCGTTTCAATGAGGAGTCCCCGCTTTCAATGAGGAGTGCCCCCTGTCAATGAAGAGTGCCCGCTGTCAATGACCAGTGCCCCCGACAATGAGGAGTGCCCCCTGTCAATGACGAGAGCCCCCTGTCAATGAAGAGAAACTCTGTAAATGCCGAATGCCCCACCGTCAATTAGGAGTGCCCCTGACAATGAGGAGTGCCCCCTGACAATGAGGAGGGCCCCCCGGTCAATGACGAATGCCACGGGTCAATTAGCAGTGCCCCTTGTCAATGAAGAGTGCCCACGCCAATGAGGCGTGCCCCCTGTCAATGAGGAGAGCCCATGTCAATGATGAGTGCCCCCCATTAATGAGGAGTGCCCCCCTTCAATAAGGAGTGTCCCCCCTCCCCGTCAATGAGGTGTGCCTCCTGTCAATGAGAAGTGCCCACTGTCAATGAGGCGTTCCCCCCCGTCTATGAAGAGTGCCCCCTGTCAATGAGAAGTGCCGCTGTCAATGAGAAGTGCCCCCTGACAATGAGGAGGGCCCCCTGTAAATGCGGAGTGCCCCCTGACAATGAGGAGTGCCCGCTGACAATGAGGAGTGCCCCCTCTCAATGAGGAGTGCCCCCTGTCAATGGCCAGTGCCCCCGTCAATGAGGAGTGCCCCCTGTCAATGACGAGAGCCCCCTGTCAATGAGGAGTAACTCTGTAAATGAGGAGTGCCCCACCGTCAATTAGGAGTGCCCCCTGACCTTGAGGAGTGCCCCCTGACAATGAGGAGTGCCCCCCGTCAATGAGGAGCGCCCTCGTCAATGAGGAGTGCCTCCTGACAATGAGAAGTGCCCACTGTCAATGAGGAGTTCCCCCCTCCCGTCTAAGAAGAGTGCCCCCTGTCAATGAGAAGTGCCGCTGTCAATGAGGAGTGCCCCCTGTCAATGAGCAGTGCCCTTGTCAATGAGGAGTACCCCTGTCAATGAGGAGTGCCCCCTGTCAATGAGGAGTGCCCCGTTTCAATGAGGAGTCCCCGCTTTCAATGAGGAGTGCCCCCTGTCAATGAGGAGTGCCCGCTGTCAATGACCAGTGCCCCCGACAATGAGGAGTGCCCCCTGTCAATGACGAGAGCCCCCTGTCAATGAAGAGAAACTCTGTAAATGCCGAATGCCCCACCGTCAATTAGGAGTGCCCCTGACAATGAGGAGTGCCCCCTGACAATGAGGAGGGCCCCCCGGTCAATGACGAATGCCCCGGGTCAATTAGCAGTGCCCCTTGTCAATGAAGAGTGCCCACGCCAATGAGGCGTGCCCCCTGTCAATGAGGAGAGCCCATGTCAATGATGAGTGCCCCCCATTAATGAGGAGTGCCCCCCTTCAATAAGGAGTGTCCCCCCTCCCCGTCAATGAGGTGTGCCTCCTGTCAATGAGAAGTGCCCACTGTCAATGAGGCGTTCCCCCCCGTCTATGAAGAGTGCCCCCTGTCAATGAGAAGTGCCGCTGTCAATGAGAAGTGCCCCCTGACAATGAGGAGGGCCCCCTGTAAATGCGGAGTGCCCCCTGACAATGAGGAGTGCCCGCTGACAATGAGGAGTGCCCCCTGTCAATGAGCAGTGCCCTTGTCAATGAGGAGTACCCCCTGTCAATGAGGAGTACACCCTGTCAATGAGGAGTGCCCCCTTTCAATGAGGAGTCCCCGCTTTCAATGAGGAGTACGCCCTCTCAATGAGGAGTGCCCCTGTCAATGAGAGGTGCCCCCGGTCAATAAGGAGTGCACCTGCCCCCCCCCCCCGTAAATGAGGAGTGCCCCCTGTCAATGAGAAGTGCCCGCTGTCAATGAGGAGTGCCGCTTGTCAATGAGCAGTACCCCTGTAAATGAGGAGTACCCCCTGTCACTGAGGAGTACCCCCTGACAATGAGGACTGCCCCCTGTCAATGGGAAGTGCCCCCGGTCAATAAGGAATGCACACCCCACCGTCAATGAGGAGTGCCCCCTGTCAGTGAGAAGTGCCCTTGTCAATGAGGAGTACCCCCTGTCAATGAGGAGTGCCTCCCGTCAATGAGGAGTGCCACCGTCAATGAGGAGTGCCCTTTTCAATGAGTTTGCCCTGTCCATGAGGAGTGATCTCTGTCAATGAGGAGTGACCCCTGTCACTGATGAGTGCCCCCTGTAAATGAGGAGTGCCCCCTTTCAATGAGAAGTCCCCGCTGTCAATGAGGAGTGCCCCCTGTCAATGAGGAGTGCCCCCTGTCAATGAGGAGTGCCCCCTGTCAATGGCCAGTGCCCCCGTCAATGAGGAGTGCCCCCGTCAATGACGAGAGCCCCCTGTCAATGAGGAGTAACTCTGTAAATGAGGAGTGCCCCACCGTCAATTAGGAGTGCCCCCTGACCTTGAGGAGTGCCCCCTGACAATGAGGAGTGCCCCCCGTCAATGAGGAGCGCCCTCGTCAATGAGGAGTGCCCCCTGTCAATGATGAGAGCCACCTGTCAATGAGGAGTAACTCTGTCAATGAGGATTGCCCCACCGTCAATTAGGAGTGCCCCCTGACAATGAGGAGTGCCCCCTGACAACGAGGAGGGCCCCCCGTCAATGACGAATGCCCCGGGTCAATAAGCAGTGCCCCCTGTCAATGAAGAGTGCCCACGCCAATGAGTCGTGCCCCCTGTCAATGAGGAGAGACCCTGTCAATGATGAGTGCCCCCCATTAATGAGGCGTGCCCCCCCCCTTCAATAAGGAGTGTCCCCCCTCCCCGTCAATGAGGAGTGCCTCCTGACAATGAGAAGTGCCCACTGTCAATGAGGAGTTCCCCCCCCCCGTCTAAGAAGAGTGCCCCCTGTCAATGAGAAGTGCCGCTGTCAATGAGGAGTGCCCCCTGTCAATGAGCAGTGCCCTTGTCAATGAGGAGTACTCCTGTCAATGAGGAGTGCCCCCTGTCAATGAGGAGTGCCCCGTTTCAATGAGGAGTCCCCGCTTTCAATGAGGAGTGCCCCCTGTCAATGAAGAGTGCCCGCTGTCAATGACCAGTGCCCCCGACAATGAGGAGTGCCCCCTGTCAATGACGAGAGCCCCCTGTCAATGAAGAGAAACTCTGTAAATGCCGAATGCCCCACCGTCAATTAGGAGTGCCCCTGACAATGAGGAGTGCCCCCTGACAATGAGGAGGGCCCCCCGGTCAATGACGAATGCCCCGGGTCAATTAGCAGTGCCCCTTGTCAATGAAGAGTGCCCACGCCAATGAGGCGTGCCCCCTGTCAATGAGGAGAGCCCATGTCAATGATGAGTGCCCCCCATTAATGAGGAGTGCCCCCCTTCAATAAGGAGTGTCCCCCCTCCCCGTCAATGAGGTGTGCCTCCTGTCAATGAGAAGTGCCCACTGTCAATGAGGCGTTCCCCCCCGTCTATGAAGAGTGCCCCCTGTCAATGAGAAGTGCCGCTGACAATGAGAAGTGCCCCCTGACAATGAGGAGGGCCCCCTGTAAATGCGGAGTGCCCCCTGACAATGAGGAGTGCCCGCTGACAATGAGGAGTGCCCCCTGTCAATGAGGAGTGCCCCCTGTCAATGGCCAGTGCCCCCGTCAATGAGGAGTGCCCCCTGTCAATGACGAGAGCCCCCTGTCAATGAGGAGTAACTCTGTAAATGAGGAGTGCCCCACCGTCAATTAGGAGTGCCCCCTGACCTTGAGGAGTGCCCCCTGACAATGAGGAGTGCCCCCCGTCAATGAGGAGCGCCCTCGTCAATGAGGAGTGCCCCCTGTCAATGACGAGAGCCCCCTGTCAATGAGGAGTAACTCTGTCAATGAGGATTGCCCCACCGTCAATTAGGAGTGCCCCCTGACAATGAGGAGTGCCCCCTGACAATGAGGAGGGCCCCCCGTCAATGACGAATGCCCCGGGTCAATAAGCAGTGCCCCCTGTCAATGAAGAGTGCCCACGCCAATGAGTCGTGCCCCCTGTCAATGAGGAGAGACCCTGTCAATGATGAGTGCCCCCCATTAATGAGGCGTGCCCCCCCCCTTCAATAAGGAGTGTCCCCCCTCCCCGTCAATGAGGAGTGCCTCCTGACAATGAGAAGTGCCCACTGTCAATGAGGAGTTCCCCCCCCCCCGTCTAAGAAGAGTGCCCCCTGTCAATGAGAAGTGCCGCTGTCAATGAGGAGTGCCCCCTGTCAATGAGCAGTGCCCTTGTCAATGAGGAGTACCCCTGTCAATGAGGAGTGCCCCCTGTCAATGAGGAGTGCCCCGTTTCAATGAGGAGTCCCCGCTTTCAATGAGGAGTGCCCCCTGTCAATGAGGAGTGCCCGCTGTCAATGACCAGTGCCCCCGACAATGAGGAGTGCCCCCTGTCAATGACGAGAGCCCCCTGTCAATGAAGAGAAACTCTGTAAATGCCGAATGCCCCACCGTCAATTAGGAGTGCCCCTGACAATGAGGAGTGCCCCCTGACAATGAGGAGGGCCCCCCGGTCAATGACGAATGCCCCGGGTCAATTAGCAGTGCCCCTTGTCAATGAAGAGTGCCCACGCCAATGAGGCGTGCCCACTGTCAATGAGGAGAGCCCATGTCAATGATGAGTGCCCCCCATTAATGAGGAGTGCCCCCCTTCAATAAGGAGTGTCCCCCCTCCCCGTCAATGAGGTGTGCCTCCTGTCAATGAGAAGTGCCCACTGTCAATGAGGCGTTCCCCCCCGTCTATGAAGAGTGCCCCCTGTCAATGAGAAGTGCCGCTGTCAATGAGAAGTGCCCCCTGACAATGAGGAGGGCCCCCTGTAATTGCGGAGTGCCCCCTGACAATGAGGAGTGCCCGCTGACAATGAGGAGTGCCCCCTGTCAATGAGCAGTGCCCTTGTCAATGAGGAGTACCCCCTGTCAATGAGGAGTACACCCTGTCAATGAGGAGTGCCCCCTTTCAATGAGGAGTCCCCGCTTTCAATGAGGAGTGCCCCCTGTCAATGAGGAGTGCCCCCTGTCAATGAGGAGTGCCCGCTGTCAATGACGAGAGCCCCCTGTCAATGAGGAGTACGCCCTCTCAATGAGGAGTGCCCCTGTCAATGAGAGGTGCCCCCGTTCAATAAGGAGTGCACCTGCCCCCACCCCCCCCCCCCCCCGTAAATGAGGAGTGCCCCCTGTCAATGAGAAGTGCCCGCTGTCAATGAGGAGTGCCGCTTGTCAATGAGCAGTACCCCTGTAAATGAGGAGTACCCCCTGTCACTGAGGAGTACCCCCTGACAATGAGGAGTGCCCCCTGTCAATGAGAAGTGCCCCCGGTCAATAAGGAATGCACACCCCCCGGTCAATGAGCAGTGCCCCTTGTCAGTGAGAAGTGCCGTTGTCAATGAGGAGTACCCCCTGCCAATGAGGAGTGCCTCCCGTCAATGAAGAGTGCCACCGTCAATGAGGAGTGCCCTTTTCAATGGGTTTGCCCTGTAAATGAGGAGTGATCTCTGTCAATGAGGAGTGACCCCTGTCACTGATGAGTGCCCTCTGTCAATGATGAGAGCCTTCTGTCAATGAGGAGTCCCCACGCCAATGAGGAGTACCCCCTGTCAATGAGGAGTGCCCTCTGTCAATGAGCAGACCCCCCTGTCAATGAGCAGTGCCATTGTCAATGAGGAGTACCCCTTGTCAATGAGGAGAGCCCCCTGTCAATGAGGAGAACCCCCTGTCAATGAACAGTGCCCTTGTCAATGAAGAGTACCCGTTGTAAATGAGGAGAGCCCCCTGTCAATGAGGAGTGCCCCCTTTCAATGAGGAGACCCCGCTGCAATGAGGAGTGCCCCCTGTCAATGAGGAGTGCCCCCTGTCAATGAGGACTGCCCCCTGTCAATGACCAGTGCCCCCGTCAATGAGGAGTGCCCCCTGTCACTGATGAGTGCCCTCTGTCAATGATGAGAGCCTTCTGTCAATGAGGAGTCCCCACGCCAATGAGGAGTACCCCCTGTCAATGAGGAGTGCCCTCTGTCAATGAGCAGACCCCCCTGTCAATGAGCAGTGCCATTGTCAATGAGGAGTACCCCTTGTCAATGAGGAGAGCCCCCTGTCAATGAGGAGAACCCCCTGTCAATGAACAGTGCCCTTGTCAATGAAGAGTACCCGTTGTAAATGAGGAGAGCCCCCTGTCAATGAGGAGTGCCCCCTTTCAATGAGGAGTCCCCGCTGCAATGAGGAGTGCCCCCTGTCAATGAGGAGTGCCCCCTGTCAATGAGGACTGCCCCCTGTCAATGACCAGTGCCCCCGTCAATGAGGAGTGCCCCCTGTCAATGACGAGAGCCCCCTGTCAATGAGGAGTACGCCCTCTCAATGAGGAGTGCCCCTGTCAATGAGAGGTGCCCCCGGTCAATAAGGAGTGCACCCGCCCCCCCCCCCCCCCCCCCGTAAATGAGGTGTGCCCCCTGTCAATGAGAAGTGCCCGCTGTCAATGAGGAGTGCCGCTTGTCAATGAGCAGTACCCCTGTAAATGAGGAGTACCCCCTGTCACTGAGGAGTACCCCCTGACAATGAGGACTGCCCCCTGTCAATGGGAAGTGCCCCCGGTCAATAAGGAATGCACACCCCACCGTCAATGAGGAGTGCCCCCTGTCAGTGAGAAGTGCCCTTGTCAATGAGGAGTACCCCCTGTCAATGAGGAGTGCCTCCCGTCAATGAGGAGTGCCACCGTCAATGAGGAGTGCCCTTTTCAATGAGTTTGCCCTGTCCATGAGGAGTGATCTCTGTCAATGAGGAGTGACCCCTGTCACTGATGAGTGTCCCCTGTAAATGAGGAGTGCCCCCTTTCAATGAGAAGTCCCCGCTGTCAATGAGGAGTGCCCCCTGTCAATGAGGAGTGCCCTATGTCAATGAGGAGTGCCTCCTGTCAATGGCCAGTGCCCCCGTCAATGAGGAGTGCCCCCTGTCAATGACGAGAGCCCCCTGTCAATGAGGAGTAATTCTGTAAATGAGGAGTGCCCCACCGTCAATTAGGAGTGCCCCCTGACCTTGAGGAGTGCCCCCTGACAATGAGGAGTGCCCCCCGTCAATGAGGAGTGCCCTCGTCAATGAGGAGTGCCCCCTGTCTATGACGAGAGCCCCCTGTCAATGAGGAGTAACTCTGTCAATGAGGATTGCCCCACCGTCAATTAGGAGTGCCCCCTGACAATGAGGAGTGCCCCCTGACAATGAGGAGGGCCCCCCGTCAATGACGAATGCCCCGGGTCAATAAGCAGTGCCCCCTGTCAATGAAGAGTGCCCACGCCAATGAGTCGTGCCCCCTGTCAATGAGGAGAGACCCTGTCAATGATGAGTGCCCCCCATTAATGAGGCGTGCCCCCCTTCAATAAGGAGTGTCCCCCCTCCCCGTCAATGAGGAGTGCCTCCTGACAATGAGAAGTGCCCACTGTCAATGAGGAGTTCCCCCCCCCCTTCTAAGAAGAGTGCCCCCTGTCAATGAGAAGTGCCGCTGTCAATGAGGAGTGCCCCCTGTCAATGAGCAGTGCCCTTGTCAATGAGGAGTACCCCTGTCAATGAGGAGTGCCCCCTGTCAATGAGGAGTGCCCCGTTTCAATGAGGAGTCCCCGCTTTCAATGAGGAGTGCCCCCTGTCAATGAGGAGTGCCCGCTGTCAATGACCAGTGCCCCCGTCAATGAGGAGTGCCCCCTGTCAATGACGAGAGCCCCCTGTCAATGAAGAGAAACTCTGTAAATGTCGAATGCCCCACCGTCAATTAGGAGTGCCCCTGACAATGAGGAGTGCCCCCTGATAATGAGGAGGGCCCCCCGGTCAATGACGAATGCCCCGGGCCAATGAGCAGTGCCCTTGTCAATGAGGAGTACCCCCTGTCAATGAGGAGTACCCCCTGTCAATGAGGAGTGCCCCCTTTCAATGAGGAGTCCCCGCTTTCAATGAGGAGTACGCCCTCTCAATGAGGAGTGCCCCTGTCAATGAGAGGTTCCCCCGGTCAATAAGGAGTGCACCTGCCCCCCCCCCCCCCCCGTAAATGAGGAGTGCCCCCTGTCAATGAGAAGTGCCCGCTGTCAATGAGGAGTGCCGCTTGTCAATGAGCAGTACCCCTGTAAATGAGGAGTACCCCCTGTCACTGAGGAGTACCCCCTGACAATGAGGAGTGCCCCCGGTCAATAAGGAATGCACACCCCCCGGTCAATGAGGAGTGCCCCTTGTCAGTGAGAAGTGCCCTTGTCAATGAGGAGTACCCCCTGCCAATGAGGAGTGCCTCCCGTCAATGAGGAGTGCCACCGTCAATGAGGAGTGCCCTTTTCAATGAGTTTGCCCTGTCCATGAGCAGTGATCTCTGTCAATGAGGAGTGACCCCTGTCACTGATGAGTGCCCTCTGTCAATGATGAGAGCCTTCTGTCAATGAGGAGTCCCCACGCCAATGAGGAGTGCCCCCTGTCAATGAGGAGTGCCCCCTGTCAATGAGCAGACCCCCCTGTCAATGAGCAGTGCCATTGTCAATGAGGAGTACCCCTTGTCAATGAGGAGTGCCCCCTGTAAATGAGGAGTGCCCCCTTTCAATGAGAAGTCCCCGCTGTCAATGAGGAGTGCCCCCTGTCAATGAGGAGTGCCCCCTGTCAATGGCCAGTGCCCCCGTCAATGACGAGTGCCCCCTGTCAATGACGAGACCCCCCTGTCAATGAGGAGAAACTCTGTAAATGAGGAGTGCCCCACCGTCAATTAGGAGTGCCCCCTGACCTTGAGGAGTGCCCCCTGACAATGAGGAGTGCGCCACGTCAATGAGGAGTGCCCTCGTCAATGAGGAGTGCCCCCTGTCAATGACGAGAAACGCCTGTCAATGAGGAGTAACTCTGTCAATGAGGATTGCCCCACCGTCAATTAGGAGTGCCCCCTGACAATGAGGAGTGCCCCCTGACAATGAGGAGTGCCCCCTGACAATGAGGAGTGCGCCCCGTCAATGAAGAGTGCCCACGCCAATGAGTCGTGCCCCCTGTCAATGAGGAGAGACCCTGTCAATGATGAGTGCCCCCCATTAATGAGGCGTGCCCCCCCCTTCAATAAGGAGTGTCCCCCCTCCCCGTCAATGAGGTGTGCCTCCTGACAATGAGAAGTGCCCACTGTCAATGAGGAGTTCCCCCCCCCGTCTATGAAGAGTGCCCCCTGTCAATCAGAAGTGCCGCTGTCAATGAGGAGTGCCCCCTGTCAATGAGCAGTGCCCTTGCCAATGAGGAGTACCCCTGTCAATGAGGAGTGCCCCCTGTCAATGAGGAGTGCCCCGTTTCACTGAGGAGTCCCCGCTTTCAATGAGGAGTGCCCCCTGTCAATGAGGAGTGCCCGCTGTCAATGACCAGTGCCCCCGTCAATGAGGAGTGCCCCCTGTCAATGACGAGAGCCCCCTGTCAATGAAGAGAAACTCTGTAAATGCCGAATGCCCCACCGTCAATTAGGAGTGCCCACGCCAATGAGGCGTGCCCCCTGTCAATGAGGAGAGCCCATGTCAATGATGAGTGCCCCCCATTAATGAGGAGTGCCCCCCTTCAATAAGGAGTGTCCCCCCTCCCCGTCAAGAGGTGTGCCTCCTGTCAATGAGAAGTGCCCACTGTCAATGAGGCGTTCCCCCCCGTCTATGAAGAGTGCCCCCTGTCAATGAGAAGTGCCGCTGTCAATGAGGAGTGCCCCCTGTCAATGAGGAGGGCCCCCTGTAAATGCGGAGTGCCCCCTGACAATGAGGAGTGCCCGCTAACAATGAGGAGTGCCCCCTGTCAATGAGCAGTGCCCTTGTCAATGAGGAGTACCCCCTGTCAATGAGGAGTGCCCCCTGTCAATGAGGAGTGACCCCTTTCAATGACGAGTCCCCGCTTTCAATGAGGAGTGCCCCCTGTCAATGAGGAGTGCCCCCTGTCAATGTGGAGTGCCCGCTGTCAATGACGAGAGCCCCCTGTCAATGAGGAGTACGCCCTCACAATGAGGAGTGCCCCTGTCAATGAGAGTTGCCCCCGGTCAATAAGGAGTGCACCTGCCCCCCCCCCCCCCCCCCGTAAATGAGGAGTGCCCCCTGTCAATGAGAAGTGCCCGCTGTCAATGAGGAGTGCCGCTTGTCAATGAGCAGTACCCCTGTAAATGAGGAGTACCCCCGTCACTGAGGAGTACCCCCTGACAATGAGGAGTGCCCCCTGTCAATGAGAAGTGCCCCCGGTCAATAAAGAATGCACACCACCACGTCAATGAGGAGTGCCCCTTGTCAGTGAGAAGTGCCCTTGTCAATGAGGAGTACCCCCTGTCAATGAGGAGTGCCTCCCGTCAATGATGAGTGCCACCGTCAATGAGGAGTGCCCTTTTCAATGAGTTTGCCCTGTCCATGAGGAGTGATCTCTGTCAATGAGGAGTGACCCCTGTCACTGATGAGTGCCCTCTGTCAATGATGAGAGCCTTCTGTCAATGAGGAGTCCCCACGCCAATGAGGAGTACCTCTTGTCAATGAGGAGTGCCCCCTGTCAGTGAGGAGTGCCCAGTGTCAATGAGGAGTGCCCCCTTTCAATGAGGAGTGCCCGCTGTCAATGAGGAGTGCCCCCTGTCAATGAGGAGTGCCCCCTGTCAATGAGAAGTGCCCCCTGTCAATGAGGAGTGCCCCCGTCAATGAGGAGTGCCCCCTGTCAATGACGAGAGCCCCCTGTCAATGAGGAGTAAGTCTGTAAATGATGAGTGCCCCACCGTCAATTAGGAGTGCCCCCTGACAATGAGGAGTGCCCCCTGACAATGAGGAGTGCCTCCCGTCAATGAGGAGTGCCCCCGTCAATGAGCAGTGCCCCTTTTCAATGAGTTTGCCCTGTCCATGAGGAGTGATCTCTGTCAATGAGGAGTGACCCCTGTCACTGATGAGTGCCCTCTGTCATTGATGAGAGCCTTCTGTTAATGAGGAGTCCCCACGCCAATGAGGAGTACCCCCTGTCAATGAGGAGTGCCCCCTGTCAATGAGCCGACCCCCCTGTCAATGAGCAGTGCCATTGTCAATGAGGAGTACCCCTTGTCAATGAGGAGTGCCCCCTGTCAATGAGGAGTGCCCCCTGTCAATGGCCAGTGGCCCCTGTCAGTGACCAGTGCCTCCGTCAATGAGGAGTGCCCCCTGTCAATGACGAGACCCCCCTGTCAATGAGGAGTAACTCTGTAAATGAGGAGTGCCCCACCGTCAATTAGGAGTGCCCCCTGACCTTGAGGAGTGCCCTCTGAGAATGAGGAGTGCCCCACCGTCAATGAGGAGTGCCCCCTGTCAATGACGAGAGCCCCATGTCAATGAGGAGTAACTCTGTCAATGAGGATTGCCCCACCGTCAATTAGGAGTGCCCCCTGACAATGAGGAGTGCCCCTGACAATGAGGAGAGACCCTGTCAATGATGAGAGCCCCCCATTAATGAGGAGTGCCCCCCCTTCAATAAGGAGTGTCACCCCTCCCCGTCAATGAGGAGTGCCTCCTGACAATGATGAAGTGCCCACTGTCAATGAGGCGTTCCCCCCCGTCTATGAAGAGTGCCCCCTGTCAATGAGAAGTGCCGCTGTCAATGAGGAGTGCCCCCTGTCAATGAGCAGTGCCCTTGTCAATGAGGAGTACCCCTGTCAATGAGGAGTGCCCCCTGTCAATGAGGAGTGCCTCCATTCAATGAGGAGTTCCCGCTGTCAATGAGGAGTGCCCCCTGTCAATGAGGAGTGACCGCTGCCAATGACCAGTGCCCCCGTCAATGAGGAGTGCCCCCTGTCAATGAGAAGTGCCCCCGATCAATAAGGAATGCACACCCCCCCGTCAATGAGGAGTGCCCCCTGTCAATGAGAAGTGCCCTTGTCAATGAGGAGTACCCCCTGTCAATGAGGAGTGCCCCCTGTCAATGAGGAGTGCCCCCTTTCAATGAGGAGTGCCCGCTGTCAATGAGGAGTGCCCCCTGTCAATGAGGAGTGCCCCCTGTCAATGGGAAGTGCCCCCTGTCAATGAGGAGTGCCCCCGTCAATGAGGAGTGCTCCCTGTCAATGACGAGAGCCCCCTGTCAATGGGGAGTAAGTCTGTAAATGAGGAGTGCCCTACCGTCAATTAGGAGTGGCACCTGACAATGAGGAGTGCCCCCTGACAATGAGGAGTGCCTCCCGTCAATGAGGAGTGCCCCCGTCAATGAGGAGTGCCCCTTTTCAATGGGTTTGCCCTGTCCATGAGGAGTGATCTCTGTCAGTGAGGAGTGACCCCTGTCACTGATGAGTGCCCTCTGTCAATAATGAGAGCCTTCTGTCAATGAGGAGTCCCCAGGCCAATGAGGAGTACCCCTTGTCAATGAGGAGTGCCCCCTGTCAATGAGGAGAACCCCCTGTGAATGAACAGTGCCCTTGTCAATGAAGAGTACCCGCTGTAAATGAGGAGAGCCCCCTGTCAATGAGGAGTGCCCCCTTTCAATGAGGAGTCACCGCTGCAATGAGGAGTGCCCCCTGTCAATGAGGAGTGCCCCCTATCAATGAGGAGTGCCCCCTGTCAATGACCAGTGCCCCCGTCAATGTGGAGTGCCCCCTGTCAATGACGAGAGCCCCCTGTCAATGAGGAGTACGCCCTCTCAATGAGGAGTGCCCCTGTCAATGAGAGGTGCCCCCGGTCAATAAGGAGTGCACCCGCCCCCCCCCCCCCGTAAATGAGGAGTGCCCCCTGTCAATGAGAAGTGCCCGCTGTCAATGAGGAGTGCCGCTTGTCAATGAGCAGTACCCCTGTAAATGAGGAGTACCCCCTGTCACTGAGGAGTACCCCCTGACAATGAGGACTGCCCCCTGTCAGTGGGAAGTGCCCCCGGTCAATAAGGAATGCACACCCCACCGTCAATGAGGAGTGCCCCCTGTCAGTGAGAAGTGCCCTTGTCAATGAGGAGTACCCCCTGTCAATGAGGAGTGCCTCCCGTCAATGAGGAGTGCCACCGTCAATGAGGAGTGCCCTTTTCAATGAGTTTGCCCTGTCCATGAGGAGTGATCTCTGTCAATGAGGAGTGACCCCTGTCACTGATGAGTGCCCCCTGTAAATGAGGAGTGCCCCCTTTCAATGAGAAGTCCCCGCTGTCAATGAGGAGTGCCCCCTGACAATGAGGAGTGCCCCCTGTCAATGAGGAGTGCCCCCTGTCAATGGCCAGTGCCCCCGTCAATGAGGAGTGCCCCCTGTCAATGACGAGAGCCCCCTGTCAATGAGGAGTAACTCTGTAAATGAGGAGTGCCCCACCGTCAATTAGGAGTGCCCCCTGACCTTGAGGAGTGCCCCCTGACAATGAGGAGTGCCCCCCGTCAATGAGGAGTGCCCTCGTCAATGAGGAGTGCCCCCTGTCAATGACGAGAGCCCCCTGTCAATGAGGAGTAACTCTGTCAATGAGGATTGCCCCACCGTCAATTAGGAGTGCCCCCTGACAATGAGGAGTGCCCCCTGACAATGAGGAGGGCCCCCCGTCAATGACGAATGCCCCGGGTCAATAAGCAGTGCCCCCTGTCAATGAAGAGTGCCCACGCCAATGAGTCGTGCCCCCTGTCAATGAGGAGAGACCCTGTCAATGATGAGTGCCCCCCATTAATGAGGCGTGCCCCCCCTTCAATAAGGAGTGTCCCCCCTCCCCGTCAATGAGGAGTGCCTCCTGACAATGAGAAGTGCCCACTGTCAATGAGGAGTTCCCCCCCCCCGTCTAAGACGAGTGCCCCCTGTCAATGAGAAGTGCCGCTGTCAATGAGGAGTGCCCCCTGTCAATGAGCAGTGCCCTTGTCAATGAGGAGTACCCCTGTCAATGAGGAGTGCCCCCTGTCAATGAGGAGTGCCCCGTTTCACTGAGGAGTCCCCGCTTTCAATGAGGAGTGCCCCCTGTCAATGAGGAGTGCCCGCTGTCAATGACCAGTGCCCCCGTCAATGAGGGGTGCCCCCTGTCAATGACGAGAGCCCCCTGTCAATGAAGAGAAACTCTGTAAATGCCGAATGCCCCACCGTCAATTAGGAGTGCCCCTGACAATGAGGAGTGCCCCCTGACAGTGTGGAGGGCCCCCCGGTCAATGACGAATGCCCCGGGTCAATTAGCAGTGCCCCTTGTCAATGAAGAGTGCCCACGCCAATGAGGCGTGCCCCCTGTCAATGAGGAGAGCCCATGTCAATGATGAGTGCCCCCCATTAATGAGGAGTGCCCCCCTTCAATAAGGACTGTCCCCCCTCCCCGTCAATGAGGTGTGCCTCCTGTCAATGAGAAGTGCCCACTGTCAATGAGGCGTTCCCCCCCGTCTATGAAGAGTGCCCCCTGTCAATGAGAAGTGCCGCTGTCAATGAGAAGTGCCCCCTGACAATGAGGAGGGCCCCCTGTAAATGCGGAGTGCCCCCTGACAATGAGGAGTGCCCGCTGACAATGAGGAGTGCCCCCTGTCAATGAGCAGTGCCCTTGTCAATGAGGAGTACCCCCTGTCAATGAGGAGTACCCCCTGTCAATGAGGAGTGCCCCCTTTCAATGAGGAGTCCCCGCTTTCAATGAGGAGTGCCCCCTGTCAATGAGGAGTGCCACCTGTCAATGAGGAGTACGCCCTCTCAATGAGGAATGCCCCTGTCAATGAGAGGTGCCCCCGGTCAATAAGGAGTGCACCTCCCCCCCCCCCCCCCGTAAATGAGGAGTGCCCCCTGTCAATGAGAAGTGCCCGCTGTCAATGAGGAGTGCCGCTTGTCAATGAGCAGTACCCCTGTAAATGAGGAGTACCCCCTTTCAATGAGGAGTACCCCCTGACAATGAGGAGTGCCCCCTGTCAATGAGAAGTGCCCCCGGTCAATAAGGAATGCACACCCCCCGGTCAATGAGGAGTGCCCCTTGTCAGTGAGAAGTGCCCTTGTCAATGAGGAGTACCCCCTGCCAATGAGGAGTGCCTCCCGTCAATGAGGAGTGCCACCGTCAATGAGGAGTGCCCTTTTCAATGAGTTTGCCCTGTCCATGAGGAGTGATCTCTGTCAATGAGGAGTGACCCCTGTCACTGATGAGTGCCCCCTGTCAATGAGCAGACCCCCCTGTCAATGAGCAGTGCCATTGTCAATGAGGAGTACCCCTTGTCAATGAGGAGTGCCCCCTGTAAATGAGGAGTGCCCCCTTTCAATGAGAAGTCCCCGCTGTCAATGAGGAGTGCCCCCTGTCAATGAGGAGTGCCCCCTGTCAATGAGGAGTGCCCCCTGCCAATGGCCAGTGCCCCCGTCAATGAGGAGTGCCCCCTGTCAATGACGAGAGCCGCCTGTCAATGAGGAGTAACTCTGTCAATGAGGATTGCCCCACCGTCAATTAGGAGTGCCCCCTGACAATGAGGAGTGCCCCCTGACAATGAGGAGGGCCCCCTGTCAATGACGAATGCCCCGGGTCAATAAGCAGTGCCCCCTGTCAATGAAGAATGCCCACGCCAATGAGTCGTGCCCCCTGTCAATGAGGAGAGACCCTGTCAATGATGAGTGCCCCCCATTAATGAGGCGTGCCCCCCCCTTCAATAAGGATTGTCCCCCCTCCCCGTCAATGAGGTGTGCCTCCTGACAATGAGAAGTGCCCACTATCAATGAGGAGTTCCCCCCCCCCCGTCTATGAAGAGTGCCCCCTGTCAATGAGAAGTGCCGCTGTCAATGAGGAGTGCCCCCTGTCAATGAGCAGTGCCCTTGTCAATGAGGAGTACCCCTGTCAATGAGGAGTGCCCCCTGTCAATGAGGAGTGCCCCGTTACAATGAGGTGTCCCCGCTTTCAATGAGGAGTGCCCCCTGTCAATGAGGAGTGCCCGCTGTCAATGACCAGTGCCCCCGTCAATGAGGAGTGCCCCCTGTCAATGACGAGAGCCCCCTGTCAATGAAGAGAAACTCTGTAAATGCCGAATGCCCCACCGTCAATTAGGAGTGCCCCTGACAATGAGGAGTGCCCCTTGACAATGAGGAGGGCCCCCCGGTCAATGACGAATGCCCCGGGTCCATAAGCAGTACCCCCTGTCAATGAAGAGTGCCCACGCAATTGAGGCGTGCCCCCTGTCAATGAGGAGAGCCCATGTCAATGATGAGTGCCCCCCATTAATGAGGAGTGCCCCCCTTCAATAAGGAGTGTCCCCCCTCCCCGTCAATGAGGTGTGCCTCCTGTCAATGAGAAGTGCCCACTGTCAATGAGGCGTTCCCCCCCGTCTATGAAGAGTGCCCCCTGTCAATGAGAAGTGCCGCTGTCAATGAGGAGTGCCCCCTGTCAATGAGCAGTGCCCTTGTCAATGAGGAGTACCCCCTGTCAATGCGGAGTGCCCCCTGTCAATGAGGAGTGCCCCCTTGCAATGAGGAGTCCCCGCTTTCAATGAGGAGTGCCCCCTGTCAATGAGGAGTGCCCCCTGTCAATGAGGAGTGCCCGCTGTCAATGACCAGTGCCCCCGTCAATGAGGAGTGCCCCCTGTCAATGACGAGAGCCCCCTGTCAATGAGGAGTAACTCTGTAAATGAGGAGTGCCCCACCGTCAATTAGGAGTGCCCTCTGACTTTGAGGAGTGCCCCCTGACAATGAGGAGTGCCCCCCGTCAATGAGGAGTGCCCCCGCCAATGAGGAGTGCCCCCTGTCAATGACGAGAGCCCCCTGTCAATGAGGAGTAACTCTGTCAATGAGGAGTGCCCCACCGTCAATTAGGAGTGCCCCCTGACATTGAGGAGTGCCCCCTGACAATGACGAATGCCCCGGGTCAATAAGCAGTGCCCCCTGTCAATGAAGAGTGCCCACGCCAATGAGGCGTGCCCCTGTCAATGAGGAGAGCCCCTGTCAATGATGACTGCCCCCCATTAATGAGGTGTACCCCCCTTCAATAAGGAGTGTCCCCCTTCCCCGTCAATGAGATGTGCCTCCTGTCAATGAGAAGTGCCCACAATCAATGAGGCGTTCCCCCGCCCCCGTCTATGAAGAGTGCCCCCTGTCAATGAGGAGTGCCTCCCGTCAATAAGGATGCACCCCCCCGTCAATGAGTAGCGCCCCCTGTTAATGAGAAGTGCCCGCTGTCAATAAGGAGTGCCCCCCCGTCTCTGAAGAGTGCCCCCTGTCAATGAGGAGTGCCCCCCGTCATTAAGGAGTGCCCCCCTTCCGTCAATGAGGAGTGCCCCCTGTCAATTGGAAGTGCCCGCTGTCAATGAGGAGTGCACCCTGTCAATCAGGAGGGCCTCCTGTAAATGCGGAGTGCCCCCTGACAATGAGGAGTGCCCGCTGACAATGAGGAGTGGCCTCTGTCAATGAGGAGTGACCCCTGTCAATGATGAGTGCCCTCTGTAAATGATGACTGCCTTCTGTCAATGATGAGTGCCCCCCGACAATGACGAATACTCCCGGTCAATGAGCAGTGCCCCCTGTCAATTAAGAGTGCCCACGCCAATGAGGAGTGCCCCCTGTCAATGAGGTGAGACCCCTGTCAATGACGAGTGCCCCCCGTTAATGAGGAGTGCCCCACCCCGTCAACATGGTGGGACCCCCCCCCCCGTCAATGAAGAGTGCCCCCTGTCAATGAGAAGTGCCCCCTGTCAATGAGGAGTGCCCCCTGTCAATCAGGAGGGCCCCCCAGTCTCTGAAATGTACTCCCTTTCAATGAGGAGTCCCCCCCGTCAATAAGGATGCACAGCCGCCCGTCAATGAGTAGCGCCCCCTGTTAATGAGAAGTGCCCGCTGTCAATGAGGAGTGCGCCCTGTCAATGAGGAGTGCCCCCCCCCATCTCTGAAGAGTGCCCCCTGTCAATGAGGAGTGCCCCGTCAATAAGGAGTACTCCCACCGTCAATGAGGAGTGCCCCCTGTCAATGAAGTGTGCCCCCTGCCAATGAGGAGTGACCCTGTCAATGATGAGTGTCCCCAGTCAATGATGAGTGCCCCGTGTCCATGAGAAGAGCCCCCTCTCAATTAGGACTGACCCTGTCAATTAGGAGGGACCCCTGTCAATTTGGAATGCCTGCCCCGTCAATGAGGATTGCCCCCTGTCAATGGGAAGTGCCCCCTGTCAATGAGGAGTGCCCCCTATCAATGAGGAGTGGCCCCTGTCAATGAGGAGTGCCCCCCGTCAAGAAGGATGCACAACGCCCCCCCCCCACGTCAATGAGTAGTGCCCCCTGTTAATGAGAAGTGCCCGCTGTCAATGAGGAGTGCCCCCTGTCAATCAGGAGTGCCCCCCGTCTCTGAAGAGTGCCCCCTATCAATGAGGAGAGCCCCCAGTCTCTGAAGAGTGCCCCCTGTCAATGAGGAGTGCCCCCCGTCAATAAGGAGTGCCCCCCCGTCAATGAGGAGTGCCTCCTGTCAGTGAGAAGTGCCCGCTGTCAATGAGGAGAGCCCCCGGTCAATGAGGAGTGTCCCCCGTCAATGAGGAGTGCCCCCTGTCAATGAGAAGTGCCCGCTGTCAATGAGGAGTGCCCCCTGCCAATGATGAGTGCCCCCCGTCAATGAGAAGTGACCCCCCCGTCAATAAGGGGTGAACCACCCCGTCAAAGAGGAGTGCCACCTGTCAATGAGAAGGGCCCCCTGTCAATGTGGAGTGCCCCCCCCGTCTCTGAAGAGTGCCCCCTGTCAATTAGGAGTGCACCCCGTCAATAAGGATTTCCCCTTCTACGGTCAAGGAGTAGTCCCACTGTTAACGAGAAGTGCCCGCTGTCAATGAGGAATGCCCCCTGTCAATGAGGAATCCCCCCCCCCCCCGTCTCGGAAGTGTGACCCCGGTCAATGAAGAGTGACCCCGTCAATATGGAGTGCACCAAGCTGTCAATGAGGAGTGCCCACTGTCAATGAGGAGTGCCCCCTGTCTATAAGGAGTGCCCCCTGTCAATGAGGAGTGCCCACTGTCAATGAGGAGTGCCCCCTGTCAATTGGTTTCGCCCCCTGTCAATGCGGAGTGCCCCCTGACAATGAGGAGTGCGCGCTGGCAACTATGAGTGCCCCCGTCAATCTGGACTACCCCCTGTCAATGAGGGCTGTCCCGTGTCAACGAGGAGTGCCCGCTGTCAATGACCAGTGCCCCCGTCAATGAGGAGTGCCCCCTGTCAATGACGAGAGCCCCCTGTCAATGAGGAGTAACTCTGTAAATGAGGAGTGCCCCACCGTCAATTAGGAGTGCCCCCTGACCTTGAGGAGTGCCCCCTGACAATGAGGAGTGCCCCCCGTCAATGAGGATTGCCCCAGTCAATGAGGAGTGCCCCCTGTCAATGAGGAGTGCCCCCTGTCAATGAGGAGTGCCCGCTGTCAATGACCAGTGCCCCCGTCAATGAGGAGTGCCCCCTGTCAATGACGAGAGCCCCCTGTCAATGAGGAGTAACTCTGCAAATGCGGAGTGCCCCACCGTCAATTAGGAGTGCCCCCTAACAATGAGGAGTGCCCCCTGACAATGAGGAGTGCCCCCGTCAATGACGAATGTCCCGGGTCAATAAGCAGTGCCCCCTGTCAATGAAGAGTGCCCACGCCAATGAGGCGTGCCCCCTGTCAATGAGGAGAGCCCATGTCAATGATGAGTGCCCCCCATTAATGAGGAGTGCCCCCCTTCAATAAGGAGTGTCCCCCCTCCCCGTCAATGAGGTGTGCCTCCTGTCAATGAGAAGTGCCCACTGTCAATGAGGCGTCCCCCCCCCCCGTCGATGAAGAGTGCCCCCTGTCAATGAGGTGTGCCTCCTGTCAATGAGAAGTGCCCACTGTCAATGAGGCGTCCCCCCCCCCCGTCGATGAAGAGTGCCCCCTGTCAATGAGAAGTGCCGCTGTCAATGAGGAGTGCCCCCTGTCAATGAGCAGTGCCCTTGTTAATGAGGAGTACCCCCTGTCAATGAGGATTGCCCCCTGTCAATGAGGAGTGCCCCCTTTCAATGAGGAGTCCCCGCTTTCAATTAGGAGTGCCCCCTGTCAATGAGGAGTGCCCCCTGTCAATGAGGATTGCCCGCTGTCAATGACCAGTGCCCCCGTCAATGACGAGTGCCCCCTGTCAATGACGAGAGCCCCCTGTCAATGAGGAGTAACTCTGTAAATGAGGAGTGCCCCTCCGTCAATTAGGAGTGCCCCCTGACCTTGAGGAGTGCTCCCTGACAATGAGGAGTGCCCCCCGTCAATGAGGAGTGCCCCCGTCAATGAGGAGTGCCCACTGTCAATGACGAGAGCCCCCTGTCAATGAGGAGTAACTCTGTCAATGAGGAGTGCCCCACCGTCAATTAGGAGGGCCCCCTGACATTGAGGAGTGCCCCCTGACAATGAGGAGTGCCCCCCGTCAATGACGAATGCCCCGCGTCAATAAGCAGTGACCCCTGTCAAAGAAGAGTGCCCACGCCAATGAGGCGTGCCCCCTGTAAATGAGGAGAGCCCCTGTCAATGATGAGTGCCCCCCATTAATGAGGTGTGCCCCCCTTCAATAAGGAGTGTCCCCCCTCCCCGTTAATGAGATGTGCCTCCTGTCAATGAGAAGTGCCCACAATCAATGAGGCGTACCCCCCCGTCTATGAAGAGTGCCCCCTGTCAATGAGGAGTGCCTCCCGTCAATAAGGATGCACCCCCCCCGTCAATGAGTTGCGCACCCTGTTAATGAGAAGTGCCCGCTGTCAATAAGGAGTGCCCCCCCGTCTCTGAAGAGTGCCCCCTGTCAATGAGGAGTGTCCCCCGTCAATAAGGAGTGCCCCCCTTGCGTCAATGAGGAGTGCCCCCGGTCAATGAGAAGTGCCCGCTGTCAAGGAGGAGTGCCCCCTGTCAATGAGGAGGGCCCTCTGTAAATGCGGAGTGCCCCCTGACAATGAGGAGTGCCCGCTGACAATGAGGAGTGGCCTCTGTCAATGAGGAGTGAACCCTGTCAATGATGAGTGCACTCTGTAAATGATGAGTGCCTTCTGTCAATGATGAGTGCCCCCCGTCAATGACGAATGCTCCCGGTCAATGAGCAGTGCCCCCTGTCAATGAAGAGTGCTCCCGCCAATGAGGAGTGCCCCCTGTCAATGAGGTGAGCCCCCTGTCAATGACGAGTGCCCCCCGTTAATGAGGAGTGCCCCACCCCGTCAACAAGGTGTGACCCCCCCCCCGTCAATGAAGAGTGCCCCCTGTCAATGAGAAGTGCCCCCTGTCAATGAGGAGTGCCCCCTGTCAATCAGGAGGGCCCCCAGTCTCTGAAGTGTACGCCCTTTCCATGAGGAGTGCCCCCCGTCAATAAGGATGCACAGCCGCCCGTCAATGAGTAGCGCCTCCTGTTAATGAGAAGTGCCCGCTGTCAATGAGGAGTGCGCCCTGCCAATGAGGAGTGCCCCCCCATCTCTGAAGAGTGCCCCCTGTCAATGAGGAGTGCCCCGTCAATAAGGAGTACCCCCACCGTCAATGAGGAGTGCCCCTGCCAATGTAATGTGCCCGCTGTCAATGAGGCGTGCCCCCTGTCAATGAGGAGTGCCCCCTGTCAATGAGGCGTGCTCCCTGTCAATGAAGTGTCCCCCCTGCCAATGAGGAGTGACTCTGTCAATGATGAGTGTCCCCAGTCAATGATGAGTGGCGCGTGTCAATGAGAAGAGCCCCCTCTCAATTAGGACTGACCCTGTCAATTAGGAGGGACCCCTGTCAATTTGGAATGCCTGCCCCGTCAATGAGGATTGCCCCCTCTCAATGAGAAGCGCCCCCTGTCAATGAGGAGTGCCCCCTATCAATGAGGAGTGGCCCCTGTCAATGAGGAGTGCCCCCCGTCAAGAAGGATGCACAACGCCCCCCCCCCGTCAATGAGTAGTGCCCCCTGTTAATGAGAAGTGCCCGTTGTCAATGAGGAGAGCCCCCCCCCCGTCTCTGAAGAGTGCCCCCTGTCAACGAGGAGTGCCCCCCGTCAATAAGGAGTGCCCCCCCGTCAATGAGGAGTGCCTCCTGTCAGTGAGAAGTGCCCGCTGTCAATGAGGAGAGCCCCCGGTCAATGAGGAGTGTCCCCGTTCAATGAGGAGTGCCCCCTGTCAATGAGAAGTGCCCGCTGTCAATGAGGAGTACCCCCTGTCAATGATGAGTGCCCCCCGTCAATGAGGAGTGACGCCCCGGTCAATAAGGGGTGAACCACCCCGTCAAAGAGGAGTGCCACCTGTCAATGAGAAGAGCCCCCTGTCAATGTGGAGTGCCCCCCCGTCTCTGAAGAGTGCCCCCTGTCAATGAGGAGTCCACCCCGTCAACAAGGATTTCCCCCTCTACGGTCAATGAGTAATCCCCCTGTTAACGAGAAGTGCCGGCTTTCAATGAGGAATGCCCCCTGTCAATGAGGAATCCCCCCCCCCCCACATCTCTGAAGTGTGACACCGGTCAATGAGGAGTGACCCCGTCAATAAGGAGTGCCCCCTGTCAATGAGGTGTGCCCCCTGTCTATAAGGAGTGCCCCCTGTCAATGAGGAGTGCCCACTGTCAATGAGGAGTGCCCCCTGTCAATGGGTTTCGCCCCGTGTCAATGCGGAGTGCCCCCTGACAATGAGGAGTGCGCGCTGTCAACTATGAGTGCCCCCGTCAATGTGGACTGCCCCCTGTCAATGAGGGGTGTCCCCTGTCAACGAGGAGTGCCCGCTGTCAATGACCAGTGCCCCCGTCAATGAGGAGTGCCCCCTGTCAATGACGAGAGCCCCCTGTCAATGAGGAGTAACTCTGTAAATGGGGTGTGCCCCACAGTCAATTAGGAGTGCCCCCTGACCTTGAGGAGTGCCCCCTGACAATGAGGAGTGCCCCCCGTCAATGAGGAGTGCCCCAGTCAATGAGGAGTGCCCCCTGTCAATGAGGAGTGCCCCCTGTCAATGAGGAGTGCCCGCTGTCAATGACCAGTGCACCCGTCAATGAGGAGTGCCCCCTGTCAATGACGAGTAACACTGTAAATGCGGAGTGCCCCACCGTCAATTAGGAGTGCCCCCTGACAATGAGGAGGGCCCCCCGTCAATGACGAATGCCCCGGGTCAATAAGCAGTGCCCCCTGTCAATGAAGAGTGCCCACGCCAATGAGGCGTGCCCCCTGTCAATGAGGAGTGCCCCCTGTCAATGAGGAGGGCCCCCTGTATATGCGGAGTGCCCCCTGACAATGAGGAGTGCCCGCTGACAATGAGGAGTGCCCCCTGTCAATGAGCAGTGCCCTTGTCAATGAGGAGTACCCCCTGTCAATGAGGAGTGCCCCCTGTCAATGAGGAGTGACCCCTTTCAATGACGAGTCCCCGCTTTCAATGAGGAGTGCCCCCTGTCAATGAGGAGTGCCCCCTGTCAATGTGGAGTGCCCGCTGTCAATGACGAGAGCCCCCTGTCAATGAGGAGTACGCCCTCACAATGAGGAGTGCCCCTGTCAATGAGAGTTGCCCCCGGTCAATAAGGAGTGCACCTGCCCCCCCCCGCCCCGTAAATGAGGAGTGCCCACTGTCAATGAGAAGTGCCCCCTGACAATGAGGAGTGCGCGCTGTCAACTATGAGTGCCCCCGTCAATGTGGACTGCCCCCTGTCATTGAGGGGTGTCCCCTGTCAACGAGGAGTGCCCGCTGTCAATGACCAGTGCCCCCGTCAATGAGGAGTGCCCCCTGTCAATGACGAGAGCCCCCTGTCAATGAGGAGTAACTCTGTAAATGGGGTGTGCCCCACAGTCAATTAGGAGTGCCCCCTGACCTTGAGGAGTGCCCCCTGACAATGAGGAGTGCCCCCCGTCAATGAGGAGTGCCCCAGTCAATGAGGAGTGCCCCCTGTCAATGAGGAGTGCCCCCTGTCAATGAGGAGTGCCCGCTGTCAATGACCAGTGCACCCGTCAATGAGGAGTGCCCCGTCAATGACGAGTAACACTGTAAATGCGGAGTGCCCCACCGTCAATTAGGAGTGCCCCCTGACAATGAGGAGGGCCCCCCGTCAATGACGAATGCCCCGGGTCAATAAGCAGTGCCCCCTGTCAATGAAGAGTGCCCACGCCAATGAGGCGTGCCCCCTGTCAATGAGGAGAGCCCATGTCAATGATGAGTGCCCCCCATTAATGAGGAGTGCCCCCCTTCAATAAGGAGTGTCCCCCCTCCCCGTCAATGAGTTGTGCCTCCTGTCAATGAGAAGTGCCCACTGTCAATGAGGCGTTCCCCCCCCCCCGTCTATGAAGAGTGCCCCCTGTCAATGAGAAGTGCCGCTGTCAATGTGGAGTGCCCCCTGTCAATGAGCAGTGCCCTTGTCAATGAGGAGTACCCCCTGTCAATGAGGAGTGCCCCCTGTCAATGAGGAGTGCCCCCTTTCAATGAGGAGTCCCCGCTTTCAATTAGGAGTGCCCCCTGTCAATGAGGAGTGCCCCCTGTCAATGAGGATTGCCCGCTGTCAATGACCAGTGCCCCCGTCAATGACGAGTGCCCCCTGTCAATCACGAGAGCCCCCTGTCAATGAGGAGTAAATCTGTAAATGAGGAGTGCCCCACCGTCAATTAGGAGTGCCCCCTGACATTGAGGAGTGCCCGCTGACAATGAGGAGTGCCCCCCCCGTCAATGACGAATGCCCCGGGTCAATAAGCAGTGACCCCTGTCAATGAAGAGTCCCCACGCCAATGAGGCGTGCCCCCTGTCAATGAGGAGAGCTCCTGTCAATGATGAGTGCCCCCCATTAATGAGGTGTGCCCCCCTTCAATAAGGATTGTCCCCCCTCCCCGTCATAGAGATGTGCCTCCTGTCAATGAGAAGTGCTCACAATCAATGAGGCGTTCCCCCGCCCCCGTCTATGAAGAGTGCCCCCTGTCAATGAGGAGTGCCTCCCGTCAATAAGGATGCACCCCGCCCCCCCGTCAATGAGTAGCGCCCCCTGTTAATGAAAAGTGCCCGCTGTCAATAAGGAGTGCACCCCCGTCTCTGAAGAGTGCCCCCTGTCAATGAGGAGTGCCCCCCGTCAATAAGGAGTGCCCCCCCTTCCGTCAATGAGGAGTGCCCCCTGTCAATGAGAAGTGCCCGCTGTCAATGAGGAGTGCCCCCTGTCAATGAGGAGGGCCCCCTGTAAATGCGGAGTGCCCCTGACAATGAGGAGTGCCCGCTGACAATGAGGAGTGGCCTCTGTCAATGAGGAGTGACCCCTGACAATGATGAGTGCCCTCTGTAAATGATGAGTGCCTTCTGTCAATGATGAATGCCCTCCCGTCAATGACGAATGCTCCCGGTCAATGAGCAGTGCCCCCTGTCAATGAAGAGTGCCCACGCCAATGAGGAGTGCCCCCTGTCAATGAGGTGAGCCCCCTGTCAATGACGAGTGCCCCCCGTGAATGAGGAATGCCCCACCCCGTCAACAAGGTGTGCCCCCCCCCGTCAATGAAGAGTGCCCCCTGTCAATGAGGAGTGCCCCCTGTCAATCAGGAGGGCCCCCCAGTCTCTGAAGTGTACTCCCTTTCAATGAGTAGTGCCCCCCGTCAATAAGGATGCACAGCCGCCCGTCAATGAGTAGCGCCTCCTGTTAGTGAGAAGTGCCCGCTGTCAATGAGGAGTGCGCCCTGTCAATGAGGAGTGCCCCCCCCACTCTGAAGAGTGCCCCCTGTCAATGAGGAGTGCCCCGTCAATAAGGAGTACCCCCACCGTCAATGAGGAGTGCCCCCTGCCAATGAAATGTGCCCGCTGTCAATGAGGCGTGCCCCCTGTCAATGAGGAGTGCCCCCTTTCAATGAGGAGTGCTCCCTGTCAATGAAGTGTGCCCCCTGCCAATGAGGAGTGACCCTGTCCATGATGAGTGTCCCCAGTCAATGATGAGTGCCCCGTGTCAATGAGAAGAGCCCCCTCTCAATTAGGACTGACCCTGTCAATTAGGAGGGACCCCTGTCAATTTGGAATGCCTGCCCCGTCAATGAGGATTGCCCCCTGTCAATGAGAAGTACCCCCTGTCAATGAGGAGTGCCCCCTATCAATGAGGAGTGGCCCCTGTCAATGAGGAGTGCCCCCCGTCAAGAAGGATGCACAACGCCCCCCCCGTCAATGAGTTGTGTCCCCTGTTAATGAGAAGTGCCCACTGTCAATGAGGAGAGCCCCCCGTCTCTGAAGAGTGCCCCCTTGTCAATGAGGAGTGCCCCCGTCAATAAGGAGTGCCCCCCCGTCAATGAGGAGTGCCTCCTGTCAGTGAGAAGTGCCCGCTGTCAATGAGGAGAGCCCCCGGTCAATGAGGAGTGTCCCCCTTCAATGAGGAGTGCCCCCTATCAATGAGAAGTTCCCGCTGTCAATGAGGAGTACCCCCTGTCAATGATGAGTGCCCCCCGTCAATGAGGAGTGACCCCCCCCCGTCAATAAGGGGTGAACCACCCCGTCAAAGAGGAGTGCCACCTGTCAATGAGAAGGGCCCCCTGTCAATGTGGAGTGCCCCCCCCCCGTCTCTGAAGAGTGCCCCCTGTCAATGAGGAGTGCACCCCGTCAATAAGGATTTCCCCCTCTACGGTCAATGAGTCGTCCCCCTGTTAACGAGAAGTGCCCGCTTTCAATGCGGAATGCCCCCTGTCAATGAGGAATCCCCCCCCCGTCTCTGAAGTGTGACCCCGGTCAATGAGGAGTGACCCCGTCAATAAGGAGTGCCCCACGCCGTCAATGAGGAGTGCCCCCTGTCAAGGAGGAGTGCCCCCTGTCTATAAGGAGTGCCCCCTGTCAATGAGGAGTGCCCACAGTCAATGAGGAGTGCTCCCCTGTCAATGGGTTTCGCCCCCTGTAAATGCGGAGTGCCCCCTGACAATGAGGAGTGCGCGCTGTCAACTATCAGTGCCCCCGTCTGTGTGGACTGCCCCCTGTCAATGAGGAATGTCCCATGTCAACGAGGAGTGCCCGCTGTCAATGTGGAGTGCCCTCTGTCAATGAGGAGTGCCCCCTGTCAATGCGGATTGCCCCCTGTCAATGAGGAGTACCCCCTGTCAATGAGGAGTGCCCCCTGTCAATGAGGAGTGCCCGCTGTCAACGAGGAGTGCCCTCTGTCAACGAGGAGTGCCCGCTGTCAATGTGGAGTGCCCTCTGTCAATGAGGAGTGCCCCCGTCAATGAGGACTGCCCCCTGTCAATGAGGAGTAACTCTGGAAATGAGGAGTGCCACACCGTCAATGAGGAGTGACCGCTGTAAATTAGGAGTCCCCCCATCATTGAGCAGTGCCCCCCGTCAATGATGAATGACCCCTGTCAATGAGGAGTGTCCACTCTCAATGACGAGCGCCCCCCCGTCTATATAGGGTACCCCCGTCAATGAGGAGTGCCCCCTGTCAATGAGATGTGCCCGCTGTCAATGAGGAGTGCCCCCTGTCAATGAGGAGTGTCCCCCTTCAATGAGGAGTGCCCCATGTCAATGATGAGTGCCCCCCGTCAATGCGGAGTGCCCACCCCCACCCCCCCCCCCGTCAATAAGGGTGAACCACCCCGTCAAAGAGGAGTGCCTCCTGTCAATGAGAAGTGCCCCCTGTCAATGTGGAGTGCCCCCTGTCAATGAGGAGTACCCCCGTCATTGAGGACTGCCCCCTGTCAATGAGAAGTGCCCCCGGTCAATAAGGAATGCACACCCCCCGTCAATGAGGAGTGCCCCCTGTCAATGAGAAGTGCCCGCTGTCAATGAGCAGTCCCCCCCCGTCAATGAGGAGTGC
Source organism: Mustelus asterias (assembly GCF_964213995.1). Lineage (NCBI taxonomy): Eukaryota > Metazoa > Chordata > Chondrichthyes > Carcharhiniformes > Triakidae > Mustelus > Mustelus asterias. The sequence continues at coordinate 501,470 of NW_027590249.1, forward strand.
CCATTGTCAATGAGGAGTGCCCGCTGTCAATAAGAGAGCCCGCTGTCAATGAGGAGTGCCCACTGTCAATGAGGAGTGCCCGCTGTCAACTAGGAGTGCCCTCTGTCAATGAGGAGTGCCCCCTGTCAATGAGGAGAGCCCCATGTCAATGAGGAGTAACTCTGAAAATGAGGAGTGCCCCACCGTCAATGAGGAGTGACCGCTGTAAATGAGGAGTACCCCCCATCATTGAGCAGTGCCGCCCGTCAATGACGAATGACCCCTTTCAATGAGGAGTGTCCCCTGTCAATGAGGAGTGTCCCCCTTCAATGAGGAGTGCCCCCTATCAATGAGAAGTTCCCGCTGTCAATGAGGAGTGCCCCCTGTCACTAATGAGTGTCCCCAGTAAATGATGAGTGTCCCCGTCAATGAGAAGAGAACCCTCTCAATTAGGAGTGACCCTGTCAATTAGGAGGGACCCCTGTCAATGAGGAGTGTCTCCTGTCAATGTGGAATTCCCCCTGTCAATTTGGAGTGCCCCCTGTCAATGAGGAGAGCCCGCTGTAAATACACAGTTACCCCTGACAATGGGGAGAGCCCCCCGACAATGAGGAGTGCCCTTGTCAATGAGGAGTACCCCCTGTCAATGAGGAGTGCCCCCTGTCAATGAGGAGTGCCCACTTTCAATGAGGAGTCCCCGCTTTCAATTAGGAGTGCCCCCTGTCAATGAGGAGTGCCCCCTGTCAATGAGGATTGCCCGCTGTCAATGACCAGTGCCCTCGTCAATGACGAGTGCCCCCTGTCAATGACGAGAGCCCCCTGTCAATGAGGAGTAACTCTGTCAATGAGGAGTGCCCCACCGTCAATTAGGAGTGGCCCCTGACATTGAGGAGTGCCCCCTGACAATGAGGAGTGCCCCCCGTCAATGACGAATGCCCCGGGTCAATAAGCAGTGACCCCTGTCAAAGAAGAGTGCCCACGCCAATGAGGCGTGCCCCCTGTCAATGAGGAGAGCCCCTGTCAATGATGAGTGCCCCCAACTAATGAGGTGTGCCCCCCTTCAATAAGGAGTGTCCTCCCTTCCCGTCAATGAGATGTGCCTCCTGTCAATGAGAAGTGCCCACAATCAATGAGGCGTAACCCCCCCCCCTTCTATGAAGAGTGCCCCCTGTCAATGAGGAGTGCCTCCCGTCAATAAGGATGCACCCCCCCGTCAATGAGTAGCGCCCCCTGTTAATGAGAATTGCACGCTGTCAATAAGGAGTGCCCCCCCCCCCCGTCTCTGAAGAGTTCCCCCTGTCAATGAGGAGTGCCCCCCGTCAATAAGGAGTGCCCCCCCTTCCGTCAATGAGGAGTGCCCCCTGTCAATGAGAAGTGCCCGCTGTCAATGAGGAGTGCCCCCTGTCAATGAGGAGGGCCCCCTGTAAATGCGGAGCGCCCCTGACAATGAGGAGTGCCCGCTGACAATGAGGAGTGGCCTCTGTCAATGAGGAGTGACCCCTGACAATGATGAGTGCCCTCTGTAAATGATGAGTGCCTTCTGTCAATGATGAGTGCCCCCCGTCAATGACGAATGCTCCCGGTCAATGAGCAGTGCCCCCTGTCAATGAAGAGTGCCCACGCCAATGAGGAGTGCCCCCTGTCAATGAGGTGAGCCCCCTGTCAATGACGAGTGCCCCCCGTTAATGAGGAGTGCCCCACCCCGTCAACAAGGTGTGACCCCCCCCCCCCGTCAATGAAGAGTGCCCGCTGTCAATGACGAGAGCCCCCTGTCAATGAGGAGTAAATCTGTAAATGAGGAGTGCCCCACCGTCAATTAGGAGTGCCCCCTGTCATTGAGGAGTGCCCGCTGACAATGAGGAGTGCCCCCCGTCAATAACGAGTGCCCACCCCCCCCCCCCGACAATAAGGGTGAACCACCCCGTCAAAGAGGAGTGCCTCCTGTCAATGAGAAGTGCCCCCTGTCAATGTGGAGTGCCCCCTGTCAATGAGGAGTACCCCCGTCATTGAGGAGTGCCCCCTGTCAATGAGAAGTGCCCCCGGTCAATAAGGAATGCACACCCCCCGTCAATGAGGAGTGCCCTCTGTCAATGAGAAGTGCCCGCTGTCAATGAGCAGTCCCCCCCGTCAATGAGGAGTGCCCATTGTCAATGAGGAGTGCCCGCTGTCAATAAGAGAGCCCCCTGTCAATGAGGAGTGCCCCCTGTCAATGAGGAGTGCCCGCTGTCAACTAGGAGTGCCCTCTGTCAATGAGGAGTGCCCCCGTCAATGAGGAGTGCCCCCTGTCAATGAGGAGAGCCCCATGTCAATGAGGAGTAACTCTGAAAATGAGGAGTGCCCCACCGTCAATGAGGAGTGACCGCTGTAAATGAGGAGTACCCCCCATCATTGAGCAGTGCCGCCCGTCAATGACGAATGACCCCTTTCAATGAGGAGTGTCCCCTGTCAATGACGAGCGCCCCCCCATCTATTAAGTGTGCCCCCTGTCAAAGAGGAGTGCCCCCTGTCACTAATGAGTGTCCCCAGTCAATGATGAGTGTCCCCGTCAATGAGAAGAGAACCCTCTCAATTAGGAGTGACCCTGTCAATTAGGAGGGACCCCTGTCAATGAGGAGTGTCTCCTGTCAATGTGGAATTCCCCCTGTCAATTAGGAGTGCCCCCTGTCAATGAGGAGAGCCCGCTGTAAATGCACAGTTACCCCTGACAATGGGGAGAGCCCCCTGACAATGAGGAGTGACCTATGTCAATGAGGAGTGATCCCTTTCAATGATGAGCGCTCTCTGTAAATGATGAGAGCCTTCTGTCAATGAGGAGTGCCCCCCGTCAATGACGAATGCCCCGGGTCAATAAGCAGTGCCCCCTGTCAATGAAGAGTGCCCACGCCAATGAGGCGTGCCCCCTGTCAATGTGGAGAGCCCTCTGTCAATGATGAGTGCCCCCCATTAATGAGGAGTGCCCCCCCTTCAATAAGGAGTGTCCCCCCTCCCGGTCAATGAGGAGTGCCTCCTGTCAACGAGACGTGCCCACTGTCAATGAGGCGTTTCCCCCGTCTATGAAGAGTGACCCCTGTCAATGAGGAGTGCCTCCCGTCAATAAGGATGCAACCCCCCGTCAATGAGTAGCGCCCCCTGTTAATGAGAAGTGCCCGCTGTCAATGAGGAGTGCCCCCTGTCAATAAGGAGTGCCCCCACCCCGTGTCTGAAGAGTGCCCCCTGTCAATGAGGAGTGTCCCCCGTCAATAAGGAGTGGTCCCCGAGCGTCAATGAGGAGTGACCCCTGTCAATGAGAAGTGCCCGCTGTTAATGAGGAGTGCCCCCTGTCAATGAGGAGGGCCCCCTGTAAATGCGGAGTGCCCCCTGACAATGAGGAGTGCCCGCTGACAATGAGGAGTGCCCGCTGACATTGAGGAGTGGCCTCTGTCAATCAGGAGTGACCCCTGTCAATGATGAGTGCCCTCTGTAAATGATGATTGCCTTCTGTCAATGAGGAGAGCCCCCCATCAATGACGAATGCCCCCGTTCAATGAGCAGTACCCGCTGTCAATGAAGAGTGCCCACGCCAATGAGGAGTGACCCCTGTCAATGAGGCGAGCCCCCTGTCAATGACGAGTGCCCCCCGTTAATGAGGAGTGCCCCACCCCGTCAATAAAGAGTGACCCCCCCCCCCCGTCAATGAAGAGTGGCACCTGTCAATGAGAAGTGTCCTCTGTCAATGAGGAGTGACACCTGACAATCAGGAGGGGCCCCCCGTCTCTGAAGAGTGCACCTGTTAATGAGGAGCGTCCCCGTCAATAAGGATGCACAACCGCCCGTCAATGACTAGCGCCCCCTGTTAATGAGAAGTGCCCGCTGTCAATGAGGAATGCCCCCTGTCAATGAGGAATGCCCCCCCCCCCCGTCTCTGAAGTGTGACCCCGGTCAATGAGGAGTGACCCCGTCAATAAGGAGTGCCCCCTTTCAATGAGGAGTGCCCCCTGTCAATGAGGAGTGCCCCCTGTCAATGAGGAGTGCCCCCTGTCAATAAGGAGTGCCCCCTTTCAATGAGGAGTGCCCCCTGTCAATGAGGAGTGCCCCCTGTCAATGGGTTTCGCCCCCTGTCAATGCGGAGTGCCCCCTGACAATGAGGAGTGCGCGCTGTTAGCTATGAGTGCCCCCGTCAATGTGGACTGCCCCCTGTCAATGAGGGGTGTCCCCTGTCAACGAGGAGTGCCCGCTGTCAATGAGAAATGCCCGCTGTCAATGAGGAGAGCCCTCTGTCAATGAGGAGTCCCCCCTGTCAATGAAGAGTGCGCACGCCAATGAGGCGTGCCCCCTGTCAATGTGGAGAGCCCACTGTCAATGATGAGTGCCCCCCATTAATGAGGAGTGCCGACCCCCTTCAATAAGAAGTGTCCCCCTTCCGGTCAATGAGGAGTGCCTCCAGTCAATGAGACGTGCCCACTGTCAATGAGGCGTTCCCCCCCGTCTATGAAGAGTGCCCCCTGTCAATGAGGAGTGCCTCCCGTCAATAATGATGCAACCCCCCGTCAATGAGTAGCGCCCCCTGTTAATGAGAAGTGCCCGCTGTCAAAGAGGAGTGCCCCCTGTCAATAAGGACTGCCCCAACCCCGTGTCTGAAGAGTGCACCCTGTCAATGAGGAGTGTCCCCCGTCAATAAGGAGTGCCCCCCCCCCCCCAGCGTCAATGAGGAGTGCCCCCTGTCAATGAGAAGTGCCCGCTGTCAATGAGGAGTGCCCCCTGTCAATGAGGAGGGCCCCCTGTAAATGCGGAGTGCCCCCTGACAATGAGGAGTGCCCGCTGAAAATGAGGAGTGGCCTCTGTCAATGAGGAGTGACCCCTGTCAATGATGAGTGCCCTCTGTAAATGATGATTGCCTTCTGTCAATGAGGAGTGCCCCCCGTCAATGACGAATGCCCCCGTTCAATGAGCAGTACCCCCTGTCAATGAAGAGTGCCCACGGCAATGATGAGTGCCCCCTGTCAATGAGGCGAGCCCCCTGTCAATGACGAGTGCCCCCCGTTAATGAGGAGTGCCCCACCCCGTCAATAAGGTCGGACCCGCCCCCCCCCGTCAATGAAGAGTGGCCCCTGTCAATGAGAAGTGTCCCCTGTCAATGAGGAGTGACCCCTGTCAATCAGGAGGGGCCCCCGTCTCTGAAGAGTGCTCCCTGTTAATGAGGAGCGTCCCCCGTCAATAAGGATGCACAACCGCCCGTCAATGAGTAGCGCCCCCTGTTAATGAGAAGTGCCCGCTGTCAATGAGGAATGCCCCCTGTCAATGAGGAATGCCCCCCCTCCCGTCTCTGAAGTGTGACCCCGGTCAATGAGGAGTGACCCCGTCAATAAGGAGTGCCCTACGCCGTCAATGAGGAGTGCCCCCTGTCAATGAGGAGTGCCCCCTGTCAATGAGGAGTGCCCCCTGTCAATGAGGAGTGCCCCCTGTCAATGGGTTTCGCCCCCTGTCAATGCGGAGTGCCCCCTGACAATGAGGAGTGCGCGCTGTCAACTATGAGTGCCCCCGTCAATGTGGACTGCCCCCTGTCAATGAGGGGTGTCCCCTGTCAACGAGGAGTGCCCGCTGTCAATGAGGAATGCCCGCTGTCAATGTGGAGAGCCCGATGTCAATGAGGATTGCCCCCTGTCAATGAGGAGTGCCCCCTGTCAATGAGGAGTGCCCCCTGTCAATGAGGAGTACCCCCTTTCAATGAGGAGTGCCCCCTGTCAATGAGGAGTGCCCGCTGTCAACTAGGAGTGCCCTCTGTCAATGAGGAATGCCCCATCAATGACGAGTGCCCCCTGTCAATGAGGAGAGCCCCCTGTCAATGAGGAGTAACTCTGTAAATGAGGAGTGCCCCACCGTCAGTGAGGAGTGACCGCTGTAAATGAGGAGTACCCCCCATCATTGAGCAGTGCCGCCCGTCAATGACGAATGACCCCTTTCAATGTGGAGTGTCCCCTGTCAAAGAGGAGTGCCCCCTGTCACTAATGAGTGTCCCCAGTCAATGATGAGTGTCCCCGTCAATGAGAAGAGAACCCTCTCAATTAGGAGTGACCCTGTCAATTAGGAGGGACCCCTGTCAATGAGGAGTGTCTCCTGTCAATGTGGAATTCCCCCTGTCAATTAGGAGTGCCCCCTATCAATGAGGAGAGCCCGCTGTAAATGCACAGTTACCCCTGACAATGGGGAGAGCCCCCTGACAATGAGGAGTGACCTATGTCAATGAGGAGTGATCCCTTTCAATGATGAGCGCTCTCTGTAAATGATGAGAGCCTTCTGTCAATGAGGAGTGCCCCCCGTCAATGACGAATGGCCCGGGTCAATAAGCAGTGCCCCCTGTCAATGAAGAGTGCCCACGCCAATGAGGCGTGCCCCCTGTCAATGTGGAGAGCCCTCTGTCAATGATGAGTGCCCCCCATTAATGAGGAGTGCCCCCCCTTCAATAAGGAGTGTCCCCCCTCCCGGTCAATGAGGAGTGCCTCCTGTCAACGAGACGTGCCCACTGTCAATGAGGCGTTCCCCCCGTCTATGAAGAGTGACCCCTGTCAATGAGGAGTGCCTCCCGTCAATAAGGATGCAACCCCCCGTCAATGAGTAGCGCCCCCTGTTAATGAGAAGTGCCCGCTGTCAATGAGGAGTGCCCCCAGTCAATAAGGAGTGCCCCCACCCCGTGTCTGAAGAGTGCCCCCTGTCAATGAGGAGTGTCCCCCGTCAATAAGGAGTGCCCCCCCGAGCGTCAATGAGGAGTGACCCCTGTCAATGAGAAGTGCCCGCTGTCAATGAGGAGTGCCCTGTCAATGAGGAGGGCCCCCTGTAAATGCGGAGTGCCCCCTGACAATGAGGAGTGCCCGCTGACAATGAGGAGTGGCCTCTGTCAATCAGGAGTGACCCCTGTCAATGATGAGTGCCCTCTGTAAATGATGATTGCCTTCTGTCAATGAGGAGAGCCCCCCATCAATGACGAATGCCCCCGTTCAATGAGCAGTACCCGCTGTCAATGAAGAGTGCCCACGCCAATGAGGAGTGCCCCCTGTCAATGAGGCGAGCCCCCTGTCAATGACGAGTGCCCCCCGTTAATGAGGAGTGCCCCACCCCGTCAATAAAGAGTGACCCCCCCCCCCGTCAATGAAGAGTGGCACCTGTCAATGAGAAGTGTCCTCTGTCAATGAGGAGTGACACCTGTCAATCAGGAGGGGCCCCCCGTCTCTGAAGAGTGCACCTGTTAATGAGGAGCGTCCCCGTCAATAAGGATGCACAACCGCCCGTCAATGACTAGCGCCCCCTGTTAATGAGAAGTGCCCGCTGTCAATGAGGAATGCGCCCTGTCAATGAGGAATGCCCCCCCCCCCCGTCTCTGAAGTGTGACCCCGGTCAATGAGGAGTGACCCCGTCAATAAGGAGTGCCCCCTTTCAATGAGGAGTGCCCCCTGTCAATGAGGAGTGCCCCCTGTCAATGAGGAGTGCCCCCTGTCAATAAGGAGTGCCCCCTTTCAATGAGGAGTGCCCCCTGTCAATGAGGAGTGCCCCCTGTCAATGGGTTTCGCCCCCTGTCAATGCGGAGTGCCCCCTGACAATGAGGAGTGCGCGCTGTCAACTATGAGTGCCCCCGTCAATGTGGACTGCCCCCTGTCAATGAGGGGTGTCCCCTGTCAACGAGGAGTGCCCGCTGTCAATGAGAAATGCCCGCTGTCAATGAGGAGAGCCCTCTGTCAATGAGGAGTCCCCCCTCTCAATGAAGAGTGCGCACGCCAATGAGGCGTGCCCCCTGTCAATGTGGAGAGCCCACTGTCAATGATGAGTGCCCCCCATTAATGAGGAGTGCCGACCCCCTTCAATAAGAAGTGTCCCCCTTCCGGTCAATGAGGAGTGCCTCCAGTCAATGAGACGTGCCCACTGTCAATGAGGCGTTCCCCCCCGTCTATGAAGAGTGCCCCCTGTCAATGAGGAGTGCCTCCCGTCAATAATGATGCAACCCCCCGTCAATGAGTAGCGCCCCCTGTTAGTGAGAAGTGCCCGCTGTCAATGAGGAGTGCCCACTGTCAATAAGGACTGCCCCAACCCCGTGTCTGAAGAGTGCACCCAGTCAATGAGGAGTGTCCCCCGTCAATAAGGAGTGCCCCCCCCAGCGTCAATGAGGAGTGCCCCCTGTCAATGAGAAGTGCCCGCTGTCAATGAGGAGTGCCCCTGTCAATGAGGAGGGCCCCCTGTAAATGCGGAGTGCCCCCTGACAATGAGGAGTGCCCGCTGAAAATGAGGAGTGGCCTCTGTCAATGAGGAGTGACCCCTGTCAATGATGAGTGCCCTCTGTAAATGATGATTGCCTTCTGTCAATGAGGAGTGCCCCCCGTCAATGACGAATGCCCCCGTTCAATGAGCAGTACCCCCTGTCAATGAAGAGTGCCCACGGCAATGAGGAGTGCCCCCTGTCAATGAGGCGAGCCCCCTGTCAATGACGAGTGCCCCCCGTTAATGAGGAGTGCCCCACCCCGTCAATAAGGTCGGACCCGCCCCCCCCCCGTCAATGAAGAGTGGCCCCTGTCAATGAGAAGTGTCCCCTGTCAATGAGGAGTGACCCCTGTCAATCAGGAGGGGCCCCCGTCTCTGAAGAGTGCTCCCTGTTAATGAGGAGCGTCCCCCGTCAATAAGGATGCACAACCGCCCGTCAATGAGTAGCGCCCCCTGTTAATGAGAAGTGCCCGCTGTCAATGAGGAATGCCCCCTGTCAATGAGGAATGCCCCCCCTCCCGTCTCTGAAGTGTGACCCCGGTCAATGAGGAGTGACCCCGTCAATAAGGAGTGCCCTACGCCGTCAATGAGGAGTGCCCCCTGTCAATGAGGAGTGCCCCCTGTCAATGAGGAGTGCCCCCTGTCAATGAGGAGTGCCCCCTGTCAATGGGTTTCGCCCCCTGTCAATGCGGAGTGCCCCCTGACAATGAGGAGTGCGCGCTGTCAACTGTGAGTGCCCCCGTCAATGTGGACTGCCCCCTGTCAATGAGGGGTGTCCCCTGTCAACGAGGAGTGCCCGCTGTCAATGAGGAATGCCCGCTGTCAATGTGGAGAGCCCTATGTCAATGAGGATTGCCCCCTGTCAATGAGGAGTGCCCCCTGTCAATGAGGAGTGCCCACTGTCAATGAGGAGTACCCCCTTTCAATGAGGAGTGCCCCCTGTCAATGAGGAGTGCCCGCTGTCAACTTGGAGTGCCCTCTGTCAATGAGGAATGCCCCATCAATGACGAGTGCCCCCTGTCAATGAGGAGAGCCCCCTGTCAATGAGGAGTAACTCTGTAAATGAGGAGTGCCCCACCGTCAGTGAGGAGTGACCGCTGTAAATGAGGAGTACCCCCCATCATTGAGCAGTGCCGCCCGTCAATGACGAATGACCCCTTTCAATGTGGAGTGTCCCCTGTCAATGACGAGCGCCCCCCCCATCTATTAAGTGTGCCCCCTGTCAAAGAGGAGTGCCCCCTGTCACGAATGAGTGTCCCCAGTCAATGATGAGTGTCCCCGTCAATGAGAAGAGAACCCTCTCAATTAGGAGTGACCCTGTCAATTAGGAGGGACCCCTGTCAATGAGGAGTGTCTCCTGTCAATGTGGAATTCCCCCTGTCAATTAGGAGTGCCCCCTATCAATGAGGAGAGCCCGCTGTAAATGCACAGTTACCCCTGACAATGGGGAGAGCCCCCTGACAATGAGGAGTGACCTATGTCAATGAGGAGTGATCCCTTTCAATGATGAGCGCTCTCTGTAAATGATGAGAGCCTTCTGTCAATGAGGAGTGCCCCCCGTCAATGACGAATGGCCCGGGTCAATAAGCAGTGCCCCCTGTCAATGAAGAGTGCCCACGCCAATGAGGCGTGCCCCCTGTCAATGTGGAGAGCCCTCTGTCAATGATGAGTGCCCCCCATTAATGAGGAGTGCCCCCCCTTCAATAAGGAGTGTCCCCCGTCCCGGTCAATGAGGAGTGCCTCCTGTCAACGAGACGTGCCCACTGTCAATGAGGCGTTCCCCCCCGTCTATGAAGAGTGACCCCTGTCAATGAGGAGTGCCTCCCGTCAATAAGGATGCAACCCCCCGTCAATGAGTAGCGCCCCCTGTTAATGAGAAGTGCCCGCTGTCAATGAGGAGTGCCCCCAGTCAATAAGGAGTGCCCCCACCCCGTGTCTGAAGAGTGCCCCCTGTCAATGAGGAGTGTCCCCCGTCAATAAGGAGTGCCCCCCCGAGCGTCAATGAGGAGTGACCCCTGTCAATGAGCAGTGCCCGCTGTCAATGAGGAGTGCCCTGTCAATGAGGAGGGCCCCCTGTAAATGCGGAGTGCCCCCTGACAATGAGGAGTGCCCGCTGACAATGAGGAGTGGCCTCTGTCAATCAGGAGTGACCCCTGTCAATGATGAGTGCCCTCTGTAAATGATGATTGCCTTCTGTCAATGAGGAGAGCCCCCCATCAATGACGAATGCCCCCGTTCAATGAGCAGTACCCGCTGTCAATGAAGAGTGCCCACGCCAATGAGGAGTGCCCCCTGTCAATGAGGCGAGCCCCCTGTCAATGACGAGTGCCCCCCGTTAATGAGGAGTGCCCCACCCCGTCAATAAAGAGTGACCCCCCCCCCCCGTCAATGAAGAGTGGCACCTGTCAATGAGAAGTGTCCTCTGTCAATGAGGAGTGACACCTGTCAATCAGGAGGGGCCCCCCGTCTCTGAAGAGTGCACCTGTTAATGAGGAGCGTCCCCGTCAATAAGGATGCACAACCGCCCGTCAATGACTAGCGCCCCCTGTTAATGAGAAGTGCCCGCTGTCAATGAGGAATGCCCCCTGTCAATGAGGAATGCCCCCCCCCCCCCGTCTCTGAAGTGTGACCCCGGTCAATGAGGAGTGACCCCGTCAATAAGGAGTGCCCCCTTTCAATGAGGAGTGCCCCCTGTCAATGAGGAGTGCCCCCTGTCAATGAGGAGTGCCCCCTGTCAATAAGGAGTGCCCCCTTTCAATGAGGAGTGCCCCCTGTCAATGAGGAGTGCCCCCTGTCAATGGGTTTCGCCCCCTGTCAATGCGGAGTGCCCCCTAACAATGAGGAGTGCGCGCTGTCAACTATGAGTGCCCCCGTCAATGTGGACTGCCCCCTGTCAATGAGGGGTGTCCCCTGTCAACGAGGAGTGCCCGCTGTCAATGAGAAATGCCCGCTGTCAATGAGGAGAGCCCTCTGTCAATGAGGAGTCCCCCCTGTCAATGAAGAGTGCGCACGCCAATGAGGCGTGCCCCCTGTCAATGTGGAGAGCCCACTGTCAATGATGAGTGCCCCCTGTCAATTAGGAGGGGCCCCCCGTCTCTGAAGAGTGCACCTGTTAATGAGGAGCATCCCCGTCAATAAGGATGCACAACCGCCCGTCAATGACTAGCGCCCCCTGTTAATGAGAAGTGCCCGCTGTCAATGAGGAATGCCCCCTGTCAATGAGGAATGCTCCCCCCCCCCCGTCTCTGAAGTGTGACCCCGGTCAATGAGGAGTGACCCCGTCAATAAGGAGTGCCCCACGCCGTCAACGAGGAGTGCCCCCTGTCAATGAGGAGTGCCCCCTGTCAATAAGGAGTGCCCCCTGTCAATGAGGAGTGCCCCCTGTCAATGAGGAGTGCCCCCTGTCAATGGGTTTCGCCCCCTGTCAATGCGGAGTGCCCCCTAACAATGAGGAGTGCGCGCTGTCAACTATGAGTGCCCCCGTCAATGTGGACTGCCCCCTGTCAATGAGGGGTGTCCCCTGTCAACGAGGAGTGTCCGCTGTCAATGAGAAATGCCCGCTGTCAATGAGGAGAGCCCTCTGTCAATGAGGAGTGCCCCCTGTCAATGAAGAGTGCCCACGCCAATGAGGCGTGCCCCCTGTCAATGTGGAGAGCCCACTGTCAATGATGAGTGCCCCCCATTAATGAGGAGTGCCCCCCCCCCTTCAATAAGGAGTGTCCCCCTTCCGGTCAATGAGGAGTGCCTCCAGTCAATGAGACGTGCCCACTGTCAATGAGGCGTTCCCCCCCGTCTATGAAGAGTGCCCCCTGTCAATGAGGAGTGCCTCCCGTCAATAAGGATGCAACCTCCCGTCAATGAGTAGCGCCCCCAGTTAATGAGAAGTGCCCGCTGTCAATGAGGAGTGCCCCCTGTCAATAAGGAGTGCCCCAACCCCGTGTCTGAAGAGTGCCCCCTGTCAGTGAGGAGTGTCCCCCGTCAATAAGGAGTGCCCCGCCCAGCGTCAATGAGGAGTGCCCCCTGTCAATGAGAAGTGCCCGCTGTCAATGAGGAGTGCCCCCTGTCAATGAGGAGGGCCCCCTGTAAATGCGGAGTGCCCCCTGACAATGAGGAGTGCCCGCTGAAAATGAGGAGTGGCCTCTGTCAATGAGGAGTGACCCCTGTCAATGATGAGTGCCCTCTGTAAATGATGATTGCCTTCTGTCAATGAGGAGTGCCCCCCGCCAATGACGAATGCCCCCGTTCAATGAGCAGTACCCCCTGTCAATGAAGAGTGCCCACGGCAATGAGGAGTGCCCCCTGTCAATGAGGCGAGCCCCCTGTCAATGACGAGTGCCCCCCGTTAATGAGGAGTGCCCCACCCCGTCAATAAGGTCGGACCCGCCCCCCCCGTCAATGAAGAGTGGCCCCTGTCAATGAGAAGTGTCCCCTGTCAATGAGGAGTGACCCCTGTCAATCAGGAGGGGCCCCCGTCTCTGAAGAGTGCTCCCTGTTAATGAGGAGCGTCCCCCGTCAATAAGGATGCACAACCGCCCGTCAATGAGTAGCGCCCCCTGTTAATGAGAAGTGCCCGCTGTCAATGAGGAATGCCCCCTGTCAATGAGGAATGCCCCCCCTCCCGTCTCTGAAGTGTGACCCCGGTCAATGAGGAGTGACCCCGTCAATAAGGAGTGCCCTACGCCGTCAATGAGGAGTGCCCCCTGTCAATGAGGAGTGCCCCCTGTCAATAAGGAGTGCCCCCTGTCAATGAGGAGTGCCCCCTGTCAATGAGGAGTGCCCCCTGTCAATGGGTTTCGCCCCCTGTCAATGCGGAGTGCCCCCTGACAATGAGGAGTGCGCGCTGTCAACTATGAGTGCCCCCATCAATGTGGACTGCCCCATGTCAATGAGGGGTGTCCCCTGTCAACGAGGAGTGCCCGCTGTCAATGAGGAATGCCCGCTGTCAATGTGGAGAGCCCTATGTCAATGAGGATTGCCCCCTGTCAATGAGGAGTGCCCCCTGTCAATGAGGAGCGCCCCCTGTCAATGAGGAGTACCCCCTTTCAATGAGGAGTGCCCCCTGTCAATGAGGAGTGCCCGCTGTCAACTAGGAGTGCCCTCTGTCAATGAGGAATGCCCCATCAATGACGAGTGCCCCCTGTCAATGAGGAGAGCCCCCTGTCAATGAGGAGTAACTCTGGAAATGAGGAGTGCCCCACCGTCAGTGAGGAGTGACCGCTGTAAATGAGGAGTACCCCCCATCATTGAGCAGTGCCGCCCGTCAATGACGAATGACCCCTGTCAATGAGGAGTGTCCCCTGTCAATGACGAGCGCCCCCCCATCTATTAAGTGTGCCCCCTGTCAAAGAGGAGTGTGCCCTGCCAATTATGAGTGTCCCCAGTCAATGATGAGTGTCCCCTGTCAATGAGAAGAGAACCCTCTCAATTAGGAGTGACCCTGTCAATGAGGAGGGACCCCTATCAATGAGGAGTGTCTCCTGTCAATGTGGAATTCCCCCTGTTAATTAGGAGTGCCCCCTGTCAATGAGGAGAGCCCCCTGTAAATACAGAGTTACCCCTGACAATGGGGAGAGCCCCCTGACAATGAGGAGTGACCTCTGTCTATGAGGAGTGACCCCTTTCAATGATGAGCGCTCTCTGTAAATGATGAGTGCCTTCTGTCAATGAGGAGAGCCCCCCGTCAATGACGAATGCCCCGGGTCAATAAGCAGTGCCCCCTGTCAATGAAGAGTGCCCACGCCAATGAGGCGTGCCCCCTGTCAATGTGGAGAACCCCCTGTCAATGATGAGTGCCCCCAATTAATAAGGAGTGCCCCCCCCCCCTTCAATAAGGAGTGTCCCCCCTCCCGGTCAATGAGGAGTGCCTCCTGTCAATGAGACGTGCCCACTGTCAATGAGGCGTTCCCCCCCCCCCCCGTCTATGAAGAGTGCCCCCTGTCAGTGAGGAGTGCCTCCCGTCAATAAGGATGCAACCCCCCGTCAATGAGTAGCGCCCCCTGTTAATGAGAAGTGCCCGCTGTCAATGAGGAGTGCCCCCTGTCAATAAGGAGTGCCCCCCCCCGTGTCTGAAGAGTGCCCCCTGTCAATGAGGAGTGTCACCCGTCAATAAGGAGTCCCCCGCCCCCAGCGTCAATGAGGATTGCCCCCTGTCAATGCGAAGTGCCCGCTGTCAATGAGGAGTGCCCCCTGTCAATGAGGATGGCCCCCTGTAAATACGGAGTGCCCCCTGACAATGTGGAGTGCCCGCTGACAATGATGAGTGGCCTCTGTCAATGAGGAGTGACCCCTGTCAATGATGAGTGCCCTCTGTAAATGATGATTGCCTTCTGTCAATGAGGAGTGCCCCCCGTCATTGACGAATGCCTCCGTTCAATGAGCAGTACCCCCTGTCAATGAAGAGTGCCCACGGCAATGAGGAGTGCCCCCTGTCAATGAGGCGAGCCCCCTGTCAATGACGAGTGCCCACCGTTAATGAGGAGTGCCCCACCCCGTCAATAAGGTTGTGACCCCCACCCCCCCGTCAATGAAGAGTGGCCCCTGTCAATGAGATGTGCCCGCTGTCAATGAGGAGTGCCCCCTGTCAATGAGGAGTGTCCCCCTTCAATGAGGAGTGCCCCATGTCAATGAGAAGTGCCCACTGTCAATGAGGAGTGCCCCCTGTCAATGATGAGTGCCCACCGTCAATGCGGAGTGCCCACCCCCCCCCCCCCCCGTCAATGAGGGTGAACCACCCCGTCAAAGAGGAGTGCTTCCTGTCAATGAGAAGTGCCCCCTGTCAATGTGGAGTGCCCCCTGTCAATGAGGAGTACCCCCGTCATTGCGGAGTGCCCCCTGTCAATGAGAAGTGCCCTCGGTCAATAAGGAATGTACACCCCCCGTCAATGAGGAGTGCCCCCTGTCAATGAGAAGTGCCCGCTGTCAATGAGCAGTCCCCCCCGTCAATGAGGAGTGCCCATTGTCAATGAGGAGTGCCCGCTGTCAATAAGAGAGCCCCCTGTCAATGAGGAGTGCCCCCTGTCAATGAGGAGTGCCCGCTGTCAACTAGGAGTGCCCTCTGTCAATGAGGAGTGCCCCCGTCAATGAGGAGTGCCCCCTGTCAATGAGGAGAGCCCCATGTCAATGAGGAGTAACTCTGAAAATGAGGAGTGCCCCACCGTCAATGAGGAGTGACCGCTGTAAATGAGGAGTACCCCCCATCATTGAGCAGTGCCGCCCGTCAATGACGAATGACCCCTTTCAATGAGGAGTGTCCCCTGTCAATGACGAGCGCCCCCCCCCCATCTATTAAGTGTGCCCCCTGTCAAAGAGGAGTGCCCCCTGTCACCAATGAGTGTCCCCAGTCAATGATGAGTGTCCCCGTCAATGAGAAGAGAACCCTCTCAATTAGGAGTGACCCTGTCAATTAGGAGGGACCCCTGTCAATGAGGAGTGTCTCCTGTCAATGTGGAATTCCCCCTGTCAATTAGGAGTGCCCCCTGTCAATGAGGAGAGCCCGCTGTAAATGCACAGTTACCCCTGACAATGGGGAGAGCCCCCTGACAATGAGGAGTGACCTATGTCAATGAGGAGTGATCCCTTTCAATGATGAGCGCTCTCTGTAAATGATGAGAGCCTTCTGTCAATGAGGAGTGCCCCCCGTCAATGACGAATGGCCCGGGTCAATAAGCAGTGCCCCCTGTCAATGAAGAGTGCCCACGCCAATGAGGCGTGCCCCCTGTCAATGTGGAGAGCCCTCTGTCAATGATGAGTGCCCCCCATTAATGAGGAGTGCCCCCCCTTCAATAAGGAGTGTCCCCCCTCCCGGTCAATGAGGAGTGCCTCCTGTCAACGAGACGTGCCCACTGTCAATGAGGCGTTCCCCCCCGTCTATGAAGAGTGCCCCCTGTCAATGAGGAGTGCCTCCCGTCAATAAGGATGCAACCCCCCGTCAATGAGTAGCGCCACCTGTTAATGAGAAGTGCCCGCTGTCAATGAGGAGTGCCCCCTGTCAATAAGGAGTGCCCCCCCCGAGCGTCAATGAGGAGGGTCTCCTGTCAATGAGAAGTGCCCGCTGTCAATGAGGAGTGCCCCCTGTCAATGAGCAGGGCCCCCTGTAAATGCGGAGTGCCCCCTGACAATGAGGAGTGCCCGCTGACAATGAGGAGTGGCCTCTGTCAATCAGGAGTGACCCGTGTCAATGATGAGTGCCCTCTGTAAATGATGATTGCCTTCTGTCAATGAGGAGAGCCCCCCGTCAATGACGAATGCCCCCGTTCAATGAGCAGTACCCGCTGTCAATGAAGAGTGCCCACGGCAATGAGGAGTGCCCCCTGTCAATGAGGCGAGCCTCCTATCAATGACGAGTGCCCCCCGTTAATGAGGAGTGCCCCACCCCGTCAATAAAGAGTGACCCCCCCCCCCGTCAATGAAGAGTGGCACCTGTCACTGAGAAGTGTCCCCTGTCAAGGAGGAGTGACCCCTGTCAATCAGGAGGGGACCACCGTCTCTGAAGAGTGCACCTGTTAATGAGGAGCGTCCCCGTCAATAAGGATGCACAACCGCCCGTCAATGACTAGCGCCCCCTGTTAATGAGAAGTGCCCGCTGTCAATGAGGAATGCCCCCTGTCAATGAGAAGTGCCCGCTGTCAATGAGGAGTGCCCCCTGTCAATGAGGAGGGCCCCCTGTAACTGCGGAGTGCCCCCTGACAATGAGGAGTGCCCGCTGACAATGAGGAGTGGCCTCTGTCAATGAGGAGTGACCCCTGTCAATGATGAGTGCCCTCTGTAAATGACGATTGCCTTCTGTCAATGAACATAGAACATAGAACATAGAACATTACAGCGCAGAACAGGCCCTTCGGCCCACGATGTTGCACCGACCAGTTAAAAAAAAAAAAAAACTGTGACCCTCCAACCTTAACCAATTTCTTTTCGTCCATGAACCTATCTACGGATCTCTTAAACGCCCCCAAACTAGGCGCATTTACTACTGATGCTGGCAGGGCATTCCAATCCCTCACCACCCTCTGGGTAAAGAACCTACCCCTGACATCGGTTCTATAACTACCCCCCCTCAATTTAAAGCCATGCCCCCTCGTGCTGGATTTCTCCATCAGAGGAAAAAGGCTATCACTATCCACCCTATCTAAACCTCTAATCATCTTATATGTTTCAATAAGATCCCCTCTTAGCCGCCGCCTTTCCAGCGAAAACAATCCCAAATCCCTCAGCCTCTCCTCATAGGATCTCCCCTCCATACCAGGCAACATCCTGGTAAACCTCCTCTGCACCCTCTCCAAAGCCTCCACATCCTTCCTGTAATGTGGGGACCAGAACTGCACACAGTACTCCAAGTGCGGCCGCACCAGAGTTGTGTACAGTTGCAACATAACGCTACGACTCCTAAATTCAATCCCCCTACCAATAAACGCCAAGACACCATATGCCTTCTTAACAACCTTATCTACTTGATTCCCAACTTTCAGGGATCTATGCCCCCCGTCAATGACGAATGCCCCCGTTCAATTAGCAGTACCCCCTGTCAATGAAGAGTGCCCACGGCAATGAGGAGTGCCCGCTGACAATGAGGAGTGGCCTCTGTCAATGAGGAGTGACCCCTGTCAATGACGAGTGCCCCCCGTTAATGAGGAGTGCCCCACCCCGTCAATAAGGTCGGACCCCCCCCCCGTCAATGAAGAGTGGCCCCTGTCAATGAGAAGTGTCCCCTGTCAATGAGGAGTGACCCCTGTCAATCAGGAGGGTCCCCCGTCTCTGAAGAGTGCTCCCTGTTAATGAGGAGCGTCCCCCGTCAATAAGGATGCACAACCGCCCGTCAATGAGTAGCGCCCCCTGTTAATGAGAAGTACCCGCTGTCAATGAGGAATGCCCCCTGTCAATGAGGAGATCCCCCTGTAAATGCAGAGTTACCCCTGACAATGGGGGGAGCCCCCTGACAATGAGGAGTGACCTCTGTCTATGAGGGGTGACCCCTTTCATTGATGAGTGCTCTCTGTAAATGATGAGTGCCCTCTGTCAATGAGGAGTGCCCCCGTCAATGAGGAGTGCCCCCTGTCAATGAGGAGATCCCCCTGTCAATGAGGAGTAATGCTGGAAATGAGGAGTGCCCAACGGTCAATGAGGAGTGACCGCTGCAAATTAGGAGTCCCCCCCATCATTGAGCAGTGCCCCCCGTCAATATAGTGTACCCCTTGTCAATGAGGAGTGCCCCCTGTCAATGAGAAGTGCCGCGCTGTCAATGAGGAGTGCCCCCTGTCAATGAGGAGTGCCCGCTGTCATTGAGGAGTGCCCCCTGTCAATCATGAGTGCCCCCAGTCAATGGGGAGTGCCAACCCCCCCCCCCCCCCCCGTCAATAAGGGGTGAACCACCCCGTCAAAGAGGAGTGCCTCCTGTCAATGAGAGGGCCCCTTTCAATGTGGAGTGCCCCCTGTCAATGAGGGGTGCCCCCCCCGTCTCTGAAGAGTGCCCCCTGTCAATGAGGAGTGCACCCCGTCAATTAGGAGTGCCCCACCTCCGGTCAATGAGTCGTCCCCCTGTTAACGAGAAGTGCCCGCTGTCAATGAGGAGAGCCTTCTGTCAATGAGGAGTGCCACCGCCAATGAGGAGTACCCCCTGTCAATGAGGAGTCCCCCCTGTCAATGAGGAGACCCCCCTGTCAATGAGGAGTGACCCCCGTCAATGAGGAGTACCCCCTGTCAATGAGGAGTGTACCCTATCAATGGGAAGTGCCCCCGGTCAATAAGGAATGCACACCCCCCCCCCCCCGCCAATGAGGAGTGCCCCCTGTCAATGAGAAGTGCCCGCTGTCAATGAGGAGAGCCCCCTGTGATTGAGCAGTCCCCTTGTCAATGAGGAGTACCCCCTGTCAATGAGGAGTGCACCCTGTCAATGAGGAGTGCCCCCTTTCAATGAGGAGTGCCCGTTGTCAATGAGGAGTGCCCCCTGTCAATGAGGAGTACCCCGTGTCAATGGCTATTGCCCTCTGTCAATGCGGAGGGCCCCCTGTCAATGTGGAGTGACCGCTATCAACTATGAGTGCCCACTGTCAATGTGGACTGCCCCGTGTCAATGAGGAGTGCACCCTGTCAATGCAGAGTGCCCACGCGAATGAGGAGTACCCCCTGTCAATTAGGAGTGCCCCCTGTCAATGAGGAGACCCCCCTGCCAATGAGGAGTGCCCGCTGCCAATGAGGAATACCCCCGTCAACGAGGAGTGCCCCCTGTCAATGAGAAGTGCCCCCGGTCAATAAGGAATGCACACCCCCCGTCAATGAGGAGTGCCCCCTGTCAATGAGAAGTGCCCGCTGTCAATGAGCAGTCCCCCCCGTCAATGAGGAGTGCCCATTGTCAAAGAGGAGTGCCCCCTGTCAATAAGGAGAGCCCCCTGTCAATGAGGAGTACCCCCTGTCAATGAGGAGTGCCCCCTGTCAATGAGGAGTGCCCGCTGTCAACTAGGAGTGCCCTCTGTCAATGAGGAGTGCCCCCGTCAATGAGGAGTGCCCCCTGTCAATGAGGAGAGCCCCCTGTCAAAGAGGAGTAACTCTGTAAATGAGGAGCGCCCCACGGTCAATGAGGAGTGACCGCTGTAAATGAGGAGAACCCCCTATCATTGAGCAGTGCCCCCCGTCAATGACGAATGTCCCCTGTCAATGAGGAGTGTCCCCTGTCAATGACGAGCGCCCCCCATCTATTAAGTGTGCCCCCTGTCAAAAAGGTGTATCCCCTGTCAATTATGAGTGTCCCCAGTCAATGATGAGTGTCCCCTGTTAATGAGAATAGAACCCTCTCAATGTGGAGTGACCCTGTCAATTAGGAGGGACCCCTCTCAATGAGGAGAGTCTCCTGTCAATGTGGAATTCCCCCTGTCAATTAGGAGTGCCCCCTGTCAATGGGGAGAGCCCCCAGTAAATGCAGAGTTACCCCTGACAATGAGGAGTGCCCCCTGACAATGAGTAGTGACCTCTGTGAATGAGGAGTGACCCCTTTCAATGATGACCGCTCTCTGTAAATGATGAGTGCCTTCTGTCAATGAGGAGTGCCCCCCGTCAATGACGAATGCCGCGGGTCTATAAGCAGTGCCCCCTGTCAATGAAGAGTGCCCACGCCAATGAGGCGTGCCCCCTGTCAATGTGGAGAGCCCCCTGCCAATGATGAGTGCCCCCCATTAATGAGGAGCGCCCCCCCCCCTTCAATAAGGAGTGTGCTCCCTCCCGGTCAATGAGGAGTGCCTCCTGTCAATGAGACGTGCCCACTGTCAATGAGGCGTTCCCCCCCGTCTATGAAGAGTGCTCCCTGTCAATGAGGAGTGCCTCCCGTCAATAAGGATGCAACCCCCCGTCAATGAGTAGCGCCCCCTGTTAATGAGAAGTGCCCGCTGTCAATGAGGAGTGCCCGCTGTCAATAAGGAGTGCCCCCCCCCCCGTGTCTGAAGAGTGCCCCCTGTCAATGAGGAGTGTCCTCCGGCAATAAGGAGTGCCCCCCCCAGCGTCAATGAGGAGTGCCCCCTGTCAATGAGAAGTGCCCGCTGTCAATGAGGAGTGCCCCCTGTCAATGAGGAGGGCCCCCTGTAAATGCGGAGTGGCCCCTGACAATGAGGAGTGCCCGCTGACAATGAGGAGTGGCCTCTGTCAATGAGGAGTGACCCCTGTCAATGATGAGTGCCCTCTGTAAATGATAATTGCCTTCTGTCAATGAGGAGTGCCCCCCGTCAATGACGAATGCCCCCGTTCAATGAGCAGTACCTCCTGTCAATGAAGAGTGCCCACGGCAATGAGGAGTGCCCCCTGTCAATGAGGCGAGCCCCCTGTCAATGACGAGTGCCCCCCGTTAATGAGGAGTGCCCCACCCCGTCAATAAGGTGTAACCCCCCCCCCCCCCCCCGTCAATGAAGAGTGGCCCCTGTCAATGAGAAGTGTCCCCTGTCAAGGAGGAGTGACCCCTGTCAATCAGGAGGGGACCACCGTCTCTGAAGAGTGCACCTGTTAATGAGGAGCGTCCCCGTCAATAAGGATGCACAACCGCCCGTCAATGACTAGCGCCCCCTGTTAATGAGAAGTGCCCGCTGTCAATGAGGAATGCCCCCTGTCAATGAGGAATGCCCCCCGCCCCCCCCCCCCCACGTCTCTGAAGTGTGACCCCGGTCAATGAGGAGTGACCCCGTCAATAAGGAGTGCCCCACGCCGTCAATGAGGAGTGCCCCCTGTCAATGAGGAGTGCCCCCTGTCAATAAGGAGTGCCCCCTGTCAATGAGCAGTGCCCCCTGTAAATGAGGAGTGCCCCCTGTCAATGGGTTTCGCCCCCTGTCAATGCGGAGTGCCCCCTGACAATGAGGAGTGCGCGCTGTCAACTATGAGTGCCCCCGTCAATGTGGACTGCCCCCTGTCAATGAGGGGTGTCCCCTGTCAACGAGGAGTGCCCGCTGTCAATGAGAAATGGCCGCTGACAATGAGGAGAGCCCTCTGTCAATGAGGAGTGCCCCCTGTCAATGAAGAGTGCCCACGCCAATGGGGCGTGCCCCCTGTCAATGTGGAGAGCCCACTGTCAATGATGAGTGCCCCCCATTAATGAGGAGTGCCCCCCCCCCTTCAATAAGGAGTGTCCCCCCTTCCGGTCAATGAGGAGTGCCTCCAGTCAATGAGACGTGCCCACTGTCAATGAGGCGTTCCCCCCCCCGTCTATGAAGAGTGCCCCCTGTCAATGAGGAGTGCCTCCCGTCAATAAGGATGCAACCCCCCGTCAATGAGTAGCGCCCCCAGTTAATGAGAAGTGCCCGCTGTCAATGAGGAGTGCCCCCTGTCAATAAGGAGTGCCACAACCCCGTGTCTGAAGAGTGCCCCCTGTCAATGAGGAGTGCGCCCCCGTCAATAAGGAGTGCCCCCCCCAGCGTCAATGAGGAGTGCCCCCTGTCAATGAGAAGTGCCCGCTGTCAATGAGGAGTGCCCCCTGTCAATGAGGAGGGCCCCCTGTAACTGCGGAGTGCCCCCTGACAATGAGGAGTGCCCGCTGACAATGAGGAGTGGCCTCTGTCAATGAGGAGTGACCCCTGTCAATGATGAGTGCCCTCTGTAAATGATGATTGCCTTCTGTCAATGAGGAGTGCCCCCCGTCAATGACGAATGCCCCCGTTCAATTAGCAGTACCCCCTGTCAATGAAGAGTGCCCACGGCAATGAGGAGTGCCCGCTGACAATGAGGAGTGGCCTCTGTCAATGAGGAGTGACCCCTGTCAATGACGAGTGCCCCCCGTTAATGAGGAGTGCCCCACCCCGTCAATAAGGTCGGACCCCCCCCCGTCAATGAAGAGTGGCCCCTGTCAATGAGAAGTGTCCCCTGTCAATGAGGAGTGACCCCTGTCAATCAGGAGGGGCCCCCGTCTCTGAAGAGAGCTCCCTGTTAATGAGGAGCGTCCCCCGTCAATAAGGATGCACAACCGCCCGTCAATGAGTAGCGCCCCCTGTTAATGAGAAGTACCCGCTGTCAATGAGGAATGCCCCCTGTCAATGAGGAATGCCCCCCCTCCCGTCTCTGAAGTGTGACCCCGGTCAATGAGGAGTGACCCCGTCAATAAGGAGTGCCCTACGCCGTCAATGAGGAGTGCCCCTGTCAATGAGGAGTGCCCCCTGTCAATAAGGAGTGCCTCCTGTCAATGAGGAGTGCCCCCAGTCAATGAGGAGTGCCCCCTGTCAATGGGTTTCGCCCCCTGTCAATGCGGAGTGCCCCCTGACAATGAGGAGTGCGCGCAGTCAACTATGAGTGCCCCCGTCAATGTGGACTGCCCCCCGTCAATGAGGGGTGTCCCCTGTCAACGAGGAGTGCCCGCTGTTAATGAGGAATGCCCGCTGTCAATGTGGAGAGCCCTATGTCAATGAGGAGTGCCCCCTGTCAATGAGGAGTGCCCCCTGTCAATGAGGAGTGCCCTCTGTCAATGAGGAATACCCCCTATCAATGAGGAGTGCCCCCTGTCAATGAGGAGTGCCCGCTGTCAACTAGGAGTGCCCTCTGTCAATGAGGAATGCCCCATCACTGACGAGTGCCCCCTGTCAATGAGGAGAGCCCCCTGTCAATGAGGAGTAACTCTGTAAATGAGGAGTGCCCCACCGTCAGTGAGGAGTGACCGCTGTAAATGAGGAGTACCCCCCATCATTGAGCAGTGCCGCCCGTCAATGACGAATGACCCCTGTCAATGAGGAGTGTCCCCTGTCAATGACGAGCGCCCCCCCATCTATTAAGTGTGCCCCCTGTCAAAGAGGAGTGTGCCGTGTCAATTATGAGTGTCCCCAGTCAATGATGAGTGTCCCCTGTCAATGAGAAGAGAACCCTCTCAATTAGGAGTGACCCTGTCAATTAGGAGGGACCCCTATCAATGAGGAGTGTCTCCTGTCAATGTGGAATACCCCCTGTTAATTAGGAGTGCCCCCTGTCAATGAGGAGAGCCCCCTGTAAATGCAGAGTTACCCCTGACAATGGGGAGAGCCCCCTGACAATGAGGAGTGACCTCTGTCTATGAGGAGTGACCCCTTTCAATGATGAGCGCTCTCTGTAAATGATGAGTGCCTTCTGTCAATGAGGAGAGCCCCCCGTCAATGACGAATGCCCCGGGTCAATAAGCAGTGCCCCCTGTCAATGAAGAGTGCCCACGCCAATGAGGCGTGCCCCCTGTCAATGTGGAGAACCCCCTGTCAATGATGAGTGCCCCCCATTAATACGGAGTGCCCCCCCCCTTCAATAAGGAGTGTCCCCCCTCCCGGTCAATGAGGAGTGCCTCCTGTGAATGAGACGTGCCCACTGTCAATGAGGCGTTCCCCCCCCCGTCAATGAAGAGTGCCCCCTGTCAATGAGGAATGCCTCCCGTCAATAAGGATGCAACCCCCCGTCAATGAGTAGCGCCCCGTCAATGAGAAGTGCCCGCTGTCAATGAGGAGTGCCCCCTGTCAATAAGGAGTGCCCCCCCGTGTCTGAAGAGTGCCCCCTGTCAATGAGGAGTGTCACCCGTCAATAAGGAGTGCCCCCCCCAGCGTCAATGAGGAGTGCCCCCTGTCAATGCGAAGTGCCCGCTGTCAATGAGGAGTGCCCCCTGTCAATGAGGAGTGGCCTCTGTCAATGAGGAGTGACTCCTGTCAATGATGAGTGCCCTCGTTAAATGATGATTGCCTTCTGTCAATGAGGAGTGCCCCCCGTCATTGACGAATGCCTCCGTTCAATGAGCAGTACCCCCTGTCAATGAAGAGTGCCCACGGCAATGAGGAGTGCCCCCTGTCAATGAGGCGAGCCCCCTGTCAATGACGAGTGCCCACCGTTAATGAGGAGTGCCCCAACCCGTCAATAAGGTGTGACCCCCACCCCCCCGTCAATGAAGAGTGGCCCCTGTCAATGAGAAGTGTCCCCTGTCAATGAGGAGTGACCCCTGTCAATCAGGGGGGCCCCCCGTCTCTGAAGAGTGCTCCCTGTTAATGAGGAGCGTCCCCCGTCAATAAGGATGCACAACCGCCCGTCAATGAGTAGCGCCCCCTGTTAATGAGAAGTGCCCGCTGTCAATGAGGAATGCCCCCTGTCAATGAGGAATGCCCCCCCCCCCGTCTCTGAAGTGTGACCCCGGTCAATGAGGAGTGACCCCGTCAATAAGGAGTGCCCCACGCCGTCAATGAGGAGTGCCCCCTGTCAATGAGGAGAGCCCCCTGTCAATATGGAGTGCCCCCTGTCAATGAGGAGTGCTCCCTGTCAATGAGGAGTGCCCCCTGTCAATGGGTTTCACCCCCGTCAATGCGGAGTGCCCCCTGACAATGAGGAGTGCGCGCTGTCAACTCTGAGTGCCCCCGTCAATGTGGACTGCCCGCTGTCAATGAGGGGTGTCCCCTGTCAACGAGGAGTGCCCGCTGTCAATGAGGAGTGCCCGCTGTCAATGAGGAGTGCCCTCTGTCAATGAGGAGTGCCCCCTGTCAATGAGGAGTGCCCCCTGTCAATGAGGAGTGCCCCCTGTCAATGAGGAGTACACCCTTTCAATGAGGAGTGCCCCCTGTCAATGAGGAGTGCCCGCTGTGAACTAGGAGTGCCCTCTGTCAATGAGGAGTGCCCCCGTCAATGAGGAGTGCCCCCTGTCAATGAAGAGTGCCCCACCGTCAATGAGGAGTGACCGCTGAAAATGAGGAGTACCCCCCATCATTGAGCAGTGCCGCGCGTCAATGACGAATGACCCCTGTCAATGAGGAGTGTCCCCTGTCAATGACGAGCGCCCCCCCATCTATAAAGTGTGCCCCCTGTCGAAGAGGAGTGCCCCCTGTCAATAAGGAGTGCCCCCTGTCAATGAGGAGTGACCCCTGTCAATCAGGAGGGGCCCCCGTCTCTGAAGAGTGCTCCCTGTTAATGAGGAGCGTCCCCCGTCAATATGGATGCACAACCGCCCGTCAATGAGTAGCGCCCCCTGTTAATGAGAGTTGCCCGCTGTCAATGAGGAATGCCCCCTGTCAATGAGGAATGCCCCCCCCCCGTCTCTGCGGTGTGACCCCGGTCAATGAGGAGTGCCCCCTGACAATGAGGAGTGCGCGCTGTCAACGAGGAGTGCCCGCTGTCAATGAGGAAAGCCCGCTGTCAATGTGGAGAGCCCTCTGTCAATGAGGAGTGCCCCCTGTCAATGAGGAGTGCCCCCTGTCAATGAGGAGTGCCCCCTGTCAATGAGGAGTACCCCCTTTCAATGAGGAGAGCCCCCTGTCAATGAGGAGTGCCCGCTGACAACTAGGAGTGCCCTCTGTCAAGGAGGAATGCCCCCATCAATGAGGAGTGCCCCCGTCAATGAGGAGAACCCCCTGTCAATGAGGAGTAACTCTGTAAATGAGGAGTGCCCCACCGTCAATGAGGAGTGACCGCTGTAAATGAGGAGTACCGCCCATCATTGAGCAGTGCCGCCCGTCAATGACGAATGACCCCTGTCAATGAGGAGTGTCCCCTGTCAATGACGAGCGCCCCCCCATCTATTAAGTGTGCCCCCTGTCAAAGAGGAGTGTTCCCTGTCAATTCAGAGTGTCCCCAGTCAATGATGAGTGTCCCCTGTCAATGAGAAGAGAACCCTCTCAATTTGGAGTGACCCTGTCAATTAGGAGGGACCCCTATCAATGAGGAGTATCTCCTGTCAGTGTGGAATTCCCCCTGTCAATTAGGAGTGCCCCCTGTCAATGAGGAGAGCCCCCTGTAAATGCAGAGTTACCCCTGACAATGGGGGGAGCCCCCTGACAATGAGGAGTCACCTCTGTCTATGAGGAGTGACCCATTTCAATGATGAGCGCTCTCTGTAAATGATGAGTGCCTTCTGTCAATGAGGAGTGCCCCCCGTCAATGACGAATGCCCCGGGTCAATAAGCAGTGCCCCCTGTCAATGAAGAGTACCCACGCCAATGAGGAGTGCCCCCTGTCAATGTGGAGAGCCCCCTGTCAATGATGAGTGCCCCTCATTAATGAGGAGTGCCCCCCCCCCTTCAATAAGGAGTGTCCCCCCTCCCGGAAAATGAGGAGTGCCTCCTGTCAATGAGACGTTCCAACTGTCAATGAGGCGTTCCCCCCCGTCTATGAAGAGTGCCCCCTGTCAATGAGGAGTGCCTCCCGTCAATAAGGATGCAACCCCCCGTCAATGGGTAGCGCCCCCTGTTAATGAGAAGTGCCCGCTGTCAATAAGGAGTGCCCCCCCAGCGTCAATGAGGAGTGCCCCCTGTCAATGAGAAGTGCCCGCTGTCAATGAGGAGTGCCCCCTGTCAATGAGGAGGGCCCCCTGTAAATGCGGAGTGCCCCCTGACAATGAGGAGTGCCCGCTGACAATGAGGAGTGGCCCCTGTCAATGATGACTGCCCCCTGTCAATGAGGGGTGTCCCCTGTCAACGACGAGTGCCCGCTCTCAGTGAGGAGTGCCCGCTGTCAATGAGGAGTGCCCCCTGTCAATGAGGAGTGCCCCCTGTCAATGAAGAGTACCCCCTTTCAATGAGGAGTGCCCCCTGTCAATGAGGAGTGCCCGCTGTCAACTAGGAGTGCCCTCTGTCAATGAGGAGTGCCCCCGTCAATGAGTAGTGCCCCCTGTCAATGAGGAGAGCCCCCTGTCAATGAGGAGTAACTCTGTAAATGAGGAGTGCCCCACCGTCAATGAGGAGTGACCGCTGTAAATGAGGAGTACCCCCCATCATTGAGCAGTGCCGCCCGTCAATGACGAATGACCCCTGTCAATGAGAAGTGTCCCCTGTCAATGACGAGCGCCCCCCATCAATTAAGTGTGCCCCCTGTCAAAGAGGAGTGCCCCCTGTCAATGGTGAGTGTCCCCAGTCAATGATGAGTGTCCCCTGTCAATGAGAAGAGAACCCTCTCAATTTGGAGTGACCCTCTCAATTAGGAGGGACCCCTATCAATGAGGAGTGTCTCCTGTCAATGTGGAATTCCCCCTGTCAATTAGGAGTGTCCCCTGTCAATGAGGAGATCGCCCTGTAAATGCAGAGTTACCCCTGACAATGGGGGGAGCCCCCTGACAATGAGGAGTGACCTCTGTCTATGAGGGGTGACCCCTTTCATTGATGAGTGCTCTCTGTAAATGATGAGTGCCCTCTGTCAATGAGGAGTGCCCCCGTCAATGAGGAGTGCCCCCTGTCAATGAGGAGATCCCCCTGTCAATGAGGAGTAATGCTGGAAATGAGGAGTGCCCAACGGTCAATGAGGAGTGACCGCTGCAAATTAGGAGTCCCCCCCATCATTGAGCAGTGCCCCCCGTCTATATAGTGTACCCCTTGTCAATGAGGAGTGTCCCCTGTCAATGAGAAGTGCCGCGCTGTCAATGAGGAGTGCCCCCTGTCAATGAGGAGTGCCCGCTGTCATTGAGGAGTGCCCCCTGTCAATCATGAGTGCCCCCAGTCAATGGGGAGTGCCAACCCCCCCCCCCCCCCCCGTCAATAAGGGGTGAACCACCCCGTCAAAGAGGAGTGCCTCCTGTCAATGAGAGGGCCCCTTTCAATGTGGAGTGCCCCCTGTCAATGAGGGGTGCCCCCCCGTCTCTGAAGAGTGCCCCCTGTCAATGAGGAGTGCACCCCGTCAATTAGGAGTGCCCCACCTCCGGTCAATGAGTCGTCCCCCTGTTAACGAGAAGTGCCCGCTGTCAATGAGGAGAGCCTTCTGTCAATGAGGAGTGCCACCGCCAATGAGGAGTACCCCCTGTCAATGAGGAGTCCCCCCTGTCAATGAGGAGACCCCCCTGTCAATGAGGAGTGACCCCCGTCAATGAGGAGTACCCCCTGTCAATGAGGAGTGTACCCTATCAATGGGAAGTGCCCCCGGTCAATAAGGAATGCACACCCCCCCCCCCCGCCAATGAGGAGTGCCCCCTGTCAATGAGAAGTGCCCGCTGTCAATGAGGAGAGCCCCCTGTGATTGAGCAGTCCCCTTGTCAATGAGGAGTACCCCCTGTCAATGAGGAGTGCACCCTGTCAATGAGGAGTGCCCCCTTTCAATGAGGAGTGCCCGTTGTCAATGAGGAGTGCCCCCTGTCAATGAGGAGTACCCCGTGTCAATGGCTATTGCCCTCTGTCAATGCGGAGGGCCCCCTGTCAATGTGGAGTGACCGCTATCAACTATGAGTGCCCACTGTCAATGTGGACTGCCCCGTGTCAATGAGGAGTGCACCCTGTCAATGCAGAGTGCCCACGCGAATGAGGAGTACCCCCTGTCAATTAGGAGTGCCCCCTGTCAATGAGGAGACCCCCCTGCCAATGAGGAGTGCCCGCTGCCAATGAGGAGTACCCCCGTCAACGAGGAGTGCCCCCTGTCAATGAGAAGTGCCCCCGGTCAATATGGAATGCACACCCCCCGTCAATGAGGAGTGCCCCCTGTCAATGAGAAGTGCCCGCTGTCAATGAGCAGTCCCCCCCGTCAATGAGGAGTGCCCATTGTCAAAGAGGAGTGCCCCCTGTCAATAAGGAGAGCCCCCTGTCAATGAGGAGTACCCCCTGTCAATGAGGAGTGCCCCCTGTCAATGAGGAGTGCCCGCTGTCAACTAGGAGTGCCCTCTGTCAATGAGGAGTGCCCCCGTCAATGAGGAGTGCCCCCTGTCAATGAGGAGAGCCCCCTGTCAAAGAGGAGTAACTCTGTAAATGAGGAGCGCCCCACGGTCAATGAGGAGTGACCGCTGTAAATGAGGAGAACCCCCCATCATTGAGCAGTGCCCCCCGTCAATGACGAATGTCCCCTGTCAATGAGGAGTGTCCCCTGTCAATGACGAGCGCCCCCCCATCTATTAAGTGTGCCCCCTGTCAAAAAGGTGTCTCCCCTGTCAATTATGAGTGTCCCCAGTCAATGATGAGTGTCCCCTGTTAATGAGAATAGAACCCTCTCAATGTGGAGTGACCCTGTCAATTAGGAGGGACCCCTGTCAATGAGGAGAGTCTCCTGTCAATGTGGAATTCCCCCTGTCAATTAGGAGTGCCCCCTGTCAATGGGGAGAGCCCCCAGTAAATGCAGAGTTACCCCTGACAATGAGGAGGGCCCCCTGACAATGAGTAGTGACCTGTGTGAATGAGGAGTGACCCCTTTCAATGATGACCGCTCTCTGTAAATGATGAGTGCCTTCTGTCAATGAGGAGTGCCCCCCGTCAATGACGAATGCCGCGGGTCTATAAGCAGTGCCCCCTGTCAATGAAGAGTGCCCACGCCAATGAGGCGTGCCCCCTGTCAATGTGGAGAGCCCCCTGCCAATGATGAGTGCCCCCCATTAATGAGGAGCGCCCCCCCCCTTCAATAAGGAGTGTGCTCCCTCCCGGTCAATGAGGAGTGCCTCCTGTCAATGAGACGTGCCCACTGTCAATGAGGCGTTCCCCCCCGTCTATGAAGAGTGCTCCCTGTCAATGAGGAGTGCCTCCCGTCAATAAGGATGCAACCCCCCGTCAATGAGTAGCGCCCCCTGTTAATGAGAAGTGCCCGCTGTCAATGAGGAGTGCCCGCTGTCAATAAGGAGTGCCCCCCCCCCCGTGTCTGAAGAGTGCCCCCTGTCAATGAGGAGTGTCCTCCGGCAATAAGGAGTGCCCCCCCCAGCGTCAATGAGGAGTGCCCCCTGTCAATGAGAAGTGCCCGCTGTCAATGAGGAGTGCCCCCTGTCAATGAGGAGGGCCCCCTGTAAATGCGGAGTGGCCCCTGACAATGAGGAGTGCCCGCTGACAATGAGGAGTGGCCTCTGTCAATGAGGAGTGACCCCTGTCAATGATGAGTGCCCTCTGTAAATGATGATTGCCTTCTGTCAATGAGGAGTGCCCCCCGTCAATGACGAATGCCCCCGTTCAATGAGCAGTACCTCCTGTCAATGAAGAGTGCCCACGGCAATGAGGAGTGCCCCCTGTCAATGAGGCGAGCCCCCTGTCAATGACGAGTGCCCCCCGTTAATGAGGAGTGCCCCACCCCGTCAATAAGGTGTAACCCCCCCCCCCCCCCCCCGTCAATGAAGAGTGGCCCCTGTCAATGAGAAATGTCCCCTGTCAATGAGGAGTGACCCTTGTCAATCAGGAGGGGCCCCCCGTCTCTGAAGAGTGCTCCCTGTTAATGAGGAGCGTCCCCCGTCAATAAGGATGCACAACCGCCCGTCAATGAGTAGCGCCCCCTGTTAATGAGAAGTGCCCGCTGTCAATGAGGAATGCCCCCTGTCAATGAGGAATGCCCCCCCCCCCCGTCTCTGAAGTGTGACCCCGGTCAATGAGGAGTGACCCCGTCAACAAGGAGTGCCCCACGCCGTCAATGAGGAGTGCCCCCTGTCAATGAGGAGTGCCCCCTGTCAATAAGGAGTGCCCCCGTCAATGAGGAGTGCCCCCTGTCAATGAGGAGTGCCCCCTGTCAATGGCTTTTGCCCCCTGGCAATGCGGAGTGCCCCCTGTCAATGAGGAGTGCCCGCTGTCAACTATGAGTGCCCCCGTCAATGTGGACTGCCCCCTGTCAATGAGGGGTGTCCCCTGTCAACGAGGAGTGCCCGCTGTCAATGAAGAGTGCCCGCTGTCAATGAGGAGTGCCCTCTGTCAATGAGGAGTGCCCCCTGTCAATGAGGAGTGCCCCCTGTCAATGAGGAGTGCCCCCTGTCAATGAGGAGTACCCCCTTTCAATGAGGAGTGCCCCCTGTCAATGAGGAGTGCCCGCTGTCAACTAGGAGTGCCCTCTGTCAATGAGGAGTGCCCCCGTCAATGAGGAGTGCCCCCTGTCAATGAGCAGAGCCCCCTGTCAATGAGGAGTAACTCTGTAAATGAGGAGTGCCCCACCGTCAATGAGGAGTGACCGCTGTAAATGAGGAATACCCCCCATCATTGAGCAGTGCCGCCCGTCAATGAGGAGTGACCCCTGTCAATGATGAGTGCCCTCTGTAAATGATGATTGCCTTCTGTCAATGAGGAGTGCCCCCCGTCAATGACGAATGCCCCCGTTCAATGAGCAGTGCCCCCTGTCAATGAGGCGATCCCCCTGTCAATGATGAGTGCCCCCCGTTAATGAGGAGTGCCCCACCCTGTCAATAAGGTGTGACCCCCCCCCCCCCCGTCAATGAAGTGTGGCCCCTGTCAATGAGAAGTGTCCCCTGTCAATGAGGAGTGACCCCTGTCAATCAGGAGGTGCCCCCCGTCTCTGAAGAGTGCCCCCTGTTAATGAGGAGCGTCCCCCGTCAATAAGGAATCACAAACGCCCGTCATTGTTTTGCGCCCCCTGTTAATGAAGTGCCCCCTGTCAATGAGGAATGCCCCCTGTCAATGAGGAACGCCCCTCCCCGTCTCTGAAGTGTGACCCCGGTCAATGAGGAGTGACCCCATCAATAAGGAGTGCCCCACGGCGTCAATGAGGAGTGCCCCCTGTCAATGAGGAGTGCCCCCTGTCTATAAGGGGTGTCCCCTGTCAATGAGGAGTGCCCCCTGTCAATGAGGAGTGCCCCCTGTCAATGGGTTTCGCCCCCTGTCAATGCGGAATGCCCCCTGACAATGAGGAGTGCCCGCTGTCAACTATGAGTGCCCCCGTCAATGTGGACTGCCCCCTATCAATGAGGGGTGTCCCCTGTCAACGAGGAGTGCCCGCTGTCAATGAGGAGTGCCCTCTGTCAATGAGGAGTGCCCACTGTCAATGAGAAGTGCCCCCTGTCAATAACGAGTGCCCCTGTCAATGAGGAGTACCCCCTCTCAATGAGGAGTGCCCCCTGTCAATGACGAGAGCCCGCTGTCAACTAGGAGCGCCCTCTGTCAATGAGGAGTGCCCCCGTCAATGAGGAGTGACCCCTGTCAATGAGGAGATCCCCCTGTCAATGAGGAGTCACTCTGGAAATGAGGAGTGCCCAACCGTCAATGAGGAGTGACCGCTTTAAATTAGGAGTTCCCCCATCATTGAGCAGTGCCCCCCGTCAATGACGAATGACCCCTGTCAATGAGGAGCGTCCGCTGTCAATGACGAGCGCCCCCCCCGTCTATATAGTGTTCCCCTTGTCAATGAGGAGTGCCCCCTATCAATGACAAGTGCCCGCTGTCAATGAGGAGTGCACCCCGTCAATTAGGAGTGCCCCCCTCCGGTCAATGAGTAGTCCCCCTGTTAACGAGAAGTGCCCGCTGTCAATGAGGAGTGCCCCTGTCAATGAGGAGTGCCTGCTGTCAATGAGCAGTGCCCCCTGTCAATGAGGAGTGCCCCTGTCAATGAGGAGGGTCCCCTGTAAATGCGGAGGGCCCTCTGACAATGAGGAGTGCCAACTGATAATGAGGAGTGATCTCTGTCAATGAGGAGTGACCCCTGTCACTGATGATTGCCCTCTGTCAATGATGAGAGCCTTCTGTCAATGAGGAGTGCCCACGCCAATGAGGAGTACCCCCTGTCAATGAGGAGTGCCCCCTGTCAATGAGGAGGCCCCCCTGTCAATGAGGAGTGGCCCCCGTCAATGAGGAGTACCCCATGTCAATGAGGAGTGCACCCTACCAATGGGAAGTGCCCCCGGTCAATAAGGAATGCACACCCCGCCCACCCGTCAATGAG
Source organism: Mustelus asterias (assembly GCF_964213995.1). Taxonomy (NCBI): domain Eukaryota; kingdom Metazoa; phylum Chordata; class Chondrichthyes; order Carcharhiniformes; family Triakidae; genus Mustelus; species Mustelus asterias. The sequence continues at coordinate 534,656 of NW_027590249.1, forward strand.
GAGTGCCCCGTGTCAATGAGAAGTGCCCGCTGTCAATGAGGAGAGACCCCTGTGATTGAGCAGTCCCCTTGTCAATGAGGAGTACCCCCAGTCAATGAGGAGTGCACCCTGTCAATGAGGAGTGCCCCCTTTCAATGAGGAGTGCCCCGTGTCAATGGCTATTGTCCTCTGTCAATGCGGAGGGCTTCCTGTCAATGTGGAGTGACCGCTATCAACTATGAGTGCCCCCTGTCAATGTGGACTGCCCCGTGTCAATGAGCAGTGCACCCTGTCAATGCAGAGTGCCCATGCGAATGAGGAGTACCCCCTGTCAATGAGGAGTGCCCCCTGTCAATGAGGAGACCCCCCTGTCAATGAGGAGTGCCCGCTGTCAATGAGGAGTACCCCCGTCAATGAGGAGTGCCCCCTGTCAATGAGAAGTGCCCCCGGTCAATAAGGAATGCACACCCCCCGTCAATGAGGAGTGCCCCCTGTCAATGAGAAGTGCCCCCGGTCAATGAGCAGTCCCCCCCCGTCAATGAGGAGTGCCCATTGTCAAAGAGGAGTGCCCCCTGTCAATGATGAGTGCCCCCTGTCAATGAGAAGTGCCCGCTGTCAATGAGCAGTCCCCCCCGTCAATGAGGAGTGCCCATTGTCAAAGAGGAGTGCCCCCTGTCAATAAGGAGAGCCCCCTGTCAATGAGGAGTACCCCCTGTCAATGAGGAGTGCCCCCTGTCAATGAGGAGTGCCCGCTGTCAACTAGGAGTGCCCTCTGTCAATGAGGAGTGCCCCCGTCAAGCAGGAGTGCCCCCTGTCAATGAGGAGAGCCCCCTGTCAAAGAGGAGTAACTCTGTAAATGAGGAGTGCCCCACCGTCAATGAGGAGTGAACGCTGTAAATGAGGAGTACCCCCATTATTGAGCAGTGCCCCCCGTCAATGACGAATGACCCCTGTCAATGCAGAGTGTCCCCTGTCAATGACGAGCGCCCCCCCATCTATTAAGTGTGCCCCCTGTCAAAGAGGAGTATCCCCTGTCAATTATGAGTGTCCCCAGTCAATGATGAGTGTCCCCTGTCAATGAGAAGAGAACCCTCTCAATTAGGAGTGACCCTGTCAATTAGGAGGGACCACTGTCAATGGGGAGAGCCCCCTGTAAATGCAGAGTTACCCCTGACAATGAAGAGTGCCCCCTGACAATGAGGAGTGACCTCTGCCAATGAGGAGTGACCCCTTTCAATGATGACCGCTCTCTGTAAATGATGAGTGCCTTCTGTCAATGAGGAGTGCCCCCCGTCAATGACGAATGCCCCGGGTCAATAAGCAGTGCCCCCTGTCAATGAAGAGTGCCCACGCCAATGAGGCGTGCCCCCTGTCAATGTGGAGAGCCCCCTGTCAATGATGAGTGCACCCCATTAATATGGAGTGCCCCCCACTTCAATAAGGAGTGTCCCCCCTCCCGGTCAATGAGACGTGCCCACTGTCAATGAGGCGTTCCCCCGTCTCTGAAGCGTGCTCCCTGTCAATGAGGAGTGCCTCCCGTCAATAAGGATGCAACCACCCGTCAATGAGTAGCGCCACCGTTCATGAGAAGTGCCCGCTGTCAATAAGGAGTGCCCCCCCGTCTCTGAAGAGTGCCCCCCAGCGTCAATGAGGAGTGCCCCTTGTCAATGAGAAGTGCCCGCTGTAAATGCGGAGCGCCCCCTGACAATGAGGAGTGCCCGCTGACAATGAGGAGTGGCCTCATTCAATGAGGAGTGACCGCTGTCATTGATGAGTGCCCTTTGTAAATGATGAGTGCCTTCTGTTAATGAGGAGTGCCCCCCTTCAATGACGAATGCCCCCGGTCAATGAGCAGTGCCCCCTGTCAATGAAGAGTGCCCCCTGTCAATGAGGAGTGCCCCCTGTCAATGAGGCGAGCCCCCTGTCAATGACGAGTGCCCCCCGTTAATGAGGAGTGCCCCACCCCGTCAAAACGGTGTGACCCGCCCCCCCGTCAATGAAGAGTACCCCCTGTCAATGAGAAGTGCCCCCTGTCAATGAGGAGTGCGCCCTGTCAATCAGGAGTGGCCCCCCGTCTCTGAAGAGTGCTCCCTGTTAATGAGGAGCGTCCCCCGTCAATAAGGATGCACACCCGCCCGTCAATGAGGAGCGCCCCCTGTTAATGAGAAGTGCCCGCTGTCAATGAGGAATGCCCCCTGTCAATGAGGAGTGCCCCCCCTCGCGTCTCTGAAGTGTGACCCCTGTCAATGAGGAGTGCCCCCTGTCAATAAGGAGTGCCCTCTGTCAATGAGGAGTGCCCCCTGTCAATGAGGAGTCTCTCCTGTCAATGGCTTTTGCCCCCTGGCAATGCGGAGTGCCCCCTGTCAATGAGGAGTGCCCGCTGTCAACTATGAGTGCCCCCGTCAATGTGGACTGCCCCCTGTCAATGAGGGGTGTCCCCTGTCAACGAGGAGTGCCCGCTGCCAAAGAGGAGTGCCCGCTGTCAATGAGGAGTGCCCTCTGTCAATGAGGAGTGCCCCCTGTCAATGAGGAGTGCCCCCTGTCAATGAGGAGTGCCCCTGTCAAGGAGGAATACCCCCTGTCAATGAGGAGTGCCCCCTGTCAATGAGGAGTGCCCGCTGTCAACTAGGAGTGCCCTCTGTCAATGAAGTGTGCCCCCGTCAATGAGGAGTGCCCCCTGTCAATGCGGAGAGCCCCCTGTCAATGAGGAGTGCCCCCACCCGTCAATGAGTAGTGCCCTCTGTCAATGAGAAGTGCCGCCACTTCTATGAAGAGTACCCTCTGTCAATGAGAAGTGCCCCTTTTCAATGATTTTGCCCTGTCAATGAGGACTGCCCCTTGTCAATGAGGAGTACCCCCGTCAATGAGGAGTGCCCCCTGTCAATGAGAAGTGCCCGCTGTCAATGAGCAGTCCCCCCCGTCAATGAGGAGTGTCCCCTGTCAATGACGAGTGCCCCCTGTCAATAAGGAGATCCCCCTGTCTATGTGGAGTACCCCCTGTCAATGAGGAGTGCCCGTGTCAATTAGGAGTGCCCGCTGTCAACTAGGAGTGCCCTCTGTCAATGAGGAGTGCCCCCGTCAATGAGGAGTGCCCCCCGTCAATGACGAATGACACCCGTCAATGAGGAGTGTTCCCAGTCAATGACGAGCACCCCCCATCAATAAAGTGTGCCCCCTGTCAAAGAGGAGTGTCCCCTGTCAATTATGAGTGTCCCCAGTCAATGATGAGTGTCCCCTGTCAATGGGAAGAGAACGCTGTCAATGAGAAGTGCCCGCTGTCAATGAGGAATTCCCCCTGTCAATAACGAGTGCCCCTGTCAGTAAGGAGTACCCCCTGTCAATGCGGAGTGTCCCCTGTCAATGAGGAGTGCCCCCCTCAATGATGAGTGCCCCCACCGGCAATAAAGAGTGAACCGCCCCTTCAATGAGGAGTGCCCGCTGACAATGAGGAGTGGCCTCATTCAATGAGGAGTGACCGCTGTCAATGATGAGTGCCCTTTGTAAATGATGAGTGCCTTCTGTTAATGAGGAGTGCCCCCCTTCAATGACGAATGCCCCCGGTCAATGAGCAGTGCCCCCTGTCAATGAAGAGTGCCCCCTGTCAATGAGGAGTGCCGCCTGTCAATGAGGCGAGCCCCCTGTCAATGACGAGTGCCCCCCGTTAATGAGGAGTGCCCCACCCCGTCAAAACGGTGTGACCCGCCCCCCCGTCAATGAAGAGTACCCCCTGTCAATGAGAAGTGCCCCCTGTCAATGAGGAGTGCGCCCTGTCAATCAGGAGTGGCCCCCCGTCTCTGAAGAGTGCTCCCTGTTAATGAGGAGCGTCCCCCGTCAATAAGGATGCACACCCGCCCGTCAATGAGTAGCGCCCCCTGTTAATGAGAAGTGCCCGCTGTCAATGAGGAATGTCCCCTGTCAATGAGGAGTGCCACCCCCTCGCGTCTCTGAAGTGTGACCCCTGTCAATGAGGAGTGCCCCCTGTCAATAAGGAGTGCCCTCTGTCAATGTGGAGTGCCCCCTGTCAATGAGGAGTCTCTCCTGTCAATGGCTTTTGCCCCCTGGCAATGCGGAGTGCCCCCTGTCAATGAGGAGTGCCCGCTGTCAACTATGAGTGCCCCCGTCAATGTGGACTGCCCCCTGTCAATGAGGGGTGTCCCCTGTCAACGAGGAGTGCCCGCTGCCAAAGAGGAGTGCCCGCTGTCAATGAGGAGTGCCCTCTGTCAATGAGGAGTGCCCGCTGTCAATGAGCAGTGCCCCCTGTCAATGAGGAGTGCCCCTGTCAAGGAGGAATACCCCCTGTCAATGAGGAGTGCCCCCTGTCAATGAGGAGTGCCCGCTGTCAACTAGGAGTGCCCTCTGTCAATGAGGAGTGCCCCCGTCAATGAGGAGTGCCCCCTGTCAATGAGGAGAGCCCCCTGTCAATGAGGAGTGCCCCCACCCGTCAATGAGTAGTGCCCTCTGTCAATGAGAAGTGCCGCCACTTCTATGAAGAGTACCCTCTGTCAATGAGAAGTGCCCCTTTTCAATGATTTTGCCCTGTCAATGAGGACTGCCCCTTGTCAATGAGGAGTACCCCCGTCAATGAGGAGTGCCCCCTGTCAATGAGAAGTGCCCGCTGTCAATGAGCAGTCACCCCGGTCAATGAGGAGTGTCCCCTGTCAATGACGAGTGCCCCCTGTCAATAAGGAGATCCCCCTGTCTATGTGGAGTACCCCCTGTCAATGAGGAGTGCCCCCTGTCAATTAGGAGTGCCCGCTGTCAACTAGGAGAGCTCTCTGTCAATGAGGAGTGCCCCCGTCAATGAGGAGTGCCCCCCGTCAATGACGAATGACACCCGTCAATGAGGAGCGTCCCCCGTCAATAAGGATGCACACCCGCCCGTCAATGAGTAGCGCCCCCTGTTAATGAGAAGTGCCCGCTGTCAATGAGGAATGCCCCCTGTCAATGAGGAGTGCCCCCCCCCCCTCGCGTCTCTGAAGTGTGACCCCTGTCAATGAGGAGTGCCCCCTGTCAATAAGGAGTGCCCTCTGTCAATGAGGAGTGCCCCCTGTCAATGAGGAGTCTCTCCTGTCAATGGCTTTTGCCCCCTGGCAATGCGGAGTGCCCCCTGTCAATGAGGAGTGCCCGCTGTCAACTATGAGTGCCCCCGTCAATGTGGACTGCCCCTTGTCAATGAGGGGTGTCCCCTGTCAACGAGGAGTGCCCGCTGCCAAAGAGGAGTGCCCGCTGTCAATGAGGAGTGCCCTCTGTCAATGAGGAGTGCCCCCTGTCAATGAGGAGTGCCCCCTGTCAATGAGGAGTGCCCCTGTCAAGGAGGAATACCCCCTGTCAATGAGGAGTGCCCCCTGTCAATGAGGAGTGCCCGCTGTCAACTAGGAGTGCCCTCTGTCAATGAGGAGTGCCCCCGTCAATGAGGAGTGCCCCCTGTCAATGCGGAGAGCCCCCTGTCAATGAGGAGTGCCCCCACCCGTCAATGAGTAGTGCCCTCTGTCAATGAGAAGTGCCGCCACTTCTATGAAGAGTACCCTCTGTCAATGAGAAGTGCCCCTTTTCAATGATTTTGCCCTGTCAATGAGGACTGCCCCTTGTCAATGAGGAGTACCCCCGTCAATGAGGAGTGCCCCCTGTCAATGAGAAGTGCCCGCTGTCAATGAGCAGTCCCCCCCGTCAATGAGGAGTGTCCCCTGTCAATGACGAGTGCCCCCTGTCAATAAGGAGATCCCCCTGTCTATGTGGAGTACCCCCTGTCAATGAGGAGTGCCCCTGTCAATTAGGAGTGCCCGCTGTCAACTAGGAGTGCCCTCTGTCAATGAGGAGTGCCCCCGTCAATGAGGAGTGCCCCCCGTCAATGACGAATGACACCCGTCAATGAGGAGTGTTCCCAGTCAATGACGAGCACCCCCCATCAATAAAGTGTGCCCCCTGTCAAAGAGGAGTGTCCCCTGTCAATTATGAGTGTCCCCAGTCAATGATGAGTGTCCCCTGTCAATGGGAAGAGAACGCTGTCAATGAGAAGTGCCCGCTGTCAATGAGGAATTCCCCCTGTCAATAACGAGTGCCCCTGTCAGTAAGGAGTACCCCCTGTCAATGCGGAGTGTCCCCTGTCAATGAGGAGTGCCCCCCTCAATGATGAGTGCCCCCACCGGCAATAAAGAGTGAACCGCCCCGTCAATGAGGAGTGCCCGCTGACAATGAGGAGTGGCCTCATTCAATGAGGAGTGACCGCTGTCAATGATGAGTGCCCTTTGTAAATGATGAGTGCCTTCTGTTAATGAGGAGTGCCCCCCTTCAATGACGAATGCCCCCGGTCAATGAGCAGTGCCCCCTGTCAATGAAGAGTGCCCCCTGTCAATGAGGAGTGCCGCCTGTCAATGAGGCGAGCCCCCTGTCAATGACGAGTGCCCCCCGTTAATGAGGAGTGCCCCACCCCGTCAAAACGGTGTGACCCGCCCCCCCGTCAATGAAGAGTACCCCCTGTCAATGAGAAGTGCCCCCTGTCAATGAGGAGTGCGCCCTGTCAATCAGGAGTGGCCCCCCGTCTCTGAAGAGTGCTCCCTGTTAATGAGGAGCGTCCCCCGTCAATAAGGATGCACACCCGCCCGTCAATGAGTAGCGCCCCCTGTTAATGAGAAGTGCCCGCTGTCAATGAGGAATGTCCCCTGTCAATGAGGAGTGCCACCCCCTCGCGTCTCTGAAGTGTGACCCCTGTCAATGAGGAGTGCCCCCTGTCAATAAGGAGTGCCCTCTGTCAATGTGGAGTGCCCCCTGTCAATGAGGAGTCTCTCCTGTCAATGGCTTTTGCCCCCTGGCAATGCGGAGTGCCCCCTGTCAATGAGGAGTGCCCGCTGTCAACTATGAGTGCCCCCGTCAATGTGGACTGCCCCCTGTCAATGAGGGGTGTCCCCTGTCAACGAGGAGTGCCCGCTGCCAAAGAGGAGTGCCCGCTGTCAATGAGGAGTGCCCTCTGTCAATGAGGAGTGCCCCCTGTCAATGAGCAGTGCCCCCTGTCAATGAGGAGTGCCACTGTCAAGGAGGAATACCCCCTGTCAATGAGGAGTGCCCCCTGTCAATGAGGAGTGCCCGCTGTCAACTAGGAGTGCCCTCTGTCAATGAGGAGTGCCCCCGTCAATGAGGAGTGCCCCCTGTCAATGAGGAGAGCCCCCTGTCAATGAGGAGTGCCCCCACCCGTCAATGAGTAGTGCCCTCTGTCAATGAGAAGTGCCGCCACTTCTATGAAGAGTACCCTCTGTCAATGAGAAGTGCCCCTTTTCAATGATTTTGCCCTGTCAATGAGGACTGCCCCTTGTCAATGAGGAGTACCCCCGTCAATGAGGAGTGCCCCCTGTCAATGAGAAGTGCCCGCTGTCAATGAGCAGTCACCCCGGTCAATGAGGAGTGTCCCCTGTCAATGACGAGTGCCCCCTGTCAATAAGGAGATCCCCCTGTCTATGTGGAGTACCCCCTGTCAATGAGGAGTGCCCCCTGTCAATTAGGAGTGCCCGCTGTCAACTAGGAGAGCTCTCTGTCAATGAGGAGTGCCCCCGTCAATGAGGAGTGCCCCCCGTCAATGACGAATGACACCCGTCAATGAGGAGCGTCCCCCGTCAATAAGGATGCACACCCGCCCGTCAATGAGTAGCGCCCCCTGTTAATGAGAAGTGCCCGCTGTCAATGAGGAATGCCCCCTGTCAATGAGGAGTGCCCCCCCCCTCGCGTCTCTGAAGTGTGACCCCTGTCAATGAGGAGTGCCCCCTGTCAATGAGGAGTGCCCCCTGTCAATGAGGAGTCTCTCCTGTCAATGGCTTTTGCCCCCTGGCAATGCGGAGTGCCCCCTGTCAATGAGGAGTGCCCGCTGTCAACTATGAGTGCCCCCGTCAATGTGGACTGCCCCTTGTCAATGAGGGGTGTCCCCTGTCAACGAGGAGTGCCCGCTGCCAAAGAGGAGTGCCCGCTGTCAATGAGGAGTGCCCTCTGTCAATGAGGAGTGCCCCCTGTCAATGAGGAGTGCCCCCTGTCAATGAGGAGTGCCCCTGTCAAGGAGGAATACCCCCTGTCAATGAGGAGTGCCCCCTGTCAATGAGGAGTGCCCGCTGTCAACTAGGAGTGCCCTCTGTCAATGAGGAGTGCCCCCGTCAATGAGGAGTGCCCCCTGTCAATGCGGAGAGCCCCCTGTCAATGAGGAGTGCCCCCACCCGTCAATGAGTAGTGCCCTCTGTCAATGAGAAGTGCCGCCACTTCTATGAAGAGTACCCTCTGTCAATGAGAAGTGCCCCTTTTCAATGATTTTGCCCTGTCAATGAGGACTGCCCCTTGTCAATGAGGAGTACCCCCGTCAATGAGGAGTGCCCCCTGTCAATGAGAAGTGCCCGCTGTCAATGAGCAGTCCCCCCCGTCAATGAGGAGTGTCCCCTGTCAATGACGAGTGCCCCCTGTCAATAAGGAGATCCCCCTGTCTATGTGGAGTACCCCCTGTCAATGAGGAGTGCCCCTGTCAATTAGGAGTGCCCGCTGTCAACTAGGAGTGCCCTCTGTCAATGAGGAGTGCCCCCGTCAATGAGGAGTGCCCCCCGTCAATGACGAATGACACCCGTCAATGAGGAGTGTTCCCAGTCAATGACGAGCACCCCCCATCAATAAAGTGTGCCCCCTGTCAAAGAGGAGTGTCCCCTGTCAATTATGAGTGTCCCCAGTCAATGATGAGTGTCCCCTGTCAATGGGAAGAGAACGCTGTCAATGAGAAGTGCCCGCTGTCAATGAGGAATTCCCCCTGTCAATAACGAGTGCCCCTGTCAGTAAGGAGTACCCCCTGTCAATGCGGAGTGTCCCCTGTCAATGAGGAGTGCCCCCCTCAATGATGAGTGCCCCCACCGGCAATAAAGAGTGAACCGCCCCGTCAATGAGGAGTGCCCGCTGACAATGAGGAGTGGCCTCATTCAATGAGGAGTGACCGCTGTCAATGATGAGTGCCCTTTGTAAATGATGAGTGCCTTCTGTTAATGAGGAGTGCCCCCCTTCAATGACGAATGCCCCCGGTCAATGAGCAGTGCCCCCTGTCAATGAAGAGTGCCCCCTGTCAATGAGGAGTGCCGCCTGTCAATGAGGCGAGCCCCCTGTCAATGACGAGTGCCCCCCGTTAATGAGGAGTGCCCCACCCCGTCAAAACGGTGTGACCCGCCCCCCCGTCAATGAAGATAACCCCCTGTCAATGAGGAGTGCCCGCTGTCAATGAGGAGTGCGCCCTGTCAATCAGGAGTGGCCCCCCGTCTCTGAAGAGTGCTCCCTGTTAATGAGGAGCGTCCCCCGTCAATAAGGATGCACACCCGCCCGTCAATGAGTAGCGCCCCCTGTTAATGAGAAGTGCCCGCTGTCAATGAGGAATGTCCCCTGTCAATGAGGAGTGCCACCCCCTCGCGTCTCTGAAGTGTGACCCCTGTCAATGAGGAGTGCCCCCTGTCAATAAGGAGTGCCCTCTGTCAATGTGGAGTGCCCCCTGTCAATGAGGAGTCTCTCCTGTCAATGGCTTTTGCCCCCTGGCAATGCGGAGTGCCCCCTGTCAATGAGGAGTGCCCGCTGTCAACTATGAGTGCCCCCGTCAATGTGGACTGCCCCCTGTCAATGAGGGGTGTCCCCTGTCAACGAGGAGTGCCCGCTGCCAAAGAGGAGTGCCCGCTGTCAATGAGGAGTGCCCTCTGTCAATGAGGAGTGCCCCCTGTCAATGAGCAGTGCCCCCTGTCAATGAGGAGTGCCCCTGTCAAGGAGGAATACCCCCTGTCAATGAGGAGTGCCCCCGTCAATGAGGAGTGCCCCCTGTCAATGAGGAGAGCCCCCTGTCAATGAGGAGTGCCCCCGTCAATGAGGAGTGCCCCCTGTCAATGAGGAGAGCCCCCTGTCAATGAGGAGTGCCCCCACCCGTCAATGAGTAGTGCCCTCTGTCAATGAGAAGTGCCGCCACTTCTATGAAGAGTACCCTCTGTCAATGAGAAGTGCCCCTTTTCAATGATTTTGCCCTGTCAATGAGGACTGCCCCTTGTCAATGAGGAGTACCCCCGTCAATGAGGAGTGCCCCCTGTCAATGAGAAGTGCCCGCTGTCAATGAGCAGTCACCCCGGTCAATGAGGAGTGTCCCCTGTCAATGACGAGTGCCCCCTGTCAATAAGGAGATCCCCCTGTCTATGTGGAGTAACCCCTGTCAATGAGGAGTGCCCCCTGTCAATTAGGAGTGCCCGCTGTCAACTAGGAGTGCCCTCTGTCAATGAGGAGTGCCCCCGTCAATGAGGAGTGCCCCCCGTCAATGACGAATGACACCCGTCAATGAGGAGCGTCCCCCGTCAATAAGGATGCACACCCGCCCGTCAATGAGTAGCGCCCCCTGTTAATGAGAAGTGCCCGCTGTCAATGAGGAATGCCCCCTGTCAATGAGGAGTGCCCCCCCCCCTCGCGTCTCTGAAGTGTGACCCCTGTCAATGTGGAGTGCCCCCTGTCAATAAGGAGTGCCCTCTGTCAATGAGGAGTGCCCCCTCTCAATGAGGAGTCTCTACTGTCAATGGCTTTTGCCCCCTGGCAATGCGGAGTGCCCCCTGTCAATGAGGAGTGCCCGCTGTCAACTATGAGTGCCCCCGTCAATGTGGACTGCCCCTTGTCAATGAGGGGTGTCCCCTGTCAACGAGGAGTGCCCGCTGCCAAAGAGGAGTGCCCGCTGTCAATGAGGAGTGCCCTCTGTCAATGAGGAGTGCCCCCTGTCAATGAGGAGTGCCCCCTGTCAATGAGGAGTGCCCCTGTCAAGGAGGAATACCCCCTGTCAATGAGGAGTGCCCCCTGTCAATGAGGAGTGCCCGCTGTCAACTAGGAGTGCCCTCTGTCAATGAGGAGTGCCCCCGTCAATGAGGAGTGCCCCCTGTCAATGAGGAGAGCCCCCTGTCAATGAGGAGTGCCCCCACCCGTCAATGAGTAGTGCCCTCTGTCAATGAGAAGTGCCGCCACTTCTATGAAGAGTACCCTCTGTCAATGAGAAGTGCCCCTTTTCAATGATTTTGCCCTGTCAATGAGGACTGCCCCTTGTCAATGAGGAGTAACCCCGTCAATGTGGAGTGCCCCCTGTCAATGAGAAGTGCCCGCTGTCAATGAGCAGTCCCCCCGTCAATGAGGAGTGTCCCCTGTCAATGACGAGTGCCCCCTGTCAATAAGGAGATCCCCCTGTCTATGTGGAGTACCCCCTGTCAATGAGGAGTGCCCCCTGTCAATTAGGAGTGCCCGCTGTCAACGAGGAGTGCCCTCTGTCAATGAGGAGTGCCCCCGTCAATGAGGAGTGCCCCCCGTCAATGACGAATGACACCCGTCAATGAGGAGTGTTCCCAGTCAATGACGAGCACCCCCCATCAATAAAGTGTGCCCCCTGTCAAAGAGGAGTGTCCCCTGTCAATTATGAGTGTCCCCAGTCAATGATGAGTGTCCCCTGTCACTGAGAAGAGAACGCTGTCAATGAGAAGTGCCCGCTGTCAATGAGGAATTCCCCCTGTCAATAACGAGTGCCCCTGTCAGTAAGGAGTACCCCCTGTCAATGCGGAGTGTCCCCTGTCAATGAGGAGTGCCCCACTCAATGATGAGTGCCCCCACCGGCAATAAAGAGTGAACCGCCCCGTCAATGAGGAGTGCCGCCTGTCAATGAGGAGTGCCCACCCCCGTCTCTGAAGAGTGCCCCCTGTCAATGAGGAGTGCCTCCCGTCAATAAGGAGTGCCCCCCCAGTCAATGAGTAGTGCCCCCTCTTAATGAGGAGTGCCCCCCCCCGTCTCTGAAGTGTGACCCCTGTCAATGAGGAGTGCCCCCTGTCAATGAGGAGTGACCCCACGTCAATAAGGAGCGCCCCCTGTCAATGAAGAGTGCACCCTGTCAATGAGGAGTGCCCCCTGTCAATCAGGAGTGCCCCCTGTCTATGAGGAGTGACCCCTGTCAATGGGTTTTGCCCCCTGTCAATGCGGAGGGCTCCCTGTCAATGAAGAGTGCCCGCTATCGAATATAAGTGCCCCCGTCAACGTGGACTGCCCCCTGTCAATGAGGTGTGTCCCCTGTCAACTTGGAGTGCCCGCTGTCAATGAGGAGTGTCCGCTGTCAATGAGGAGTGCCCTCTGTCAATCAGGAGTGCCCCCTGTCAATGAGGACTGCCCCCTGTCAATGAGGAGTACCCCTTGTCAATGAGGAGTCCTCCCTGTCAATGAGGATTGCCCCCTGTCAATGAGGAGAGCCCGCTGTCAACTAGGAGTGCCCTCTGTCACTGAGGAGAGCCCCCTGTCAATGAGGAGAGCCCCCTGTCAATGACGAGTAACACTGTAATGAGGAGTGCCCCACCGTCAATGAGAAGTGACCGCTGTAAATTAGGAGTCCCCCCATCATTGAGCATTGCCCCCCGTCAATGACGAATGACCCCTGTCAATGAGGAGTGTCCCCGGTCAATGAGGTGCGCCCCCCGTCTAAATTGTGTACCCCCTGTCAATGAGGAGTGACCCCCGTCAATGAGGAGTGCCCCCACCCGTCAATGAGGAGTGCCCCCTGTCCATGAGTTTGCCCTGTCCAAAAGGAGTGCCTGCTGTCAATGAGGAGTGCCCCCTGTCATTGAGGAGCGCCCGCTGTCAATGAGGAGGGCCCCCTGTAAATGCGGAGGGCCCCCTGACAATGAGGAGTGCCCCCTGATAATGAGTTGTGATCTCTGTCAATGAGGAGTGTCCCCCTTCAATGACGAATGCCCCCGGCCAATGAGCAGTACCCCCTGTCAATGAGGACAGCCCGCTGTCAATGAGGAGTGCCCCCTGTCAATGAGGAGGGCCCCCGGTCAATGAGGAGTGCCCCCTGTCAATAAGGATTGCCAAGTGTCAATGGGTCTTGCCCCCTGTCAATGCGGAATGCCCCCTGTCAATGAGGAGAGCCCGCTATCAACTATGAGTGCCCCCTGTCAATGTGGACTGCCCCCTGTCAATGAGGACGGCACCCTGTCAATGGGTTTTGCCCCCTGTCAATGAGGAGTGCCCGCTATCAACAATGAGTGCCCTCTGTCAATGAGTAATGCCCCGTCAATGAGAAGTGCCCCCCGTCAATGAGGAGCAACCCTGGAAATGAGGCGTGACCATGTAAATGAGGAGTGCCCCCTGTCAATGATGAGTGTCCCCCATCAATGACGTGTGCCCCCTGTCAATGAGGCGTGTCCCCTGTCAACGAGGAGTGCCCGCTCTCAAGGAGGAGTGCCCTCCGACAATGAGCAGTGCCGCCTGTCAATGACGAGTGCCCACGCCAATGAGGAGTGCCCCCTGTCAATGAGGAGAGCCCCTGTCAATGATGAGTTCCCCCCGTTAATGAGGAGTGCCCCCCCCCCCTTCAATGAGGAGTGACCCCCTCCCCCGTCAATGAGGAGTGTCTCCTGTCAATGAGACGTGCCCCCTGTCAATGTGGAGAGCCCCCTGTCAATGATGAGTGCCCAACGTTAATGAGGAGTGCCCCCCCGTCAATAATGAGTGACCCCCCCGTCAATGAGGAGTGCCCCTGTCAATGAGAAGTGCCTGCTGTCAATGAGGAGCTCCCCTTTCAATGAGGAGTGCCCCCCGTCTCTGAAGAGTGCTCCCTGTCAATGAGGAGTCACCCGTCAATAAGGAGTGCCGCCCCCCCCCGTCAATGAGGAGTGCCCCCTGTCAATGTGAATTGCCCGCTGTCAATCAGGAGTGCCCCCTGTCAATGAGGAGTGCCCCCTGTCAAGAAGGAGAGCCCCCTGTCAATGATGAGTGCCCCCCGTCAATGAGGAGTGTCCCCCCCGTCAATGAGGACTGATCGCCGCCGTCAAAGGGGAGTGCCCCCTGTCAAGGAGAAGGGACCCCTGTCAATGAGGAGTGCCCCCTGTCAATGAGGAGTGCCCCCCCCCCGTCTCTGAAGAGTGCTCCCTGTCAATGAGTAGTGCCCCCGTTAACGAGGAGTGCCAGCTGTCAATGAGGAGTGCCCCACGTCAAAAAGGAGTGACCCGCCGTCAATGAGGAGTGCCCCCTGTCAATGAGGAGTGCCCGCTGAGAATGAGGCGTGCCCCCTGTCAATGAGGAGTGCCTTCTGTCAATGAAGCGTGCCCCTGTCAATGGGTTTTGCACCCGGTCAATGCGGAGTGCCCCCTGTCAATGAGGAGTGCCCGCTATCAACTATGAGTGCCCCCGTCAATGTGGACTGCCCCCTGTCAATGAGGTGTGTCCCCTGTCAACGAGGCGTGGCCGCTGTCAATGAGGAGTGCCCGCTGAAAATGAGGAGTGCCCTCTGTCAATGAGGAGTGCCCACTGTCAATGAGGAGTGCCCCCTGTCAATGAGGAGTGCCCCCTGTCAATGAGGAGTGCCCCCTGTCAATGAGGAGTGCCCGCTGTCAACTCGAAGTGCCCTCTGTCACTGCGGAGATCCCCCTGTCAATGAGGAGTGCCCCCTATCAATGAGGAGAGCCCCTGTCAATGAGGAGTAACCCAGTAAATGAGGAGTGCCCCACTGTCAATGAGCAGTGACAACTGTAAATTAGGAGTCCCCACCAGCATTGAGCAGTGCCCCCCTTCAATGACGAATGACCCCTGTCAATGAGAAGGGACCGCTGTCAATGAGGAGTGCCCCATGTCAATGAGGAGTGCCCCCCCCCGTCTCTGAAGGGTGCTCCCTGTCAATGAGGAGTGCGCCCCGTCAATAAGGAGTGACCGCCCGTCAATGAGCAGTGCCCCCGTTAACGAGGAGTGCCAGCTGTCAATGAGGAGTGCCCCACGTCAAAAAGGAGTGACCCGCCGTCAATGAGGAGTGCCCCCTGTCAATGAGGAGTGCCCGCTGAGAATGAGGCGTGCCCCCTGTCAATGAGGAGTGCCTTCTGTCAATGAAGCGTGCCACTGTCAATGGGTTTTGCACCCGGTCAATGCGGAGTGCCCCCTGTCAATGAGGAGTGTCCGCTATCAACTATGAGTGCCCCCGTCAATGTGGACTGCCCCCTGTCAATGAGGTGTGTCCCCTGTCAACGAGGCGTGGCCGCTGTCAATGAGGAGTGCCCGCTGAAAATGAGGAGTGCCCTCTGTCAATGAGGAGTGCCCACTGTCAATGAGGAGTGCCCTCTGTCACTGGGGAGATCCCCCTGTCAATGAGGAGTGCCCCCTATCAATGAGGAGAGCCCCCTGTCAATGAGGAGTAACCCAGTAAATGAGGAGTGCCCCACTGTCAATGAGCAGTGACAGCTGTAAATTAGGAGTCCCCACGAGCATTGAGCAGTGCCCCCCTTCAATGACGAATGACCCCTGTCAATGAGGAGTGTCCCCTGTCAATGAGGAGCTTCCCCCGTCTATAAAGTGGACCCTCTGTCAATGAGTAGTGCCCACGCCAATGAGGAGTACCCCCTGTCAATGAGGAGTGCCCCCTGTCAATGAGGAGACCCCCTTTCAATGATGAGTGCCCCCTGTCAATGAGGAGTAACCCCTGTCAATGAGGAATGCCCCTGTCAATGAGAAGTGCCCCTGGTCAATAAGGAGTGGACCCCCCCCCCCCCCGGTCAATGAGGAGTGCCCCTGTTAATGAGAACTGCCCGCTGTCAATGAGGAGTAAACCCCTGTCAATGAGGTTTGCCCCCCCGTCTCTGAAGAGTGCTCCCTGTCAATGAGGAGAGCCCCCGTCAATAAGGAGTGCCCCGCCCCCCCGTCAATGAGGAGTGACCCCTGTCAATAAGCAGTGCCACTGTCAATGTGGAGTACCCATTGTCAATGAGGAGTGCCCCCTGTCAATGAGGAGTGCCCCCTGTCAATGAGGAGTGCCCCGTGTCAATGGGTATTGCCCCCTGTCAATGCGGAGTGCCCCCTGTCAATGAGGAGTGCCCGCTATCAACTATGAGTGCCCCCTGTCAATGTGGACTGCCCCCTGTCAATGAGGAGTGCACCCGGTCAATGGGTTTTGCCCCCAGTTAATGAGGAGTGCCCTATGTCAATGAGTAGTGCCCCGTCAATGAGAAGTGCCCCTCGTCAATGAGGGGTAACCCTGGAAATGAGGCGTGACCCTGTCAATGAGGAGTGCCCCCTGTCAATAAAATGTACCCCCTGTCAATGAGGAGTGCCCCCCGTCAATGAGGTGTGCCCCCACCCGTCAATGAGTAGTGCCCCCTGTCAATGAGTAGTGCCCCCCTTATATGAAGAGTACCCACTGTTAATGAGAAGTGCCCCTTGTCAATGAGTTTGTCCTGTAAATGAGGAGTGACTGCTGTCAAGAAGGAGTTCACCCTGTTAATGCGCAGTGCTTCCTGTCAATGAGGAGTGCCGCCTGCCAATGAGGAGTGCCCCCTGTCAATGAGGAGTGCCCGCTGTCAACTCGGAGTTCCCTCTGTCACTGAGGAGTGCCCCCTCTCAATGAGGAGTGCCCCCTGTCAATGAGGAGAGCCCCCTTGTCAATGAGGAGTAACCCTGTAAATGAGGAGTGCCCCACTGTCAATGAGGGGTGACCGCTGTACATTAGGAGACCCCCCATCATTGAGCAGTGCTCCCCGTCAATGACGAATGACCCCTGTCAATGAGGACTGTCTCCAGTCAATGAGGAGGTTCCCCCGCCTATAGAGTGGACCCCCTGTCAATGAGGAGTGCCCACGCCAATGAGGAGTACCCACTGTCAATGAGAAGTGCCCCCTGTCAATGAGGAGTACCCCCCGTCAATGAGGAGTGCCCCCGTCAATAAGCAGTGCCCCTGTCAATGTGGAGTACCCCCTGTCAATGAGGAGTGCCCCCTGTCAATGAGGAGTGCCCCCTGTCAATGAGGAGCTTCCCCGTCTATAAAGTGGACCCTCTGTCAATGAGGAGTGCCCACGCCAATGAGGAGTACCCCCTGACAATGAGGAGTCCCCCCTGTCAATGAGGAGACCCCCCTGTCAATGAGGAGTGCCCGCTGTCAATGAGGGTTACCCCCGTCAATGAGGAGTGCCCCCTGTCAATGAGAAGTGCCCCCGGTCAATAAGGAATGCACACCCCCCGTCAATGAGGAGTGCCCCCTGTCAATGAGAAGTGCCCGTTGTCAATGAGCAGTCCCACCCCGTCAATGAGGAGTGCCCATTGTCAAAGAGGAGTGCCCCCTGTCAATGAGGAGTGCCCCCTGTCAATGAGAAGTGCCCGCTGTCAATGAGCAGTTCCCCCCGTCAATGAGGAGTGCCCGTTGTCAAAGAGGAGTGCCCCCTGTCAATAAGGAGAGCCCCCTGTCAATGAGGAGTACCCCCTGTCAATGAGGAGTGCCCCCTGTCAATGAGGAGTGCCCGCTGTCAACTAGGAGTGCCCTCTGTCAATGAGGAGTGCCCCCGTCAAGGAGGAGTGCCCCCTGTCAATGAGGAGAGCCCCCTGTCAAAGAGGAGTAACTCTGTAAATGAGGAGTGCCCCACCGTCAATGAGGAGTGACCGCTGTAAATTCGGAGTACCCCCCATCATTGAGCAGTGCCCCCCGTCAATGACGAATGACCCCTGTCAATGCAGAGTGTCCCCTGTCAATGACGAGCGCCCCCCCCCATCTATTCAGTGTGCCCCCTGTCAAAGAGGAGTATCCCCTGTCAATTATGAGTGTCCCCAGTCAATGATGAGTGTCCCCTGTCAATGAGAAGAGAACCCTCTCAATTAGGAGTGACCCTGTCAATTAGGAGGGACCACTGTCAATGGGGAGAGCCCCCTGTAAATGCAGAGTTACCCCTGACAATGAAGAGTGCCCCCTGACAATGAGGAGTGACCTCTGTCAATGAGGAGTGACCCCTTTCAATGATGACCGCTCTCTGTAAATGATGAGTGCCTTCTGTCAATGAGGAGTGCCCCCCGTCAATGACGAATGCCCCGGGTCAATAAGCAGTGCCCCCTGTCAATGAAGAGTGCCCACGCCAATGAGGCGTGCCCCCTGTCAATGTGGAGAGCCCCCTGTCAATGATGAGTGCACCCCATTAATATGGAGTGCCCCCCACTTCAATAAGGAGTGTCCCCCCTCCCGGTCAATGAGACGTGCCCACTGTCAATGAGGCGTTCGCCCCGTCTCTGAAGCGTGCTCCCTGTCAATGAGGAATGCCCCCTGTCAATGAGGAGTGCCCCCCCCTCGCGTCTCTGAAGTGTGACCCCTGTCAATGAGGAGTGCCCCCTGTCAATAAGGAGTGCCCTCTGTCAATGAGGAGTGCCCCCTGTCAATGAGGAGTCTCTCCTGTCAATGGCTTTTGCCCCCTGGCAATGCGGAGTGCCCCCTGTCAATGAGGAGTGCCCGCTGTCAACTATGAGTGCCCCCGTCAATGTGGACTGCCCCCTGTCAATGAGGGGTGTCCCCTGTCAACGAGGAGTGCCCGCTGCCAAAGAGGAGTGCCCGCTGTCAATGAGGAGTGCCCTCTGTCAATGAGGAGTGCCCCCTGTCAATGAGGAGTGCCCCCTGTCAATGAGGAGTGCCCCCTGTCAAGGAGGAATACCCCCTGTCAATGAGGAGTGCCCCCTGTCAATGAGGAGTGCCCGCTGTCAACTAGGAGTGCCCTCTGTCAATGAGGAGTGCCCCCGTCAATGAGGAGTGCCCCCTGTCAATGAGGAGAGCCCCCTGTCAATGAGGAGTGCCCCCACCCGTCAATGAGTAGTGCCCTCTGTCAATGAGAAGTGCCGCCACTTCTATGAAGAGTACCCTCTGTGAATGAGAAGTGCCCCTTTTCAATGATTTTGCCCTGTCCATGAGGAGTGCCCCCTGTCAATGAGCAGTGCCCTTGTCAATGACGAGTACCCCCTGTCAATGAGGAGTGCCCCCTTTCAATGAGGAGTGCCCCCTTTCAATGAGGAGTTCCCGCTGTCAATGAGGAGTGCCCCCTGTCAAGGAGGAATACCCCCTGTCAATGAGGAGTGCCCCTGTCAATGAGGACTGCCCCTTGTCAATGCGGAGTACCCCCGTCAATGAGGAGTGCCCCCTGTCAATGAGAAGTGCCCGCTGTCAATG
This sequence comes from Mustelus asterias, assembly GCF_964213995.1. Classification (NCBI taxonomy): domain Eukaryota; kingdom Metazoa; phylum Chordata; class Chondrichthyes; order Carcharhiniformes; family Triakidae; genus Mustelus; species Mustelus asterias. The sequence continues at coordinate 553,581 of NW_027590249.1, forward strand.
AGAAGTCCCCCCCGTCAATGAGGAGTGTCCCCTGTCAATGAGGAGTGCCCCCTGTCAATAAGGAGATCCCCCTGTCAATGTGGAGTACCCCCTGTCAATGAGGAGTGCCCCCTGTCAATTAGGAGTGCCCGCTGTCATCTAGGAGTGCCCTCTGTCAATGAGGAGTGCCCCCGTCAATGAGGAGAGCCCCCCGTCAATGACGAATGACACCCGTCAATGAGGAGTCTTCCCAGTCAATGACGAGCGCCCCCCATCAATAAAGTGTGCCCCCTGTCAAAGAGGAGTGTCCCCTGTCAATTATGAGTGTCCCCAGTCAATGATGAGTGTCCCCTGTCAATGAGAAGAAAACGCTGTCAATGAGAAGTGCCCGCTGTCAATGAGGAATTCCCCCTGTCAATAACGAGTGCCCCTGTCAGTACGGAGTACCCCCTGTCAATACGGAGTGTCCCCTGTCAATGAGGAGTGCCCCCCTCAATGATGAGTGCCCCCACCGGCAATAAAGAGTGAACCGCCCCGTCAATGAGGAGTGCCGCCTGTCAATGAGGAGTGCCCACCCCCGTCTCTGAAGAGTGCCCCCTGTCAATGAGGAGTGCCTCCCGTCAATAAGGAGTGCCCCCTCTAGTCAATGAGTAGTGCCCCCTCTTAATGAGGAGTGCCCCCCCGTCTCTGAAGTGTGACCCCTGTCAATGAGGAGTGCCCCCTGTCAATGAGGAGTGACCCCACGTCAATAAGGAGCGCCCCCTGTCAATGAAGAGTGCCCCCTGTCAATGAGGAGTGCCCCCTGTCAATCAGGAGTGCCCCCTGTCTATGAGGAGTGACCCCTGTCAATGTGTTTTGCCCCCTGTCAATGCGGAGGGCTCCCTGTCAATGAAGAGTGCCCGCTATCGACTATAAGTGCCCCCGTCAACGTGGACTGCCCCCTGTCAATGAGGTGTGTCCCCTGTCAACGAGGAGTGCCCGCTGTCAATGAGGAGTGTCCGCTGTCAATGAGGAGTGCCCTGTGTCAATGAGGAGTGCCCCCTGTCAATGAGGATTGCCCCCTGTCAAAGAGGAGTACCCCTTGTCAATGAGGAGTCCTCCCTGTCAATGAGGATTGCCCCCTGTCAATGAGGAGAGCCCGCTGTCAACTAGGAGTGCCCTCTGTCACTGAGGAGAGCCCCCTGTCAATGAGGAGTGCCCCTTGTCAATGAGGAGAGCCCCCTGTCAATGACGAGTAACACTGTAATGAGGAGTGCCCCACCGTCAATGAGAAGTGACCGCTGAAAATTAGGAGTCCCCCCATCATTGAGCATTGCCCCCCGTCAATGACGAATGACCCCTGTCAATGAGGAGTGTCCCCGGTCAATGAGGTGCGCCCCCCGTCTAAATTGTGTACCCCCTGTCAATGAGGAGTGCCCCCCGTCAATGAGGAGTGCCCCCACCCGTCAATGAGGAGTGCCCCCTGTCCATGAGAAGTGCCCCTCCCTTCAATGAAGAGTACCCCCTGTCAATGAGAAGTGCCCCTTGTCAATGAGTTTGCCCTGTCCAAAAGGAGTGCCTGCTGTCAATGAGGAGTGCCCCCTGTCATTGAGGAGCGCCCGCTGTCAATGAGGAGGGCCCCCTGTAAATGCGGAGGGCCCCCTGACAATGAGGAGTGCCCCCTGATAATGAGGTGTGATCTCTGTCAATGAGGAGTGTCCCCCTTCAATGACGAATGCCCCCGGCCAATGAGCAGTACCCCCTGTCAATGAGGACTGCCCGCTGTCAATGAGGAGTGCCCCCTGTCAATGAGGAGGGCCCCCGGTCAATGAGGAGTGCCCCCTGTCAATAAGGATTGCAACGTGTCAATGGGTCTTGCCCCCTGTCAATGCGGAATGCCCCCTGTCAATGAGGAGAGCCCGCTATCAACTATGAGTGCCCCCTGTCAATGTGGACTGCCCCCTGTCAATGAGGACGGCACCCTGTCAATGGGTTTTGCCCCCTGTCAATGAGGAGTGCCCGCTATCAACAATGAGTGCCCTCTGTCAATGAGTAATGCCCCGTCAATGAGAAGTGCCCCCCGTCAATGAGGAGTAACCCTGGAAATGAGGCGTGACCATGTAAATGAGGAGTGCCCCCTGTCAATGATGAGTGTCCCCTATCAATGACGTGTGCCCCCGTCAATGAGGCGTGTCCCCTGTCAACGAGGAGTGCCCGCTCTCAAGGAGGAGTGCCCTCCGACAATGAGCAGTGCCGTCTGTCAATGACGAGTGCCCACGCCAATGAGGAGAGCCCCTGTCAATGATGAGTTCCCCCCGTTAATGAGGAGTGCCCCCTCCCCCCTTCAATGAGGAGTGACCCCCACCCCCGTCAATGAGGAGTGTCTCCTGTCAATGAGACGTGCCCCCTGTCAATGCGGAGAGCCCCCTGTCAATGATGAGTGCCCAACGTTAATGAGGAGTGCCCCCCCGTCAATAATGAGTGACCCCCCCGTCAATGAGGAGTGCCCCTGTCAATGAGAAGTGCCTGCTGTCAATGAGGAGCTCCCCTGTCAATGAGGAGTGCCCCCCCGTCTCTGAAGAGTGCTCCCTGTCAATGAGGAGTCACCCGTCAATAAGGAGTGCCGCCCCCCCCCCCGTCAATGAGGAGTGCCCCCTGTCAATGTGAATTGCCCGCTGTCAATCAGGAGTGCCCCCTGTCAATGAGGAGTGCCCCCTGTCAATAAGGAGAGCCCCATGTCAATGATGAGTGCCCCCCGTCAATGAGGAGTGTCCCCCCCGTCAATGAGGACTGATCGCCGCCGTCAAAGAGGAGTGCCCCCTGTCAATGAGAAGGGACCCCTGTCAATGAGGAGTGCCCCCTGTCAATGAGGAGTGCCCCCCCCGTCTCTGAAGAGTGCTCCCTGTCAATGAGGAGTGCGCCCCGTCAATAAGGAGTGACCGCCCGTCAATGAGTCGTGCCCCCGTTAACGAGGAGTGCCAGCTGTCAATGAGGAGTGCCCCACGTCAAAAAGGAGTGACCCGCCGTCAATGAGGAGTGCCCCCTGTCAATGAGGAGTGCCCGCTGAGAATGAGGCGTGCCCCCTGTCAATGAGGAGTGCCTTCTGTCAATGAAGCGTGCCCCTGTCAATGGGTTTTGCACCCGGTCAATGCGGAGTGCCCCTGTCAATGAGGAGTGCCCGCTATCAACTATGAGTGCCCCCGTCAATGTGGACTGCCCCTGTCAATGACGTGTGTCCCCTGTCAACGAGGCGTGGCCGCTGTCAATGAGGAGTGCCCGCAGAAAATGGGGAGTGCCCTCTGTCAATGAGGAGTGCCCCCTGTCAATGAGGAGTGCCCGCTGTCAACTCGGAGTGCCCTCTGTCACTGGGAAGATCCCCCTGTCAATGAGGAGTGCCCCCTATCAATGAGGAGAGCCCCTGTCAATGAGGAGTAACCCAGTAAATGAGGAGTGCCCCACTGTCAATGAGCAGTGACAGCTGTAAATTAGGAGTCCCCACCAGCATTGAGCAGTGCCCCCCTTCAATGACGAATGACCCCTGTCAATGTGAAGGGACCGCTGTCAATGAGGAGTGCCCCCTGTCAATGAGGAGTGCCCCCCCCCCCGTCTCTGAAGAGTGCTCCCTGTCAATGAGGAGTGCGCCCCGTCAATAAGGAGTGACCGCCCGTCAATGAGTAGTGCCCCCGTTAACGAGGAGTGCCAGCTGTCAATGAGGAGTGCCCCACGTCAGAAAGGAGTGACCCGCCGTCAATGAGGAGTGCCCCCTGTCAATGAGGAGTGCCCGCTGAGAATGAGGCGTGCCCCCTGTCAATGAGGAGTGCCTTCTGTCAATGAAGCGTGCCCCTGTCAATGGGTTTTGCACACGGTCAATGCGGAGTGCCCCCTGTCAATGAGGAGTGTCCGCTATCAACTATGAGTGCCCCCGTCAATGTGGACTGCCCCCTGTCAATGAGGTGTGTCCCCTGTCAACGAGGCGTGGCCGCTGTCAATGAGGAGTGCCCGCTGAAAATGAGGAGTGCCCTCTGTCAATGAGGAGTACCCACTGTCAATGAGGAGTGCCCCCTGTCAATGAGGAGTGCCCCCTGTCAATGAGGAGTGCCCCCTTTCAATGAGGAGTGCCCGCTGTCAACTCGGAGTGCCCTCTGTCACTGGGGAGATCCCCCTGTCAATGAGGAGTGCCCCTTATCAATGAGGAGAGCCCCCTGTCAATGAGGAGTAACCCAGTAAATGAGGAGTGCCCCACTGTCAATGAGCAGTGACAGCTGTAAATTAGGAGTCCCCACCAGCATTGAGCAGTGCCCCCCTTCAATGACGAATGACCCCTGTCAATGAGGAGTGTCCCCTGTCAATGAGGAGCTTCCCCCGTCTATAAAGTCGACCCTCTGTCAATGAGTAGTGCCCACGCCAATGAGGAGTACCCCCTGTCAATGAGGAGTGCCCCCTGTCAATGAGGAGACCCCCTGTCAATGATGAGTGCCCCCTGTCAATGAGGAGTAACCCCTGCCAATGAGGAATGCCCCTGTCAATGAGAAGTGCCCCTGGTCAATAAGGAGTGGAGCCCCCCCCCCCCCCCGGTCAATGAGGAGTGCCCCTGTTAATGAGAACTGCCCGCTGTCAATGAGGAGTAAACCCCTGTCAATGAGGTTTGCCCCCCCGTCTCTGAAGAGTGCTCCCTGTCAATGAGGAGAGCCCCCGTCAATAAGGAGTGCCCCCCCCCCCCGTCAATGAGGAGTGACCCCTGTCAATAAGCAGTGCCACTGTCAATGTGGAGTACCCATTCTCAATGAGGAGTGCCCCCTGTCAATGAGGAGTGCCCCCTGTCAATGAGGAGTGCCCCGTGTCAATGGGTATTGCCCCCTGTCAATGCGGAGTGCCCCCTGTCAATGAGGAGTGCCCGCTATCAACTATGAGTGCCCCCTGTCAATGTGGACTGCCCCCTGTCAATGAGGAGTGCACCCTGTCAATGGGTTTTGCCCCCAGTTAATGAGGAGTGCCCTTTGTCAATGAGTAGTGCCCCGTCAATGAGAAGTGCCCCTCGTCAATGAGGAGTAACCCTGGAAATGAGGCGTGACCCTGTAAATGAGGAGTGTCCCCTGTCAATGATGAGTGTCCCCTGTCAATGACGTGTGTCCCCTGTCAATGAGGAGCTCCCCCCGTCTAGAAAATGTACCCCCTGTCAATGAGGAGTGCCCCCCGTCAATGAGTAGTGCCCCCCTTATATGAAGAGTACCCACTGTTAATGAGAAGTGCCTCTTGTCAATGAGTTTGTGCTGTCCATGAGGAGTGACTGCTGTCAAGAAGGAGTTCCCCCTGTTAATGCGCAGTGCTTCCTGTCAATGAGGAGTGCCGCCTGCCAATGAGGAGTGCCCCCTGTCAATGAGGAGTGCCCGCTGTCAACTCGGAGTTCCCTCTGTCACTGAGGAGTGCCCCCTCTCAATGAGGAGTGCCCCCTGTCAATGAGCAGAGCCCCCTTGTCAATGAGGAGTAACCCTGTAAATGAGGAGTGCCCCACTGTCAATGAGGGGTGACCGCTGTACATTAGGAGACCCCCCATCATTGAGCAGTGCTCCCCGTCAATGACGAATGACCCCTGTCAATGAGGAGTGTCTCCAGTCAATGAGGAGGTTCCCCCGCCTATAGAGTGGACCCCCTGTCAATGAGGAGTGCCCACGCCAATGAGGAGTACCCACTGTCAATGAGGAGTGCCCCCTGTCAATGAGGAGTACCCCCCGTCAATGAGGAGTGCCCCCGTCAATAAGCAGTGCCCCTGTCAATGTGGAGTACCCCCTGTCAATGAGGAGTGCCCCCTGTCAATGAGGAGTGCCCCCTGTCAATGAGGAGCATCCCCGTCTATAAAGTGGACCCTCTGTCAATGAGGAGTGCCCACGCCAATGAGGAGTACCCCCTGACAATGAGGAGTCCCCCCTGTCAATGAGGAGACCCCCCTGTCAATGAGGAGTGCCCCCTGCCAATGAGGAGTAACCTCTGTCAATGAGGAATGCCCCTGTCAATGAGAAGTGGCCCTGGTCAATAAGAAGTGCACCCCCCCCCCCCCGGTCAATGAGGAGTGCCCCCTGTTAATGAGAAGTGCCCGCTGTCAATGGGGAGTACACCCCTGTCAATGAGGTTTTCCCCCCCCCGTCTCTTAAGAGTGCTCCCTGTCAATGAGGAGTGCCCCCGTCAATAAGGAGTGCCCCCCCCCCCCGTCAATGAGGAGTGACCCCTGTCAATAAGCAGTGCCACTGTCAATGTTGAGTACCCATTGTCAATGAGGAGTGTCCCCTGTCAATGAGGAGTGCCCCCTGTCAATCAGGAGTGCCCCCTGTCTATGAGGAGTGACCCCTGTCAATGGGTTTTGCCCCCTGTCAATGCGGAGGGCTCCCTGTCAATGAAGAGTGCCCGCTATCGACTATAAGTGCCCCCGTCAACGTGGACTGGCCCCTGTCAATGAGGTGTGTCCCCTGTCAACGAGGAGTGCCCGCTGTCAATGAGGAGTGTCCGCTGTCAATGAGGAGTGCCCTCTGTCAATGAGGAGTGCCCCCTGTCAATGAGGAGTGCCCCCTGTCAATCAGGAGTACCCCTTGTCAATGAGGAGTCCTCCCTGTCAATGAGGATTGCCCCCTGTCAATGAGGAGAGCCCGCTGTCAACTAGGAGTGCCCTCTGTCACTGAGGAGAGCCCCCTGTCAATGAGGAGTGCCCCCTGTCAATGAGGAGAGCCCCCTGTCAATGACTAGTAACACTATAATGAGGAGTGCCCCACCGTCAATGAGAAGTGACCGCTGAAAATTTGGAGTCCCCCCATCATTGAGCATTGCCCCCCGTCAATGACGAATGACCCCTGTCAATGAGGAGTGTCCCCGGTCAATGAGGTGCGCCCCCCGTCTAAATTGTGTACCCCCTGTCAATGAGGAGTGCCCCCCGTCAATGAGGAGAGCCCCCTGTCAATGAGGAGTAACCCAGTAAATGAGGAGTGCCCCACTGTCAATGAGCAGTGACAGCTGTAAATTAGGAGTCCCCACCAGCATTGAGCAGTGCCCCCCTTCAATGACGAATGACCCCTGTCAATGAGGAGTGTCCCCTGTCAATGAGGAGCTTCCCCCGTCTATAAAGTGGACCCTCTGTCAATGAGTAGTGCCCACGCCAATGAGGAGTACCGCCTGTCAATGAGGAGTGCCCCCTGTCAATGAGGAGACCCCCTGTCAATGATGAGTGCCCCCTGTCAATGAGGAGTAACCCCTGTCAATGAGGAATGCCCCTGTCAATGAGAAGTGCCCCTGGTCACTAAGGAGTGGACCCCCCCCCCCCCGGTCAATGAGGAGTGCCCCTGTTAATGAGAACTGCACGCTGTCAATGAGGAGTAAACCCCTGTCAATGAGGTTTGCCCCCGCGTCTCTGAAGAGTGCTCCCTGTCAATGAGGAGAGCCCCCGTCAATAAGGAGTGCCCCCCCCCGTCAATGAGGAGTGACCCCTGTCAATAAGCAGTGCCACTGTCAATGTGGAGTACCCATTGTCAATGAGGAGTGCCCCCTGTCAATGAGGAGTGCCCCCTGTCAATGAGGAGTGCCCCGTGTCAATGGGTATTGCCCCCTGTCAATGCGGAGTGCCCCCTGTCAATGAGGAGTGCCCGCTATCAACTATGAGTGCCCCCTGTCAATGTGGACTGCCCCCTGTCAATGAGGAGTGCACCCTGTCAATGGGTTTTGCCCCCAGTTAATGAGGAGTGCCCTATGTCAATGAGTAGTGCCCCGTCAATGAGAAGTGCCCCTCGTCAATGAGGAGTAACCCTGGAAATGAGGCGTGACCCTGTAAATGAGGAGTGCCCCCTGTCAATGATGAGTGTCCCCTGTCAATGACGTGTGTCCCCTGTCAATGAGGAGCTCCCCCCGTCTATAAAATGTACCCCCTGTCAATGAGGAGTGCCCCCTGTCAATGAGGTGTGCCCACACCCGTCAATGAGTAGTGCCCCCTGTCAATGAGTAGTGCCCCCCTTATATGAAGAGTACCCACTGTTAATGAGAAGTGCCCCTTGTCAATGAGTTTGTCCTGTCCATGAGGAGTGACTGCTGTCAAGAAGGAGTTCACCCTGTTAATGCGCAGTGCTTCCTGTCAATGAGGAGTGCCGCCTGCCAATGAGGAGTGCCCCCTGTCAATGAGGAGAGCCCCCTTGTCAATGAGGAGTAACCCTGTAAATGAGGAGTGCCCCACTGTCAACGAGGGGTGACCGCTGTACATTAGGAGACCCCCCATCATTGAGCAGTGCTCCCCGTCAATGACGAATGACCCCTGTCAATGAGGAGTGTCTCCAGTCAATGAGGAGGTTCCCCCGCCGAAAGAGTGGACCCCCTGTCAATGAGGAGTGCCCACGCCAATGAGGAGTACCCACTGTCAATGAGGAGTGCCCCCTGTCAATGAGGAGTGCCCCCTGTCAATGAGGAGTACCCCTTGTCAATGAGGAGTCCTCCCTGTCAATGAGGATTGCCCCCGTCAATGAGGAGAGCCCGCTGTCAACTAGGAGTGCCCTCTGTCACTGAGGAGAGCCCCCTGTCAATCAGGAGTGCCCCTTGTCAATGAGGAGAGCCCCCTGTCAATGACGAGTAACACTGTAATGAGGAGTGCCCCACCGTCAATGAGAAGTGACCGCTGTAAATTAGGAGTCCCCCCATTATTGAGCATTGCCCCCCGTCAATGACGAATGACCCCTGTCAATGAGGAGTGTCCCCGGTCAATGAGGTGCGCCCCCCGTCTAAATTGTGTACCCCCTGTCAATGAGGAGTGCCCCCCGTCAATGAGGAGTGCCCCCACCCGTCAATGAGGAGTGCCCCCTGTCCATGAGAAGTGCCCCCCCTTCAATGAAGAGTACCCCCTGTCATTGAGGAGCGCCCGCTGTCAATGAGGAGGGCCCCCTGTAAATGCGGAGGGCCCCCTGACAATGAGGAGTGCCCCCTGATAATGAGGTGTGATCTCTGTCAATGAGGAGTGTCCCCCTTCAATGACGAATGCCCCCGGCCAATGAGCAGTACCCCCTGTCAATGAGGACTGCCCGCTGTCAATGAGGAGTGCCCCCTGTCAATGAGGAGGGCCCCCGGTCAATGAGGAGTGCCCCCTGTCAATAAGGATTGCCACGTGTCAATGGGTCTTGCCCCCTGTCAATGCGGAATGCCCCCTGTCAATGAGGAGAGCCCGCTATCAACTATGAGTGCCCCCTGTCAATGTGGACTGCCCCCTGTCAATGGGGACGGCACCCTGTCAATGGGTTTTGCCCCCTGTCAATGAGGAGTGCCCGCTATCAACAATGACTGCCCTCTGTCAATGAGTAATGCCCCGTCAATGAGAAGTGCCCCCCGTCAATGAGGAGTAACCCTGGAAATGAGGCGTGACCATGTAAATGAGGAGTGCCCCCTGTCAATGATGAGTGTCCCCTATCAATGACGTGTGCCCCCTGTCAATGAGGCGTGTGCCCTGTCAAAGAGGAGTGCCCGCTCTCAAGGAGGAGTGCCCTCCCACAATGAGCAGTGCCGCCTGTCAATGACGAGTGCCCACGCCAATGAGGAGTGTCCCCTGTCAATGAGGAGAGCCCCTGTCAATGATGAGTTCCCCCCGTTAATGAGGAGTGCCCCCCCCCTTCAATGAGGAGTGACCCCCACCCCCGTCAATGAGGAGTGTCTCCTGTCAATGAGACGTGCCCCCTGTCAATGTGGAGAGCCCCCTGTCAATGATGAGTGCCCAACGTTAATGAGGAGTGCCCCCCCGTCAATAATGAGTGACCCCCCCGTCAATGAGGAGTGCCCCTGTCAATGAGAAGTGCCTGCTGTCAATGAGGAGCTCCCCTGTCAATGAGGAGTGCCCCCCCCCCCCGTCTCTGAAGAGTGCTCCCTGTCAATGAGGAGTCACGTGTCAATAAGGAGTGCCCCCTCCCCCCGTCAATGAGGAGTGCCCCCTGTCAATGTGAATTGCCCGCTGTCAATCAGGAGTGCCCCCTGTCAATGAGGAGTGCCCCCTGTCAATAAGGAGAGCCCCCTGTCAATGATGAGTGCCCCCCGTCAATGAGGAGTGTCCCCCCCGTCAATGAGGACTGATCGCCGCCGTCAAAGAGGAGTGCCCCCTGTCAATGAGGAGTGCCCGCTATCAACTATGAGTGCCCCCGTCAATGTGGACTGCCCACTGTCAATGAGGTGTGTCCCCTGTCAACGAGGCGTGGCCGCTGTCGATGAGGAGTGCCCGCTGAAAATGAGGAGTGCCCTCCGTCAATGAGGAGTGCCCACTGTCAATGAGGAGTGCCCCCTTTCAATGAGGAGTGCCCCCTGTCAATGAGGAGTGCCCCCTGTCAATGAGGAGTGCCCGCTGTCAACTCGGAGTGCCCTCTGTCACTGGGGAGATCCCCCTGTCAATGAGGAATGCCCCCTATCAATGAGGAGAGCCCCTGTCAATGAGGAGTAACCCAGTAAATGAGGAGTGCCCCACTGTCAATGAGCAGTGACAGCTGTAAATTAGGAGTCCCCACCAGCATTGGGCAGTGCCCCCCTTCAATGACGAATGACCCCTGTCAATGAGAAGGGACCCCTGTCAATGAGGAGTGCCCCCTGTCAATGAGGAGTGCGCCCCCCCCGTCTCTGAAGAGTGCTCCCTGTCAATGAGGAGTGCACCCCGTCAACAAGGAGTGACCGCCCGTCAATGAGTAGTGCCCCCGTTAACGAGGAGTGCCAGCTGTCAATGAGGAGTGCCCCACGTCAAAAAGGAGTGACCCGCCGTCAATGAGGAGTGCCCCCTGTCAATGAGGAGTGCCCGCTGAGAATGAGGCGTGCCCCCTGTCAATGAGGAGTGCCTTCTGTCAATGAAGCGTGCCCCTGTCAATGGGTTTTGCACCCGGTCAATGCGGAGTGCCCCCTGTCAATGAGGAGTGTCCCCTATCAACTATGAGTGCCCCCGTCAATGTGGACTGCCCCCTGTCAATGAGGTGTGTCCCCTGTCAACGAGGCGTGGCCGCTGTCAATGAGGAGTGCCCGCTGAAAATGAGGAGTGCCCTCTGTCAATGAGGAGTGCCCACTGTCAATGAGGAGTGCCCCCTGTCAATGAGGAGTGCCCCCTGTCACTGGGGAGATCCCCCTGTCAATGAGGAGTGCCCCCTATCAATGAGGAGAGCCCCTGTCAATGAGGAGTAACCCAGTAAATGAGGAGTGCCCCACTGTCAATGAGCAGTGACAGCTGTAAATTAGGAGTCCCCACCAGCATTGAGCAGTGCCCCCCTTCAATGACGAATGACCCCTGTCAATGAGGAGTGTCCCCTGTCAATGAGGAGCTTCCCCCGTCTATAAAGTGGACCCTCTGTCAATGAGTAGTGCCCACGCCAATGAGGAGTACCCCCTGTCAATGAGGAATGCCCCCTGTCAATGAGGAGACCCCCTGTCAATGATGAGTGCCCCCTGTCAATGAGGAGTAACCCCTGTCAATGAGGAATGCCCCTGTCAATGAGAAGTGCCCCTGGTCAATAAGGAGTGGACCCCCCCCCCCCGGTCAATGAGGAGTGCCCCTGTTAATGAGAACTGCCCGCTGTCAATGAGGAGTAAACCCCTGTCAATGAGGTTTGCCCCCCCGTCTCTGAAGAGTGCTCCCTGTCAATGAGGAGAGCCCCCGTCAATAAGGACTGCCCCCCCACCCCCGTCAATGAGGAGTGACCCCTGTCAATAAGCAGTGCCACTGTCAATGTGGAGTACCATTGTCAATGAGGAGTGCCCCCTGTCAATGAGGAGTGCCCCCTGTCAATGCGGAGTGCCCCCTGTTAATGAGGAGTGCCCGCTATCAACTATGAGTGCCCCCTGTCAATGTGGACTGCCCTCTATCAATGAGGAGTGCACCCTGTCAATGGGTATTTCCCCCTGTCAATGCGGTGTGCCCCCTGTCAATGAGGAGTGCCCGCTATCAACTATGAGTGCCCCCTGTCAATGTGGACTGCCCCCTGTCAATGAGGAGTGCACCCTGTCAATGGGTTTTGCCCCCAGTTAATGAGGAGTGCCCTTTGTCAATGAGTAGTGCCCCGTCAATGAGAAGTGCCCCTCGTCAATGAGGAGTAACCCTGGAAATGAGGCGTGACCCTGTAAATGAGCAGTGCCCCCTGTCAATGATGAGTGTCCCCTGTCAATGACGTGTGTCCCCTGTCAATGACGAGCTCCCCCCGTCTATAAAACGTACCCCCTGTCAATGAGGAGTGCTCCCCGTCAATGAGGTGTGCCCCCACCCGTCAATGAGTAGTGCCCCCTGTCAATGAGTAGTGCCCCCCTTATATGAAGAGTACCCACTGTTAATGAGAAGTGCCCCTTGTCAATGGGTTTGCCCTGTCCATGAGGAGTGACTGCTGTCAAGAAGGAGTTCACCCTGTTAATGCGGAGTGCTTCCTGTCAATGAGGAGTGCCGCCTGCCAATGAGGAGTGCCCCCTGTCAATGAGGAGTGCCCGCTGTCAACTCGGAGTTCCCTCTGTCACTGAGGAGTGCCCCCTATCAATGAGGAGTGCCCCCTGTCAATGAGGAGAGTCCCCTTGTCAATTAGGAGCAACCCTGTAAATGAGGAGTGCCCCACTGTCAATGAGGGGTGACCGCTGTACATTAGGAGACCCCCAATCATTGAGCAGTGCTCCCCGTCAATGACGAATGACCCCTGTCAATGAGGAGTGTCTCCAGTCAATGAGGAGGTTCCCCCGCCTATAGAGTGGACCCCCTGTCAATGAGGAGTGCCCACGCCAATGAGGAGTACCCACTGTCAATGAGGAGTGCCCCCTGTCAATGAGGAGTACCGCCCGTCAATGAGGAGTGCCCCCGTCAATAAGCAGTGCCCCGTCAATGTGGAGTACCCCCTGTCAATGAGGAGTGCCCCCTGTCAATGAGGAGTGCCCCCTGTCAATGAGGAGCTTCCCCCGTCTATAAAGTGGACCCTCTGTCAATGAGGAGTGCCCACGCCAATGAGGAGTACCCCCTGACAATGAGGAGTCCCCCCGTCAATGAGGAGACCCCCCTGTCAATGATGAGTGCCCCCTGCCAATGAGGAGTAACCTCTGTCAATGAGGAATGCCCCTGTCAATGAGAAGTGGCCCTGGTCAATAAGGAGTGCACCCCGCCCCCCCGGACAATGAGGAGTGCCCCCTGTTAATGAGAAGTGCCCGCTGTCAATGAGGAGTACACCCCTGTCAATGAGGTGTGCCCCCCCGTCTCTTAAGAGTGCTCCCTGTCAATGAGGAGTGCCCCCGTCAATAAGGAGTGCCCCCCCCGTCAATGAGGAGTGACCCCTGTCAATAAGCAGTGCCACTGTCAATGTTGAGTACCCATTGTCAATGAGGAGTGTCCCCTGTCAATGAGGAGTGCCCCCTGTCAATGACGAATGCCCCCTGTCAATGGGTATTGCCCCCTGTCAATGCGGAGTGCCCCCTGTTAATGAGGAGTGCCCGCTATCAACTATGAGTGCCCCCTGTCAATGTGGACTGCCCCCTATCAATGAGGAGTGCACACTGTCAATGGGTTTTGCCCCCAGTTAATGCGGAGGGCCCCATGTCAATGAGGAGTGCCCGCTATCAACAAGGAGTGCCCTATGTCAATGAGTAGTGCCCCGTCAATGAGAAGTGCCCCTCGTCAATGAGGAGTAACCCTGGAAATGAGGCGTGACCCTGGAAATGAGGAGTGCTCCCTGTCAATGATGAGTGTCCCCTGTCAATGACGTGTGTCCCCTGTCAATGAGGAGCTCCCCCCGTCTATAAAATGTACCCCTGTCAACGAGGAGTGCCCCCCTTCAATGAGGTGTGCCCCCACCCGTCAATGATAGTGCCCCCTGTCAATGAGTAGTGCCCCCCTTATATGAAGAGTACCCACTGTTAATGAGAAGTGCCCCTTGTCAATGAGTTTGCCCTGTCCATGAGGAGTGACTGCTGTCAAGAAGGAGTTCCCCCTGTTAATGAGGAGTGCTTCCTGTCAATGTGGAGTCCCCCCTGACAATGAGGAGTGCCCCCTGTCAATGAGGAGTGCCCGCTGTCAACTCGGAGTTCCCTCTGTCACTGAGGAGTGCCCCCTCTCAATGAGGAGTGCCCCCTGTCAATGAGGAGAGCCCCCTTGTCAATGAGGAGTAACACTGTAAATGAGGAGTGCCCCACTGTCAATGAGGGGTGACAGCTGTAAATTAGGAGACCCCCCATCATTGAGCAGTGCTCCCCGTCAATGACGAATGACCCCTGTCAATGAGGAGTGTCTCCAGTCAATGAGGAGGTTCCCCCGCCTATAAAGTGGACCCCCTGTCAATGAGGAGTGCCCACGCCAATGAGGAGTACCCCTGTCAATGAGGAGTGTCCCCGTCAATGAGAAGTGCCCGCTGTCAATGAGGAATTCCCCCTGTCAATAACGAGTGCCCCTGTCAGTACGGAGTACCCCCTGTCAATACGGAGTGTCCCCTGTCAATGAGGAGTGCCCCCCTCAATGATGAGTGCCCCCACCGGCAATAAAGAGTGAACCGCCCCGTCAATGAGGAGTGCCGCCTGTCAATGAGGAGTGCCCACCCCCGTCTCTGAAGAGTGCCCCCTGTCAATGAGGAGTGCCTCCCGTCAATAAGGAGTGCCCCCTCTAGTCAATGAGTAGTGCCCCCTCTTAATGAGGAGTGCCCCCCCGTCTCTGAAGTGTGACCCCTGTCAATGAGGAGTGCCCCCTGTCAATGAGGAGTGACCCCACGTCAATAAGGAGCGCCCCCTGTCAATGAAGAGTGCCCCCTGTCAATGAGGAGTGCCCCCTGTCAATCAGGAGTGCCCCCTGTCTATGAGGAGTGACCCCTGTCAATGTGTTTTGCCCCCTGTCAATGCGGAGGGCTCCCTGTCAATGAAGAGTGCCCGCTATCGACTATAAGTGCCCCCGTCAACGTGGACTGCCCCCTGTCAATGAGGTGTGTCCCCTGTCAACGAGGAGTGCCCGCTGTCAATGAGGAGTGTCCGCTGTCAATGAGGAGTGCCCTGTGTCAATGAGGAGTGCCCCCTGTCAATGAGGATTGCCCCCTGTCAAAGAGGAGTACCCCTTGTCAATGAGGAGTCCTCCCTGTCAATGAGGATTGCCCCCTGTCAATGAGGAGAGCCCGCTGTCAACTAGGAGTGCCCTCTGTCACTGAGGAGAGCCCCCTGTCAATGAGGAGTGCCCCTTGTCAATGAGGAGAGCCCCCTGTCAATGACGAGTAACACTGTAATGAGGAGTGCCCCACCGTCAATGAGAAGTGACCGCTGAAAATTAGGAGTCCCCCCATCATTGAGCATTGCCCCCCGTCAATGACGAATGACCCCTGTCAATGAGGAGTGTCCCCGGTCAATGAGGTGCGCCCCCCGTCTAAATTGTGTACCCCCTGTCAATGAGGAGTGCCCCCCGTCAATGAGGAGTGCCCCCACCCGTCAATGAGGAGTGCCCCCTGTCCATGAGAAGTGCCCCCCCCTTCAATGAAGAGTACCCCCTGTCAATGAGAAGTGCCCCTTGTCAATGAGTTTGCCCTGTCCAAAAGGAGTGCCTGCTGTCAATGAGGAGTGCCCCCTGTCATTGAGGAGCGCCCGCTGTCAATGAGGAGGGCCCCCTGTAAATGCGGAGGGCCCCCTGACAATGAGGAGTGCCCCCTGATAATGAGGTGTGATCTCTGTCAATGAGGAGTGTCCCCCTTCAATGACGAATGCCCCCGGCCAATGAGCAGTACCCCCTGTCAATGAGGACTGCCCGCTGTCAATGAGGAGTGCCCCCTGTCAATGAGGAGGGCCCCCGGTCAATGAGGAGTGCCCCCTGTCAATAAGGATTGCAACGTGTCAATGGGTCTTGCCCCCTGTCAATGCGGAATGCCGCCTGTCAATGAGGAGAGCCCGCTATCAACTATGAGTGCCCCCTGTCAATGTGGACTGCCCCCTGTCAATGAGGACGGCACCCTGTCAATGGGTTTTGCCCCCTGTCAATGAGGAGTGCCCGCTATCAACAATGAGTGCCCTCTGTCAATGAGTAATGCCCCGTCAATGAGAAGTGCCCCCCGTCAATGAGGAGTAACCCTGGAAATGAGGCGTGACCATGTAAATGAGGAGTGCCCCCTGTCAATGATGAGTGTCCCCTATCAATGACGTGTGCCCCCGTCAATGAGGCGTGTCCCCTGTCAACGAGGAGCGCCCGCTCTCAAGGAGGAGTGCCCTCCGACAATGAGCAGTGCCGCCTGTCAATGACGAGTGCCCACGCCAATGAGGAGAGCCCCTGTCAATGATGAGTTCCCCCCGTTAATGAGGAGTGCCCCCTCCCCCCTTCAATGAGGAGTGACCCCCACCCCCGTCAATGAGGAGTGTCTCCTGTCAATGAGACGTGCCCCCTGTCAATGCGGAGAGCCCCCTGTCAATGATGAGTGCCCAACGTTAATGAGGAGTGCCCCCCCGTCAATAATGAGTGACCCCCCCGTCAATGAGGAGTGCCCCTGTCAATGAGAAGTGCCTGCTGTCAATGAGGAGCTCCCCTGTCAATGAGGAGTGCCCCCCCGTCTCTGAAGAGTGCTCCCTGTCAATGAGGAGTCACCCGTCAATAAGGAGTGCCGCCCCCCCCCCGTCAATGAGGAGTGCCCCCTGTCAATGTGAATTGCCCGCTGTCAATCAGGAGTGCCCCCTGTCAATGAGGAGTGCCCCCTGTCAATAAGGAGAGCCCCATGTCAATGATGAGTGCCCCCCGTCAATGAGGAGTGTCCCCCCCGTCAATGAGGACTGATCGCCGCCGTCAAAGAGGAGTGCCCCCTGTCAATGAGAAGGGACCCCTGTCAATGAGGAGTGCCCCCTGTCAATGAGGAGTGCCCCCCCCGTCTCTGAAGAGTGCTCCCTGTCAATGAGGAGTGCGCCCCGTCAATAAGGAGTGACCGCCCGTCAATGAGTAGTGCCCCCGTTAACGAGGAGTGCCAGCTGTCAATGAGGAGTGCCCCACGTCAAAAAGGAGTGACCCGCCGTCAATGAGGAGTGCCCCCTGTCAATGAGGAGTGCCCGCTGAGAATGAGGCGTGCCCCCTGTCAATGAGGAGTGCCTTCTGTCAATGAAGCGTGCCCCTGTCAATGGGTTTTGCACCCGGTCAATGCGGAGTGCCCCCTGTCAATGAGGAGTGCCCGCTATCAACTATGAGTGCCCCCGTCAATGTGGACTGCCCCTGTCAATGACGTGTGTCCCCTGTCAACGAGGCGTGGCCGCTGTCAATGAGGAGTGCCCGCTGAAAATGGGGAGTGCCCTCTGTCAATGAGGAGTGCCCCCTGTCAATGAGGAGTGCCCGCTGTCAACTCGGAGTGCCCTCTGTCACTGGGGAGATCCCCCTGTCAATGAGGAGTGCCCCCTATCAATGAGGAGAGCCCCTGTCAATGAGGAGTAACCCAGTAAATGAGGAGTGCCCCACTGTCAATGAGCAGTGACAGCTGTAAATTAGGAGTCCCCACCAGCATTGAGCAGTGCCCCCCTTCAATGACGAATGACCCCTGTCAATGTGAAGGGACCGCTGTCAATGAGGAGTGCCCCCTGTCAATGAGGAGTGCCCCCCCCCGTCTCTGAAGAGTGCTCCCTGTCAATGAGGAGTGCGCCCCGTCAATAAGGAGTGACCGCCCGTCAATGAGTAGTGCCCCCGTTAACGAGGAGTGCCAGCTGTCAATGAGGAGTGCCCCACGTCAGAAAGGAGTGACCCGCCGTCAATGAGGAGTGCCCCCTGTCAATGAGGAGTGCCCGCTGAGAATGAGGCGTGCCCCCTGTCAATGAGGAGTGCCTTCTGTCAATGAAGCGTGCCCCTGTCAATGGGTTTTGCACACGGTCAATGCGGAGTGCCCCCTGTCAATGAGGAGTGTCCGCTATCAACTATGAGTGCCCCCGTCAATGTGGACTGCCCCCTGTCAATGAGGTGTGTCCCCTGTCAACGAGGCGTGGCCGCTGTCAATGAGGAGTGCCCGCTGAAAATGAGGAGTGCCCTCTGTCAATGAGGAGTACCCACTGTCAATGAGGAGTGCCCCCTGTCAATGAGGAGTGCCCCCTGTCAATGAGGAGTGCCCCCTTTCAATGAGGAGTGCCCGCTGTCAACTCGGAGTGCCCTCTGTCACTGGGGAGATCCCCCTGTCAATGAGGAGTGCCCCTTATCAATGAGGAGAGCCCCCTGTCAATGAGGAGTAACCCAGTAAATGAGGAGTGCCCCACTGTCAATGAGCAGTGACAGCTGTAAATTAGGAGTCCCCACCAGCATTGAGCAGTGCCCCCCTTCAATGACGAATGACCCCTGTCAATGAGGAGTGTCCCCTGTCAATGAGGAGCTTCCCCCGTCTATAAAGTCGACCCTCTGTCAATGAGTAGTGCCCACGCCAATGAGGAGTACCCCCTGTCAATGAGGAGTGCCCCCTGTCAATGAGGAGACCCCCTGTCAATGATGAGTGCCCCCTGTCAATGAGGAGTAACCCCTGCCAATGAGGAATGCCCCTGTCAATGAGAAGTGCCCCTGGTCAATAAGGAGTGGAGCCCCCCCCCCCCCCGGTCAATGAGGAGTGCCCCTGTTAATGAGAACTGCCCGCTGTCAATGAGGAGTAAACCCCTGTCAATGAGGTTTGCCCCCCCGTCTCTGAAGAGTGCTCCCTGTCAATGAGGAGAGCCCCCGTCAATAAGGAGTGCCCCCCCCCCCCCGTCAATGAGGAGTGACCCCTGTCAATAAGCAGTGCCACTGTCAATGTGGAGTACCCATTCTCAATGAGGAGTGCCCCCTGTCAATGAGGAGTGCCCCCTGTCAATGAGGAGTGCCCCGTGTCAATGGGTATTGCCCCCTGTCAATGCGGAGTGCCCCCTGTCAATGAGGAGTGCCCGCTATCAACTATGAGTGCCCCCTGTCAATGTGGACTGCCCCCTGTCAATGAGGAGTGCACCCTGTCAATGGGTTTTGCCCCCAGTTAATGAGGAGTGCCCTATGTCAATGAGTAGTGCCCCGTCAATGAGAAGTGCCCCTCGTCAATGAGGAGTAACCCTGGAAATGAGGCGTGACCCTGTAAATGAGGAGTGTCCCCTGTCAATGATGAGTGTCCCCTGTCAATGACGTGTGTCCCCTGTCAATGAGGAGCTCCCCCCGTCTAGAAAATGTACCCCCTGTCAATGAGGAGTGCCCCCCGTCAATGAGTAGTGCCCCCCTTATATGAAGAGTACCCACTGTTAATGAGAAGTGCCTCTTGTCAATGAGTTTGTCCTGTCCATGAGGAGTGACTGCTGTCAAGAAGGAGTTCACCCTGTTAATGCGCAGTGCTTCCTGTCAATGAGGAGTGCCGCCTGCCAATGAGGAGTGCCCCCTGTCAATGAGGAGTGCCCGCTGTCAACTCGGAGTTCCCTCTGTCACTGAGGAGTGCCCCCTCTCAATGAGGAGTGCCCCCTGTCTATGAGCAGAGCCCCCTTGTCAATGAGGAGTAACCCTGTAAATGAGGAGTGCCCCACTGTCAATGAGGGGTGACCGCTGTACATTAGGAGACCCCCCATCATTGAGCAGTGCTCCCCGTCAATGACGAATGACCCCTGTCAATGAGGAGTGTCTCCAGTCAATGAGGAGGTTCCCCCGCCTATAGAGTGGACCCCCTGTCAATGAGGAGTGCCCACGCCAATGAGGAGTACCCACTGTCAATGAGGAGTGCCCCCTGTCAATGAGGAGTACCCCCCGTCAATGAGGAGTGCCCCCGTCAATAAGCAGTGCCCCTGTCAATGTGGAGTACCCCCTGTCAATGAGGAGTGCCCCCTGTCAATGAGGAGTGCCCCCTGTCAATGAGGAGCATCCCCGTCTATAAAGTGGACCCTCTGTCAATGAGGAGTGCCCACGCCAATGAGGAGTACCCCCTGACAATGAGGAGTCCCCCCTGCCAATGAGGAGACCCCCCTGTCAATGAGGAGTGCCCCCTGCCAATGAGGAGTAACCTCTGTCAATGAGGAATGCCCCTGTCAATGAGAAGTGGCCCTGGTCAATAAGAAGTGCACCCCCCCCCCCCGGTCAATGAGGAGTGCCCCCTGTTAATGAGAAGTGCCCGCTGTCAATGGGGAGTACACCCCTGTCAATGAGGTTTTCCCCCCCCGTCTCTTAAGAGTGCTCCCTGTCAATGAGGAGTGCCCCCGTCAATAAGGAGTGCCCCCCCCCCCCCCCGTCAATGAGGAGTGTCCCCTGTCAATGAGGAGTGCCCCCTGTCAATCAGGAGTGCCCCCTGTCTATGAGGAGTGACCCCTGTCAATGGGTTTTGCCCCCTGTCAATGCGGAGGGCTCCCTGTCAATGAAGAGTGCCCGCTATCGACTATAAGTGCCCCCGTCAACGTGGACTGGCCCCTGTCAATGAGGTGTGTCCCCTGTCAACGAGGAGTGCCCGCTGTCAATGAGGAGTGTCCGCTGTCAATGAGGAGTGCCCTCTGTCAATGAGGAGTGCCCCCTGTCAATGAGGAGTGCCCCCTGTCAATCAGGAGTACCCCTTGTCAATGAGGAGTCCTCCCTGTCAATGAGGATTGCCCCCTGTCAATGAGGAGAGCCCGCTGTCAACTAGGAGTGCCCTCTGTCACTGAGGAGAGCCCCCTGTCAATGAGGAGTGCCCCCTGTCAATGAGGAGAGCCCCCTGTCAATGACTAGTAACACTATAATGAGGAGTGCCCCACCGTCAATGAGAAGTGACCGCTGAAAATTTGGAGTCCCCCCATCATTGAGCATTGCCCCCCGTCAATGACGAATGACCCCTGTCAATGAGGAGTGTCCCCGGTCAATGAGGTGCGCCCCCCGTCTAAATTGTGTACCCCCTGTCAATGAGGAGTGCCCCCCGTCAATGAGGAGAGCCCCCTGTCAATGAGGAGTAACCCAGTAAATGAGGAGTGCCCCACTGTCAATGAGCAGTGACAGCTGTAAATTAGGAGTCCCCACCAGCATTGAGCAGTGCCCCCCTTCAATGACGAATGACCCCTGTCAATGAGGAGTTTCCCCTGTCAATGAGGAGCTTCCCCCGTCTATAAAGTGGACCCTCTGTCAATGAGTAGTGCCCACGCCAATGAGGAGTACCGCCTGTCAATGAGGAGTGCCCCCTGTCAATGAGGAGACCCCCTGTCAATGATGAGTGCCCCCTGTCAATGAGGAGTAACCCCTGTCAATGAGGAATGCCCCTGTCAATGAGAAGTGCCCCTGGTCACTAAGGAGTGGACCCCCCCCCGGTCAATGAGGAGTGCCCCTGTTAATGAGAACTGCCCGCTGTCAATGAGGAGTAAACCCCTGTCAATGAGGTTTGCCCCCGCGTCTCTGAAGAGTGCTCCCTGTCAATGAGGAGAGCCCCCGTCAATAAGGAGTGCCCCCCCCCCGTCAATGAGGAGTGACCCCTGTCAATAAGCAGTGCCACTGTCAATGTGGAGTACCCATTGTCAATGAGGAGTGCCCCCTGTCAATGAGGAGTGCCCCCTGTCAATGAGGAGTGCCCCGTGTCAATGGGTATTGCCCCCTGTCAATGCGGAGTGCCCCCTGTCAATGAGCAGTGCCCGCTATCAACTATGAGTGCCCCCTGTCAATGTGGACTGCCCCCTGTCAATGAGGAGTGCACCCTGTCAATGGGTTTTGCCCCCAGTTAATGAGGAGTGCCCTATGTCAATGAGTAGTGCCCCGTCAATGAGAAGTGCCCCTCGTCAATGAGGAGTAACCCTGGAAATGAGGCGTGACCCTGTAAATGAGGAGTGCCCCCTGTCAATGATGAGTGTCCCCTGTCAATGACGTGTGTCCCCTGTCAATGAGGAGCTCCCCCCGTCTATAAAATGTACCCCCTGTCAATGAGGAGTGCCCCCCGTCAATGAGGTGTGCCCACACCCGTCAATGAGTAGTGCCCCCTGTCAATGAGTAGTGCCCCCCTTATATGAAGAGTACCCACTGTTAATGAGAAGTGCCCCTTGTCAATGAGTTTGTCCTGTCCATGAGGAGTGACTGCTGTCAAGAAGGAGTTCACCCTGTTAATGCGCAGTGCTTCCTGTCAATGAGGAGTGCCGCCTGCCAATGAGGAGTGCCCCCTGTCAATGAGGAGAGCCCCCTTGTCAATGAGGAGTAACCCTGTAAATGAGGAGTGCCCCACTGTCAACGAGGGGTGACCGCTGTACATTAGGAGACCCCCCATCATTGAGCAGTGCTCCCCGTCAATGACGAATGACCCCTGTCAATGAGGAGTGTCTCCAGTCAATGAGGAGGTTCCCCCGCCGAAAGAGTGGACCCCCTGTCAATGAGGAGTGCCCACGCCAATGAGGAGTACCCACTGTCAATGAGGAGTGCCCCCTGTCAATGAGGAGTGCCCCCTGTCAATGAGGAGTACCCCTTGTCAATGAGGAGTCCTCCCTGTCAATGAGGATTGCCCCCGTCAATGAGGAGAGCCCGCTGTCAACTAGGAGTGCCCTCTGTCACTGAGGAGAGCCCCCTGTCAATCAGGAGTGCCCCTTGTCAATGAGGAGAGCCCCCTGTCAATGACGAGTAACACTGTAATGAGGAGTGCCCCACCGTCAATGAGAAGTGACCGCTGTAAATTAGGAGTCCCCCCATTATTGAGCATTGCCCCCCGTCAATGACGAATGACCCCTGTCAATGAGGAGTGTCCCCGGTCAATGAGGTGCGCCCCCCGTCTAAATTGTGTACCCCCTGTCAATGAGGAGTGCCCCCCGTCAATGAGGAGTGCCCCCACCCGTCAATGAGGAGTGCCCCCTGTCCATGAGAAGTGCCCCCCCTTCAATGAAGAGTACCCCCTGTCATTGAGGAGCGCCCGCTGTCAATGAGGAGGGCCCCCTGTAAATGCGGAGGGCCCCCTGACAATGAGGAGTGCCCCCTGATAATGAGGTGTGATCTCTGTCAATGAGGAGTGTCCCCCTTCAATGACGAATGCCCCCGGCCAATGAGCAGTACCCCCTGTCAATGAGGACTGCCCGCTGTCAATGAGGAGTGCCCCCTGTCAATGAGGAGGGCCCCCGGTCAATGAGGAGTGCCCCCTGTCAATAAGGATTGCCACGTGTCAATGGGTCTTGCCCCCTGTCAATGCGGAATGCCCCCTGTCAATGAGGAGAGCCCGCTATCAACTATGAGTGCCCCCTGTCAATGTGGACTGCCCCCTGTCAATGGGGACGGCACCCTGTCAATGGGTTTTGCCCCCTGTCAATGAGGAGTGCCCGCTATCAACAATGACTGCCCTCTGTCAATGAGTAATGCCCCGTCAATGAGAAGTGCCCCCCGTCAATGAGGAGTAACCCTGGAAATGAGGCGTGACCATGTAAATGAGGAGTGCCCCCTGTCAATGATGAGTGTCCCCTATCAATGACGTGTGCCCCCTGTCAATGAGGCGTGTGCCCTGTCAAAGAGGAGTGCCCGCTCTCAAGGAGGAGTGCCCTCCCACAATGAGCAGTGCCGCCTGTCAATGACGAGTGCCCACGCCAATGAGGAGTGTCCCCTGTCAATGAGGAGAGCCCCTGTCAATGATGAGTTCCCCCCGTTAATGAGGAGTGCCCCCCCCCTTCAATGAGGAGTGACCCCCACCCCCGTCAATGAGGAGTGTCTCCTGTCAATGAGACGTGCCCCCTGTCAATGTGGAGAGCCCCCTGTCAATGATGAGTGCCCAACGTTAATGAGGAGTGCCCCCCCGTCAATAATGAGTGACCCCCCCGTCAATGAGGAGTGCCCCTGTCAATGAGAAGTGCCTGCTGTCGATGAGGAGCTCCCCTGTCAATGAGGAGTGCCCCCCCCCGTCTCTGAAGAGTGCTCCCTGTCAATGAGGAGTCACGTGTCAATAAGGAGTGCCCCCTCCCCCCGTCAATGAGGAGTGCCCCCTGTCAATGTGAATTGCCCGCTGTCAATCAGGAGTGCCCCCTGTCAATGAGGAGTGCCCCCTGTCAATAAGGAGAGCCCCCTGTCAATGATGAGTGCCCCCCGTCAATGAGGAGTGTCCCCCCCGTCAATGAGGACTGATCGCCGCCGTCAAAGAGGAGTGCCCCCTGTCAATGAGGAGTGCCCGCTATCAACTATGAGTGCCCCCGTCAATGTGGACTGCCCACTGTCAATGAGGTGTGTCCCCTGTCAACGAGGCGTGGCCGCTGTCGATGAGGAGTGCCCGCTGAAAATGAGGAGTGCCCTCCGTCAATGAGGAGTGCCCACTGTCAATGAGGAGTGCCCCCTGTCAATGAGGAGTGCCCCCTGTCAATGAGGAGTGCCCCCTGTCAATGAGGAGTGCCCGCTGTCAACTCGGAGTGCCCTCTGTCACTGGGGAGATCCCCCTGTCAATGAGGAATGCCCCCTATCAATGAGGAGAGCCCCTGTCAATGAGGAGTAACCCAGTAAATGAGGAGTGCCCCACTGTCAATGAGCAGTGACAGCTGTAAATTAGGAGTCCCCACCAGCATTGGGCAGTGCCCCCCTTCAATGACGAATGACCCCTGTCAATGAGAAGGGACCCCTGTCAATGAGGAGTGCCCCCTGTCAATGAGGAGTGCGCCCCCCCCCGTCTCTGAAGAGTGCTCCCTGTCAATGAGGAGTGCACCCCGTCAACAAGGAGTGACCGCCCGTCAATGAGTAGTGCCCCCGTTAACGAGGAGTGCCAGCTGTCAATGAGGAGTGCCCCACGTCAAAAAGGAGTGACCCGCCGTCAATGAGGAGTGCCCCCTGTCAATGAGGAGTGCCCGCTGAGAATGAGGCGTGCCCCCTGTCAATGAGGAGTGCCTTCTGTCAATGAAGCGTGCCCCTGTCAATGGGTTTTGCACCCGGTCAATGCGGAGTGCCCCCTGTCAATGAGGAGTGTCCGCTATCAACTATGAGTGCCCCCGTCAATGTGGACTGCCCCCTGTCAATGAGGTGTGTCCCCTGTCAACGAGGCGTGGCCGCTGTCAATGAGGAGTGCCCGCTGAAAATGAGGAGTGCCCTCTGTCAATGAGGAGTGCCCACTGTCAATGAGGAGTGCCCCCTGTCAATGAGGAGTGCCCCCTGTCACTGGGGAGATCCCCCTGTCAATGAGGAGTGCCCCCTATCAATGAGGAGAGCCCCTGTCAATGAGGAGTAACCCAGTAAATGAGGAGTGCCCCACTGTCAATGAGCAGTGACAGCTGTAAATTAGGAGTCCCCACCAGCATTGAGCAGTGCCCCCCTTCAATGACGAATGACCCCTGACAATGAGGAGTGTCCCCTGTCAATGAGGAGCTTCCCCCGTCTATAAAGTGGACCCTCTGTCAATGAGTAGTGCCCACGCCAATGAGGAGTACCCCCTGTCAATGAGGAATGCCCCCTGTCAATGAGGAGACCCCCTGTCAATGATGAGTGCCCCCTGTCAATGAGGAGTAACCCCTGTCAATGAGGAATGCCCCTGTCAATGAGAAGTGCCCCTGGTCAATAAGGAGTGGACCCCCCCCCCCCCGGTCAATGAGGAGTGCCCCTGTTAATGAGAACTGCCCGCTGTCAATGAGGAGTAAACCCCTGTCAATGAGGTTTGCCCCCCCGTCTCTGAAGAGTGCTCCCTGTCAATGAGGAGAGCCCCCGTCAATAAGGACTGCCCCCCCACCCCCGTCAATGAGGAGTGACCCCTGTCAATAAGCAGTGCCACTGTCAATGTGGAGTACCATTGTCAATGAGGAGTGCCCCCTGTCAATGAGGAGTGCCCCCTGTCAATGCGGAGTGCCCCCTGTTAATGAGGAGTGCCCGCTATCAACTATGAGTGCCCCCTGTCAATGTGGACTGCCCCCTATCAATGAGGAGTGCACCCTGTCAATGGGTATTTCCCCCTGTCAATGCGGTGTGCCCCCTATCAATGAGGAGTGCCCGCTATCAACTATGAGTGCCCCCTGTCAATGTGGACTGCCCCCTGTCAATGAGGAGTGCACCCTGTCAATGGGTTTTGCCCCCAGTTAATGAGGAGTGCCCTTTGTCAATGAGTAGTGCCCCGTCAATGAGAAGTGCCCCTCGTCAATGAGGAGTAACCCTGGAAATGAGGCGTGACCCTGTAAATGAGCAGTGCCCCCTGTCAATGATGAGTGTCCCCTGTCAATGACGTGTGTCCCCTGTCAATGACGAGCTCCCCCCGTCTATAAAACGTACCCCCTGTCAATGAGGAGTGCTCCCCGTCAATGAGGTGTGCCCCCACCCGTCAATGAGTAGTGCCCCCTGTCAATGAGTAGTGCCCCCCTTATATGAAGAGTACCCACTGTTAATGAGAAGTGCCCCTTGTCAATGGGTTTGCCCTGTCCATGAGGAGTGACTGCTGTCAAGAAGGAGTTCACCCTGTTAATGCGGAGTGCTTCCTGTCAATGAGGAGTGCCGCCTGCCAATGAGGAGTGCACCCTGTCAATGAGGAGTGCCCGCTGTCAACTCGGAGTTCCCTCTGTCACTGAGGAGTGCCCCCTATCAATGAGGAGTGCCCCCTGTCAATGAGGAGAGTCCCCTTGTCAATTAGGAGTAACCCTGTAAATGAGGAGTGCCCCACTGTCAATGAGGGGTGACCGCTGTACATTAGGAGACCCCCAATCATTGAGCAGTGCTCCCCGTCAATGACGAATGACCCCTGTCAATGAGGAGTGTCTCCAGTCAATGAGGAGGTTCCCCCGCCTATAGAGTGGACCCCCTGTCAATGAGGAGTGCCCACGCCAATGAGGAGTACCCACTGTCAATGAGGAGTGCCCCCTGTCAATGAGGAGTACCGCCCGTCAATGAGGAGTGCCCCCGTCAATAAGCAGTGCCCCGTCAATGTGGAGTACCCCCTGTCAATGAGGAGTGCCCCCTGTCAATGAGGAGTGCCCCCTGTCAATGAGGAGCTTCCCCCGTCTATAAAGTGGACCCTCTGTCAATGAGGAGTGCCCACGCCAATGAGGAGTACCCCCTGACAATGAGGAGTCCCCCCGTCAATGAGGAGACCCCCCTGTCAATGATGAGTGCCCCCTGCCAATGAGGAGTAACCTCTGTCAATGAGGAATGCCCCTGTCAATGAGAAGTGGCCCTGGTCAATAAGGAGTGCACCCCGCCCCCCCGGACAATGAGGAGTGCCCCCTGTTAATGAGAAGTGCCCGCTGTCAATGAGGAGTACACCCCTGTCAATGAGGTGTGCCCCCCCGTCTCTTAAGAGTGCTCCCTGTCAATGAGGAGTGCCCCCGGCAATAAGGAGTGCCCCCCCCCCGTCAATGAGGAGTGACCCCTGTCAATAAGCAGTGCCACTGTCAATGTTGAGTACCCATTGTCAATGAGGAGTGTCCCCTGTCAATGAGGAGTGCCCCCTGTCAATGACGAATGCCCCCTGTCAATGGGTATTGCCCCCTGTCAATGCGGAGTGCCCCCTGTTAATGAGGAGTGCCCGCTATCAACTATGAGTGCCCCCTGTCAATGTGGACTGCCCCCTATCAATGAGGAGTGCACCCTGTCAATGGGTTTTGCCCCCAGTTAATGCGGAGGGCCCCATGTCAATGAGGAGTGCCCGCTATCAACAAGGAGTGCCCTATGTCAATGAGTAGTGCCCCGTCAATGAGAAGTGCCCCTCGTCAATGAGGAGTAACCCTGGAAATGAGGCGTGACCCTGGAAATGAGGAGTGCTCCCTGTCAATGATGAGTGTCCCCTGTCAATGACGTGTGTCCCCTGTCAATGAGGAGCTCCCCCCGTCTATAAAATGTACCCCTGTCAACGCGGAGTGCCCCCCTTCAATGAGGTGTGCCCCCACCCGTCAATGAGTAGTGCCCCCTGTCAATGAGTAGTGCCCCCCTTATATGAAGAGTACCCACTGTTAATGAGAAGTGCCCCTTGTCAATGAGTTTGCCCTGTCCATGAGGAGTGACTGCTGTCAAGAAGGAGTTCCCCCTGTTAATGAGGAGTGCTTCCTGTCAATGTGGAGTTCCCCCTGACAATGAGGAGTGCCCCCTGTCAATGAGGAGTGCCCGCTGTCAACTCGGAGTTCCCTCTGTCACTGAGGAGTGCCCCCTCTCAATGAGGAGTGCCCCCTGTCAATGAGGAGAGCCCCCTTGTCAATGAGGAGTAACACTGTAAATGAGGAGTGCCCCACTGTCAATGAGGGGTGACAGCTGTAAATTAGGAGACCCCCCATCATTGAGCAGTGCTCCCCGTCAATGACGAATGACCCCTGTCAATGAGGAGTGTCTCCAGTCAATGAGGAGGTTCCCCCGCCTATAAAGTGGACCCCCTGTCAATGAGGAGTGCCCACGCCAATGAGGAGTACCCCTGTCAATGAGGAGTGTCCCCGTCAATGAGAAGTGCCCGCTGTCAATGAGGAGTGCCCCCTGTAAATAAGCAGTGCCCCTGTCAATGTGGAGTACCCCGTGTCAATGGGTATTGCTCCCTGTCAATGCGGAGTGCCCCCTGTCAATGAGGAGTGCCCCCCGTCTCTGAAGAGTGCTCCCTGTCAATGAGGGGTGCGCCCCGTCAATAAGGAGTGACCGCCCGTCAATGAGTAGTGCCCCCGTTAACGAGGAGTACCAGCTGTCAATGAGGAGTGCCCCCCGTCAAAAATGAGTGACCCGCCGTCAATGAGGAGTGTCCCCTGTCAATGAGGAGTGCCCGCTGAGAATGAGGCCTGCCCCCCGTCAATGTGGACTGCCCCCTGTCAATGAGGTGTGTCCCCTGTCAACGAGGAGTGGCCGCTGTCAGTGAGGAGTGCCCGCTGAAAATGAGGAGTGCCCCCTGTCAATGAGGAGAGCCCCCTGTCAATGAGGAGTGCCCCCTGTCAATGAGGAGTGCCCGCTGTCAACTCGGAGTGCCCTCTGTCACTGGGGAGATCCCCCTGTCAATGAGGAGTGCCCCCTATCAATGAGGAGAGTCCCCTGTCAATGAGGAGTAACCCAGTAAATGAGGAGTGCCCCACTGTCAATGAGCAGTGACAGCTGTAAATTCGGAGTCCCCACGAGCATTGAGCAGTGCCCCCCTTCAATGACGAATGACCCCAGTCAATGAGGAGTGTCCCCTGTCAATGAGGAGCTTCCCCCATCTATAAAGTGGACCCTCTGTCAATGAGGAGTGCCCACGCCAATGAGGAGTACCCCCTGTCAATGAGGAGTGCCCCCTGTCAATGAGGAGACTCCCCTGTCAATGATGAGTGCCCCCTGTCAATGAGGAGTAACCCCTGTCAATGAGGAATGCCCCTGTCAATGAGAAGTGCCCCTGGTCAAGAAGGAGTGCACCCCCCCCCCTCCCGGTCAATGAGGAGTGCCCCCTGTTAATGAGAAGTGCCCGATGTCAATGAGGAGTACACCCCTGTCAATGAGGTGTGCCCCCCGTCTCTGAAGAGTGCTGCCTGTCAATGAGGAGTGCCCCTGTCAATAAGGAATGCCCCCCCCGTCAATGAGGAGTGCCCCCTGTCAATAAGCAGTGCCACTGTCAATGTGGAGTACCCATTGTCAATGAGGAGTGCGCCCTGTCAATGAGGAGTGCCCCCTGTCAATGAAGAGTGCCCCCTGTCAATGAGGAGTGCCCCGTGTAAATGGGTATTGCCCCCTGTCAATGCGGTTTGCCCCCTGTCAATGAGGAGTGCCCGCTATGAACTATGAGTGCCCCCTGTCAATGTGGACTGCCCCCTGTCAATGAGGAGTGCACCCTGTCAATGGGTTTTGCCCACAGTTAATGCGGAGGGCCCCATGTCAATGAGGAGTGCCCGCTATCAACAATGAGTGCCCTATGTCAATGAGTAGTGCTCCGTCAATGAGAAGTGCCCCCCGTCAATGAGGAGTAACCCTGGAAATGAGGCGTGACTCTGTAAATGAGGAGTGCCCCCTGTCAATGATGAGTGTCCCCTGTCAATGACGTGTGTCCCCTGTCAATGAGGAGCTCCCCCCCGTCGATAAAGTGTACCCCCTCTAAATGAGGAGTGCCCCCCGTCAATGAGGTGTGCCCCCACCCGTCAATGAGTAGTGCCCCCTGTCAATGAGTAGTGCCCCCCTTATATGAAGAGTACCCACTGTTAATGAGAAGTGCCCATTGTCAATGAGTTTGCCCTGTCCATGAGGAGTGACTGCTGTCAAGAAGGAGTTCCCCCTGTTAATGAGGAGTGCTTCCTGTCAATGAGGAGTGCCCCCTGACAATCAGGAGTGCCCCCTGTCAATGAGGAGTGCCCGCTGTCAACTCGGAGTTCCCTCTGTCACTGAGGAGTGCCCCCTCTCAATGAGGAGTGCCCCCTGTCAATGGGGAGAGCTCTCTTGTCAATGAGGAGTAACCCTGTAAATGTGGAGTGCCCCACTGTCAATGAGGGGTGACCGCTGTAAATTAGGAGACCCCCCATCATTGAGCAGTGCTCCCCGTCAATGACGAATGACCCCTGTCAATGAGGAGTGTCTCCAGTCAATGAGGAGGTTCCCCAGCCTATAAAGTGGACCCCCTGTCAATGAGGAGTGCCCACGCCAATGAGGAGTACCCCTGTCAATGAGGAGTGCCCCCTGTCAATGAGTAGTACCCCCCGTCAATGAGGAGTGCCCCCGTCAATGAGAAGTGCCCGCTGTCAATGAGGAGTGCCCCCTGTCAATAAGCAGTGCCCCTGTCAATGTGGAGTTCCCCCTGTCAATGAGGAGTGCCCCCTGTCAATGAGGAGTGCCCCCTGTCAATGCGGAGTGCCCCCTGTCAATGAGGAGTGCCTCCTATCAATGAGGAATGCCCCCTGTCAATGAGGTGTGCCCCCTGTCTATGAGGAGTGCCTTCTGTCAATGGAGTGCCCCTGTCAATGGGTATTGCCCCCGGTCAATGCGGAGTGCCCCCTGTTAATGAGGAGTGCCCGGTATCAACTATGAGTGCCCCCGTCAATGTGGACTGCCCCCTGTCAATGAGGTCTGTCCCCTGTCAATGAGGAGTGCCCTCTGTCAATGAGGAGTGCCCCCTGTCAATGAGGAGAGCCCCTGTCAATGAGGAGTGCCCCCGTCAATGAGGAGAGCCCCCTGTGAATGAGGAGTAACCCTGTAAATGAGGAGTGCCCCACTATAAATGAGGCGTGCCCCATGTCAATCAGGAGTGCCTTCTGTCAATGAAGAGTGCCCCTGTCAATGGGTATTACCCCCGGTCAATGCGGAGTGCCCCCTGTCAATGTGTAGTGCCCGCTATCAACTATGAGTGCCCCCGTCAATGTGGACTGCCCCCTGCCAATGAGGTGTGTCCCCTGTCAACGTGGAGTGGCCGCTGTCAATGAGGAATGCCCGCTGAAAATGAGGAGTGCCCTCTGTCAATGAGGAGTGCCCCCGTCAATGAGGAGTGCCCCGTGTCAATGAGGAGTGCCCTCTGTCACTGAGGAGAGCCCCCTGTCAATGAGGAGTGCCCCCGTCAATGAGGAGAGCCCCCTGTCAATGAGGAGTAACCCTGTAAATGAGGAGTGCCCCACTGTCAATGAGCAGTGACCGCTGTAAATTAGGAGTCCACCCCAGCATTGAGCAGTGCCCCCCGCCAATGGCGAATGACCCCTGTCAATGAGGAGTGTCCCCTGTCAATGAGGAGCTTCCCCCGTCTATAAAGTGGACCCTCTGTCAATGAGGAGTGCCCACGCCAATGAGGAGTACCCCCTGTCAATGAGGAGTGCCCCCTGTCAATGAGGAGACCCCCCTGTCAATGAGGAATGCCCCCTGTCATTGAGGATTACCCCCTGTCAATGAGGAATGCACCTGTCAATGAGAAGTGCCACCGGTCAATAAGCAGTGCACGCCGGCCCCCACGTCAATGAGGAGTGCCCCACGTTAATGAGAATTGCCCGCTGTCAATGTGGAGTAAACCCCTGTCAATGAGGTGTGCCCCCACGGCTCTGAAGAGTGCTCCCTGTCAATGAGGTGTGCCTCCGTCAATAAGGAGTGCCCCCCCCCGTCAATGGGGAGTGTCCCCTGTCAATAAGCAGTGCCCCTGTCAATGTGGAGGACCCACAGTCAATGAGGAGTGCACCCTGAAAATGAGGAGCTTCCCCCGTCTATAAAGTGGACCCTCTGTCAATGAGGAGTGCCCACGTAAATGAGGAGCACCCCCTGTCAATGAGGAGTGCCCCCTGTCAATGAGGAGACCCCCCTGTCAACGAGTAGTGCCCCTGTCAATGAGGAGTACCCCCTGTCAATTGGGAATGCCCCTGTCAATGAGAAGTGCCCCGGGTCAATAAGGAGTGCACCCCCCCCCGTCAATGAGGAGTGCCCCCTGTTAATGAGAAGTGCCCGCTGTCAATGAGGAGTAAACCCCTGTCAATGAGGTGTGCCCCCCGTCTCTGAAGAGTGCTCCCTGTCAATGAGGAGTGCCCCCGTCAATAAGGAGTGCCCCCCCCCCCCCGTCAATGAGGAGTGCCCCCGTCAATAAGGAGTGCCCACCCCCCGTCAATGAGGAGTGCCCCATGTCAATGTGAATTGGCCGCTGTCAATCAGGAGTGCCCCCTGTCAATGAGGAGTGCCCCCTGTCAATAAGGAGAGCCCCCTGTCAATGAGGAGTGCCCCCCCCCGTCTCTGAAGAGTGCCCCATGTCAATGAGGAGTGCGCCCCGTCATAAGGAGTGACCGCCCGTCAATGAGGAGTGCCCCCCGTCAAAAAGGAGTTTCCCCCCTCAATGAGGAGTGTCCCCCCCGTCAATGAGGACTGAACGCCCCGGTCAAAGAGGAGTGCCCCCTGTCAATGAGAAGGGACCCCTGTCAATGAGGAGTGCCCCCTGTCAATGAGGAGTGACCCCCGTCTCTGAAGAGTGCCCCCTGTCAATGAGGAGTGCGCCCCGTCAATAAGGAGTGACCGCCCGTCAATGAGGGGTGCCCCCCGTCAAAAAGGAGTGATCCGCCGTCAATGAGGAGTGCCCCCTGTCAATGAGGAGTGCCCGCTGAGAATGAGGCGTGCCCCCTGTCAATGAAGAGTGCCCCTGTCAATGGGTTTTGCGCCCGGTGAATGCGGAGTGCCCCCTGTCAATGAGGAGTGCCCGCTATCAACTATGAGTGCCCGCGTCAATGTGGACTGCCCCCTGTCAATGAGGTGTGTCCCCTGCCAACGAGGAGTGGCCGCTGTCAATGAGGAGTGCCCGCTGAAAATGAGGAGTGCCCTCTGTCAATGAGGAGTGCCCACTGTCAATGAGGAGTGCCCCCTGTTAATGAGGAGTGCCCCCTGTCAATGAGGAGTGCCCCCTGTCAACTCGGAGTGCCCGCTGTCAACTCGGAGTGCCCTCTGTCACAGAGGAGAGCCCCCTGTCAATGAGGAGTGCCCCCTGTCAAAGAGGAGAGCCCCCTGTCAATGACGAGTAACCCAGTAAATGAGGAGTGCCCCACTGTCAATGAGCAGTGACTGCTGTAAATTAGGAGTCCCCACCAGCATTGAGCAGTGCCCCCCTTCAATGACGAATGACCCCTGTCAATGAGGAGTGTCCCCTGTCAATGAGGAGCGTGCCCCGTCTATAAAGTGGACCCTCTGTCAATGAGGAGTGCCCACGCCAATGAGGAGTAACCCCTGTCAATGAGGAGTGCCCCCTGTCAATGAGGAGACCCCCCTGTCAATGAGGAATGCCCCCTGTCATTGAGGATTACCCCCTGTCAATGAGGAATGCCCCTGTCAATGAGAAGTGCCACCGGTCAATAAGCAGTGCACGCCGGCCCCCACGTCAATGAGGAGTGCCCCATGTTAATGAGAAGTGCCCGCTGTCAATGTGGAGTAAACCCCTGTCAATGAGGTGTGCCCCCACGGCTCTGAAGAGTGCTCCCTGTCAATGAGGTGTGCCTCCGTCAATAAGGAGTGCCCCCCCCCCGTCAATGGGGAGTGTCCCCTGTCAATAAGCAGTGCCCCTGTCAATGTTGAGGACCCACAGTCAATGAGGAGTGCATCCTGAAAATGAGGAGCTTCCCCCGTCGATAAAGTGGATCCTCTGTCAATGAGGAGTGCCCACGTAAATGAGGAGCACCCCCTGTCAATGAGGAGTGCCCCCTGTCAATGAGGAGAATCCCCCCCTGTCAACGAGTAGTGCCCCTGTCAATGAGGAGTACCCCCTGTCAATTGGGAATGCCCCTGTCAATGAGAAGTGCCCCGGGTCAATAAGGAGTGCACCCCCCCCCGTCAATGAGGAGTGCCCCCTGTTAATGAGAAGTGCCCGCTGTCAATGAGGAGTAAACCCCTGTCAATGAGGTGTGCCCCCCCGTCTCTGAAGAGTGCTCCCTGTCAATGAGGAGTGCCCCCGTCAATAAGGAGTGCCCCCCCCCCGTCAATGAGGAGTGCTCCCGTCAATAAGGAGTGCCCACCACCCGTCAATGAGGAGTGCCCCATGTCAATGTGAATTGGCCGCTGTCAATCAGGAGTGCCCCCTGTCAATAAGGAGAGCCCCCTGTCAATGAGGAGTGCCCCCCCGTCTCTGAAGAGTGCCCCATGTCAATGAGGAGTGCGCCCCGTCATAAGGAGTGACCGCCCGTCAATGAGGAGTGCCCCCCGTCAAAAAGGAGTTTCCCCCCGTCAATGAGGAGTGTCCCCCCCGTCAATGAGGACTGAACGCCCCGGTCAAAGAGGAGTGCCCCCGTTCAATGAGAAGGGACCCCTGTCAATGAGGAGTGCCGCCTCTCAATGAGGAGTGACCCCCGTCTCTGAAGAGTGCCCCCTGTCAATGAGGAGTGCGCCCCGTCAATAAGGAGTGACCGCCCGTCAATGAGGAGTGCCCCCTGTCAATGAGGAGTGCCCGCTGAGAATGAGGCGTGCCCCCTGTCAATGAAGAGTGCCCCTGTCAATGGGTTTTGCGCCCGGTGAATGCGGAGTGCCCCCTGTCAATGAGGAGTGCCCGCTATCAACTATGAGTGCCCCCGTCAATGTGGACTGCCCCCTGTCAATGAGGTGTGTCCCCTGCCAACGAGGAGTGGCCGCTGTCAATGAGGAGTGCCCGCTGAAAATGAGGAGTGCCCTCTGTCAATGAGGAGTGCCCACTGTCAATGAGGAGTGCCCCCTGTTAATGAGGAGTGCCCCCTGTCAATGAGGAGTGCCCCCTGTCAACTCGGAGTGCCCGCTGTCAACTCGGAGTGCCCTCTGTCACAGAGGAGAGCCCCCTGTCAATGAGGAGTGCCCCCTGTCAAAGAGGAGAGCCCCCTGTCAATGACGAGTAACCCAGAAAATGAGGAGTGCCCCACTGTCAATGAGCAGTGACTGCTGTAAATTAGGAGTCCCCACCAGCATTGAGCAGTGCCCCCCTTCAATGACGAATGACCCCTGTCAATGAGGAGTGTCCCCTGTCAATGAGGAGCTTCCCCCGTCTATAAAGTGGACCCTCTGTCAATGAGGAGTGCCCACGCCAATGAGGAGTACCCCCGTCAATGAGGAGAGCCCCCTGTCAATGAGGAGACCCCCCTGTCAATGAGTAGTGCCCCCTCTCAATGAGGAGTACCCTCTGTCAATGAGGAATGCCCCTGTCAATGAGAAGTGCCCCGGGTCAATAAGGAGTGCATCCCCCCCCCCGGTAAATGAGGAGTGCCCCCTGTTAATGAGAAGTGCCCGCTGTCAATGAGGAGTAAACCCCTGTCAATGAGGTGTGCCCCCCCGTCTCTGAAGAGTGCTCCCTGTCAATGAGGAGTGCCCCCGTCAATAAGGAGTGCCCCCCCCGTCAATGAGGAGTGCCCCCTGTCAATGAGGAGTGCCCCCTGTCAATGAGGAGTGCCCCCTGTCAATTAGGAGTGCCCGCTATCAACTATGAGTGCCCCCTGTCAATGTGGACTGCCCCCTGTCAATGGGGAGTGCACCCTGTCAATGGGTTTTGCCCACAGTTAATGCGGAGGGCCCCATGTCAATGGGGAGTGCCCGCTATCAACAATGAGTGCCCTACGTCAATGAGTAGTGCCCCGTCAATGAGAAGTGCCCCCCGTCAATGAGGAGGAACCCTGGAAATGAGGCGTGACCCTGTAAATGAGGAGTGCCCCCTGTCAATGATGAGTGTCCCCTGTCAATGACGTGTGTCCCCTGTCAATGAGGAGCTCCCCTCCGTCTATAAAGTGTACCCCCTGTCAATGAGGAGTGCCCCCCGTCAATGCGGTGTGCCCCCACCCGTCAATGAGTAGTGCCCCCTGTCAATGAGTAGTGCGCCCCTTATATGAATAGTACCCACTGTTAATGAGAAGTGCCCCTTGTCAATGACTTTGCCCTGTCCATGAGCAGTGACTGCTGTCAAGAAGGAGTTCCCCCTGTTAATGAGGAGTGCTTCCTGTCAATGAGGAGTGCCCGCTGAGAATGAGGCGTGCCCCCTGTCAATGAAGAGTGCCCCTGTCAATGGGTTTTGCGCCCGGTGAATGCGGAGTGCCCCCTGTCAATGAGGTGTGCCCGCTATCAACTATGAGTGCCCCCGTCAATGTGGACTGCCCCCTGTCAATGAGGTGTGTCCCCTGCCAACGAGGAGTGGCCGCTACAATGAGGAGTGCCCGCTGAAAATGAGGAGTGCCCTCTGTCAATGAGGAGTGCCCACTGTCAATGAGGAGTGCCCCCTGTCAATGAGGATTGCCCGCTGTCAACTCGGAGTGCCCTCTGTCACTGAGGAGAGCCCCCTGTCAATGAGGAGTGCCCCCTGTCAAAGAGGAGAGCCCCCTGTCAATGACGAGTAACCCAGTAAATGAGGAGTGCCCCACTGTCAATGAGCAGTGACTGCTGTAAATTAGGAGTCCCCACCAGCATTGAGCAGTGCCCCCCTTCAATGACGAATGACCCCTGTCAATGAGGAGTGTCCCCTGTCAATGAGGAGCTTCCCCCGTCTATAAAGTGGACCCTCTGTCAATGGAGAGTGCCCACGCCAATGAGGAGTACCCCCGTCAATGAGGAGAGCCCCCTGTCAATGAGGAGACCCCCCTGTCAATGAGGAGTGCCCCCTGTCAATGAGGAGTACCCTCTGTCAATGAGGAATGCCCCTGTCAATGAGAAGTGCCCCGGGTCAATAAGGAGTGCATCCCCCCCCCCCGGTAAATGAGGAGTGCCCCCTGTTAATGAGAAGTGCCCGCTGTCAATGAGGAGTAAACCCCTGTCAATGAGGTGTGCCCCCCCCCCGTCTCTGAAGAGTGCTCCCTGTCAATGAGGAGTGCCCCCGTCAATAAGGAGTGCCCCCCCCCGTCAATGAGGAGTGCCCCCTGTCAATGAGGAGTGCCCCCTGTCAATGAGGAGTGCCCCGTGTCAATGGGTATTGCCCCCTGTCAATGCGGAGTGCCCCCTGTCAATGAGGAGTGCCCGCTATCAACTATGAGTGCCCCCTGTCAATGTGGACTGCCCCCTGTCAATGGGGAGTGCACCCTGTCAATGGGTTTTGCCCACAGTTAATGCGGAGGGCCCCATGTCAATGGGGAGTGCCCGCTATCAACAATGAGTGCCCTATGTCAATGAGTAGTGCCCCGTCAATGAGAAGTGCCCCCCGTCAATGAGGAGTAACCCTGGAAATGAGGCGTGACCCTGTAAATGAGGAGTGCCCCCTGTCAATGATGTGTCCCCTGTCAATGACGTGTGTCCCCTGTCAATGAGGAGCTCCCCTCCGTCTATAAAGTGTACCCCCTGTCAATGAGCAGTGCCCCCCGTCAATGAGGTGTGCCCCCACCCGTCAATGAGTAGTGCCCCCTGTCAATGAGTAGTGCCCCCCTTATATGAAGAGTACCCACTGTTAATGAGAAGTGCCCCTTGTCAATATGTTTGCCCTGTCCATGAGGAGTTACTGCTGTCAAGAAGGAGTTCACCCTGTTAATGAGGAGTGCTTCCTGTCAATGAGGAGTGCCCCCTGTCAATGAGGAGTGCCCCCTGTCAGTGAGGAGTGCCCCCTCTCAATGAGGAGTGCCCCCTGTCAATGAGGAGAGCCCCCTTGTCAATGAGGAGTAACACTGTAAATGAGGAGTGCCCCACTGTCAATGAGGGGTGACAGCTGTAAATTAGGAGACCCCCCATCATTGAGCAGTGCTCCCCGTCAATGACGAATGACCCCTGTCAATGAGGAGTGTCTCCAGTCAATGAGGAGGTTCCCCCGCCTATAAAGTGGACCCCCTGTCAATGAGGAGTGCCCACGCCAATGAGGAGTACCCCTGTCAATGAGGAGTGTCCCCGTCAATGAGAAGTGCCCGCTGTCAATGAGGAGTGCCCCCTGTAAATAAGCAGTGCCCCTGTCAATGTGGAGTACCCCGTGTCAATGGGTATTGCTCCCTGTCAATGCGGAGTGCCCCCTGTCAATGAGGAGTGCCCCCCGTCTCTGAAGAGTGCTCCCTGTCAATGAGGGGTGCGCCCCGTCAATAAGGAGTGACCGCCCGTCAATGAGTAGTGCCCCCGTTAACGAGGAGTACCAGCTGTCAATGAGGAGTGCCCCCCGTCAAAAATGAGTGACCCGCCGTCAATGAGGAGTGTCCCCTGTCAATGAGGAGTGCCCGCTGAGAATGAGGCCTGCCCCCCGTCAATGTGGACTGCCCCCTGTCAATGAGGTGTGTCCCCTGTCAACGAGGAGTGGCCGCTGTCAGTGAGGAGTGCCCGCTGAAAATGAGGAGTGCCCCCTGTCAATGAGGAGAGCCCCCTGTCAATGAGGAGTGCCCCCTGTCAATGAGGAGTGCCCGCTGTCAACTCGGAGTGCCCTCTGTCACTGGGGAGATCCCCCTGTCAATGAGGAGTGCCCCCTATCAATGAGGAGAGTCCCCTGTCAATGAGGAGTAACCCAGTAAATGAGGAGTGCCCCACTGTCAATGAGCAGTGACAGCTGTAAATTCGGAGTCCCCACGAGCATTGAGCAGTGCCCCCCTTCAATGACGAATGACCCCAGTCAATGAGGAGTGTCCCCTGTCAATGAGGAGCTTCCCCCATCTATAAAGTGGACCCTCTGTCAATGAGGAGTGCCCACGCCAATGAGGAGTACCCCCTGTCAATGAGGAGTGCCCCCTGTCAATGAGGAGACTCCC
The DNA here is from genome assembly GCF_964213995.1 of Mustelus asterias. Taxonomy (NCBI): domain Eukaryota; kingdom Metazoa; phylum Chordata; class Chondrichthyes; order Carcharhiniformes; family Triakidae; genus Mustelus; species Mustelus asterias. The sequence goes on from NW_027590249.1 coordinate 592,335, forward strand.
CTGTCAATGATGAGTGCCCCCTGTCAATGAGGAGTAACCCCTGTCAATGAGGAATGCCCCTGTCAATGAGAAGTGCCCCTGGTCAAGAAGGAGTGCACCCCCCCCCCTCCCGGTCAATGAGGAGTGCCCCCTGTTAATGAGAAGTGCCCGATGTCAATGAGGAGTACACCCCTGTCAATGAGGTGTGCCCCCCGTCTCTGAAGAGTGCTGCCTGTCAATGAGGAGTGCCCCTGTCAATAAGGAATGCCCCCCCCGTCAATGAGGAGTGCCCCCTGTCAATAAGCAGTGCCACTGTCAATGTGGAGTACCCATTGTCAATGAGGAGTGCGCCCTGTCAATGAGGAGTGCCCCCTGTCAATGAAGAGTGCCCCCTGTCAATGAGGAGTGCCCCGTGTAAATGGGTATTGCCCCCTGTCAATGCGGTTTGCCCCCTGTCAATGAGGAGTGCCCGCTATGAACTATGAGTGCCCCCTGTCAATGTGGACTGCCCCCTGTCAATGAGGAGTGCACCCTGTCAATGGGTTTTGCCCACAGTTAATGCGGAGGGCCCCATGTCAATGAGGAGTGCCCGCTATCAACAATGAGTGCCCTATGTCAATGAGTAGTGCTCCGTCAATGAGAAGTGCCCCCCGTCAATGAGGAGTAACCCTGGAAATGAGGCGTGACTCTGTAAATGAGGAGTGCCCCCTGTCAATGATGAGTGTCCCCTGTCAATGACGTGTGTCCCCTGTCAATGAGGAGCTCCCCCCCGTCGATAAAGTGTACCCCCTCTAAATGAGGAGTGCCCCCCGTCAATGAGGTGTGCCCCCACCCGTCAATGAGTAGTGCCCCCTGTCAATGAGTAGTGCCCCCCTTATATGAAGAGTACCCACTGTTAATGAGAAGTGCCCATTGTCAATGAGTTTGCCCTGTCCATGAGGAGTGACTGCTGTCAAGAAGGAGTTCCCCCTGTTAATGAGGAGTGCTTCCTGTCAATGAGGAGTGCCCCCTGACAATCAGGAGTGCCCCCTGTCAATGAGGAGTGCCCGCTGTCAACTCGGAGTTCCCTCTGTCACTGAGGAGTGCCCCCTCTCAATGAGGAGTGCCCCCTGTCAATGGGGAGAGCTCTCTTGTCAATGAGGAGTAACCCTGTAAATGTGGAGTGCCCCACTGTCAATGAGGGGTGACCGCTGTAAATTAGGAGACCCCCCATCATTGAGCAGTGCTCCCCGTCAATGACGAATGACCCCTGTCAATGAGGAGTGTCTCCAGTCAATGAGGAGGTTCCCCAGCCTATAAAGTGGACCCCCTGTCAATGAGGAGTGCCCACGCCAATGAGGAGTACCCCTGTCAATGAGGAGTGCCCCCTGTCAATGAGTAGTACCCCCCGTCAATGAGGAGTGCCCCCGTCAATGAGAAGTGCCCGCTGTCAATGAGGAGTGCCCCCTGTCAATAAGCAGTGCCCCTGTCAATGTGGAGTTCCCCCTGTCAATGAGGAGTGCCCCCTGTCAATGAGGAGTGCCCCCTGTCAATGCGGAGTGCCCCCTGTCAATGAGGAGTGCCTCCTATCAATGAGGAATGCCCCCTGTCAATGAGGTGTGCCCCCTGTCTATGAGGAGTGCCTTCTGTCAATGGAGTGCCCCTGTCAATGGGTATTGCCCCCGGTCAATGCGGAGTGCCCCCTGTTAATGAGGAGTGCCCGGTATCAACTATGAGTGCCCCCGTCAATGTGGACTGCCCCCTGTCAATGAGGTCTGTCCCCTGTCAATGAGGAGTGCCCTCTGTCAATGAGGAGTGCCCCCTGTCAATGAGGAGAGCCCCTGTCAATGAGGAGTGCCCCCGTCAATGAGGAGAGCCCCCTGTGAATGAGGAGTAACCCTGTAAATGAGGAGTGCCCCACTATAAATGAGGCGTGCCCCATGTCAATCAGGAGTGCCTTCTGTCAATGAAGAGTGCCCCTGTCAATGGGTATTACCCCCGGTCAATGCGGAGTGCCCCCTGTCAATGTGTAGTGCCCGCTATCAACTATGAGTGCCCCCGTCAATGTGGACTGCCCCCTGCCAATGAGGTGTGTCCCCTGTCAACGTGGAGTGGCCGCTGTCAATGAGGAATGCCCGCTGAAAATGAGGAGTGCCCTCTGTCAATGAGGAGTGCCCCCGTCAATGAGGAGTGCCCCGTGTCAATGAGGAGTGCCCTCTGTCACTGAGGAGAGCCCCCTGTCAATGAGGAGTGCCCCCGTCAATGAGGAGAGCCCCCTGTCAATGAGGAGTAACCCTGTAAATGAGGAGTGCCCCACTGTCAATGAGCAGTGACCGCTGTAAATTAGGAGTCCACCCCAGCATTGAGCAGTGCCCCC